>NC_090270.1:153380599-153694441 GCF_040414725.1 Anabrus simplex
TTCAGACAGCTCCACAAATATCCTTGTCAGTTTCCTGTTCCAAATACTGAAATCATGAACTCATAGCTGAACCAGGACAAGGAATCAAGTTATGGACCTCCCAGACAGCAGCTTGCTACTTTAAACATGAGTTGAAGGAAGTGAGATTATCTTAGCAAGATGGAAAGAAAGAAAGCAAGAAAGAAAGAAAGAAAGAAAGAAAATAAATAAATATTAAATTGATGTTGCAGATTCCCCGCCCCCCTAACCTGATATTTAAACAGAACTGAGGTTAAGTTACCTTTATTTTTATCATCTTCGCACAACGCTGTGCCCAACTAAGGAGCACGATTGAACTTATTGAATTTGCTTTCTCTTCCCAGAATCTCTTCATCCCCTCATTATGATTTTTCTCTCTTTCCTTCATCCATGCAGTGTTGGTTATCAACTTGGGCTTTTCAGAAAAATGATGTTTGTTCACCAACATTCTAAAGCTAAGCCTGACCCATATAATTTTGTCTGTTATGTTGATTTCTTGAAGGTCTTTTTCGATTTCAATCACCCAATTATTCTTGACTTTTAGCGAGGAAGCATGATTAAATATCATTTTAGTAAGTCTTTCAGTGTCCTTTCTTTGAATATCTCCATAAAATTTCAATCATCTTTTTCTAAAAGTGTCTGATATTTTTTTGGTTCATGGTGTGGTTTTCTGTAGTTATCTCCTAGTTTGTGAATCATGGGGGGCCAGTGAGTGGCATGGTAAGTGGTCTTGAGAGTTGGGATACCAGTTGGTATGGAATAGGAGTGGGCATCTCAGATATACTCTGAGTCATGGCCTTCCTTGTGCTCAGGCAGCTATAAAATTATACAATTCACCAGCGGTCCCTAACTTGTTAGAGGAAAGATCCTCACTGTGACTATGTGTAAGTATGGTAGCATCCTACTTCACAGAATTTTTACCAAACACGTTTAGAACGTTTTAAGCAAGCCTCGGATCTATGCAAGTAATGGAGCCCCACATTCATTTAACAGGCGAGGGACTCCTTGGAAATAACTTAGCAAATGAAATGGAATTTAATGGGGAGCTATCAACATTAATAGGGCTTATAAAAGAAAAAAAAGTAGAACTGGCTGAATCAGCAAACAGGTTTTGTCAGGATATGTTTGGAGTTAATGATATTCGGATAAGGGGAGAAAGAGGAGATTATAAAGTGTTTTTGATGGGTGTTTAAAAAGGGAAGGGCAGAGTGTGGGGCAGTTGGAGGAATTGGGATGAGAGTTGTCTCAGTCTATTCACCATGTGGTGGTGAAGATGGGGAGAAAATTAATAAGTTTCATGAAGCAATGAGTGACATAATAGTCAGGGTCAACAGCAAGGATAGGATTGCTAATAGGTGATTGCAATGGGTAAATGTGAAGAAGATATGGAAGCTAATAGGAATGGTAAGTATTTACTGGTAAGGTGTGGTTACTCGGTTCCTAACATCGAGGTCATTGGCCCATTAGCGATTATGAATACATTTTTCAGGCATAAGCCTATTTCACCACTACATATGGGAGGGTAGGGGAATCGGATCCATAATAAACTCTATCATAAGCAACTTTGAATTCAGGAAATCTGTAAGGAATGTGCGTGTATTCCAGAGATTTTTGTTATGGTACTGACCACTGTCTAATCTGTAGTGAACTAAGTATCTCTAGGCCTAGGATAGAGGAAGTAAAATGTATCTGCAGACAGAATATGGGTAGAAAATCTTGAGGATGAGGTAATTAGACAGGAGTACATGGACATTATTAGTGAAAAGTTCTAAATAATGCATATTCAGGGTATAGAAAGAGAGTGAGTGGCATGCAAGGATGCTGTAGTAGAAGCAGCAAGGGAATACTTAGGAACGACTGTGTGTAAAGATTGGAAAAAACAAACATCTTAATGGAATGGTGAAGTCAGAGCAGCTTGTAAATATAAAAAGGAAGGTTTATGAGAATTGGCTTCAAATAAGGACTACTGGGCGAGTTAGCCATGCAATTAGGGGCGCGTGGCTGTGAGCTTGCATCCAGGAGATAGTGGGTTTGAATCCCACTGTTGGTAACCCTGAAGATGGTTTTCTGTGGTTTCCCATTTTCACACCAGGCAAATGCTGGGGCTGTATCTTAATTAAGGCCATGGCCGCTTCCTTCCAACTCCTAGGCCTTTCCTATCCCATTGTCACCATAAAACCTATCCATGTCAGTGTGACGTAAAGCCACTAGCAAAAAAAAAAAAAAAAAAAAAGAAAAGAGGACTGATATGATACCACTGTCTCACTGCAATATGTAAACTTGAACATTTCACTATCTATCGATCAATACCATGATATAATTTTATCTTACATAACATTTCATGCATTTCACCATTTTATATACATGTTATCACATTACACATTTTGCTCATTTGATCAATTTTGTCAATTTACGACAAAGTGTTGTCCCTGGATATCAACATATAAAAAGTGTACCTTATTTAGGCTGATGATGACCCACACAGGGTCGAAACTAGTACCGTAATATACTGTAATGTATACATAGGCATTACAATTATTGTATAGTATTGAGTAGGTGGATTAAAACTTTGTCAAATTAAGTTATATGTACTCTTAATTCAATATGGAACCAATAATTAAATTCATAACCTTGGATGGTAGTTTTGGTATTCAAGATAAACTCTCAAAGCTCAAGACTTATAGAATTATTTCTCCTTGTAAACTAGGGAACTTTCTATTATTTCCACATTCCAAAGAATTCATTGCATGTCCTGAAATACTGTCTAATTTTCTTTGCACATACGAACCAAAATATTTTGTTAGTAATACCACCCAGAAACGTATATATGGAAAAGTACTCACCCTAGTTGTGTATACATTGAGAAAGAGACAATCTTCATCCCCTTCATATTTTCTCTCAGGATAACTTAGTTGTGGACAGCGATTACCTTCTCTAGTTGCATCACGCACTTTTGACCAAGGCTCGGGACGCCTAGGATACTGAAAGATATGCAGGTATTTAGTACTAATAATTTTTATTAACCAACTTCACTTAAAGGAAACAAGTTAATATTATGAATGTAAAGCAGAAGATAACAGATGTTAAGCATCTGACTTCAAAAGAATATATAATTAACATGTGCAATGTGTTTTGAATTTTAACACTAAAATATTAATTTATAAATCAAAAACATGATACCTTATGGCAGAAAGACATTGTGGGCACTTCATTAAATAATGTTGTGATTAATAAATGTGGAAAAGTGATCCTTCCACAATTTTTGACTGTATTATACAGCTTTCCTTATAATTATTAATATCGTAACTTTTAGTGAAAATGTGTTTCCAATTTGGCATACATATGTAAGTGAATATCTTATTTTAATGTTACATATGAAAACAACAAATCTCAGAGCTCTTCAGAATAACTGTGGACTAGCAGACAATTATCATGAACATTACCTATTTGTGAGGTTGAAAATGTATTTTATTGCCTAACAAATAATGAGAACAAAATGCTACAAGAGAGGTCCTAAATACTGTACATTTATTATTACTTGAGCATCTTAACTCAGACTAAACAATACAGCAAAGAAGCTACACCATTAGGAAATATGAAGTTTGATTCTTAGTGCTAATAAAATCTATTGTACTTACATGAAGGGCAGCTGAATAAAAATGGACCACCTGTCAAAAAATATAGTAGAATATTTCATACTTCAAAAGTAATTATCAGAACTGTTCATTTATGTCACTGGGTACTGAGATGTTCAAACCCCTTCTTGAAAAAGCTGGTGGGTTTTCAGTGGAACCACATCTGTACCCAGTCACACCTTAAGATCCAATGCAAACCGATCTCCACAAATGTCTTTCTTCAGTTCTCAAAAGAACGTAAAAATCACATGGATAGAGATCTGTGCTTTAGAGAGATTGTAGAAAAGTTTCCCACCCAAATCTCTGAAGAGTATCCTCACAGAGTCGGCAGTATAGGAGGTGATGTCATGATGAACGATAATGCCATTCCATGCAATGCCAAAGTCTTTTGGTTTTATGGTGTGACTCAGTTTCTGCAACATGTCTTCATAATGCTGTGCATTAATTGTGGCCCCAGGCTTGAGCTGAAGAAAGGCATTCATGGACATCAGTTTGCACCAGATGATGTATGTGACTGGGTATAGATGTGGTTCTATCGACAGCTCACCAACTTTTTCAAAAACATGATTGACCATCTCATCACCCAGTAGGATAAATTTCCTAACAGTTCTTTTGAGGTACAAAATCTTCTAGTATACCTTTTGGGTAGTAGTAGTAGTAGTAGTAGTAGTAGTAGTAGTAGTAGTAGTAGTAAGAAGAAGAAGAAGAGTTCTAGACCCAGAACTCATAGGCAAAGAATGTAGACTCAGAAACAATCAGAAAAGCAAGTACTGCACAGCCATTCACAGTGACATTAGAAAATACAGTTTTAAAACTAGCAAATTGGCCATGCGAATAGGGGTATGCACCTGTGAGCTTGCATTTGGGAGATAGTGGGTTCTAATCCCACTATCGGCAGCCATGAAGATGGTTTTCCATGGTTTCCCATTTTCACACCAGGCACTGTACTTAATTAAGGCCACGGCCACTTCCTTCCCACTCCTAGCCCTTTCCTATATCATCGTCGCCATAAGTCCTACCTGTGCCAGTGGGACGTAAAGCCAATTGTAAAAAAAACTTTATGGAAGAATCAAAAGAATGAACTTTTACAGATTCACAAAACAAACAACTTGAGTCCATGAAAACAAGAAATGAAATGAAATGTCGTATGGCTTTTAGTGCCGGGATATCCCAGGACGGGTTTGGCTCGCCAGGTGCACGCCGTTCTATTTGACACCCGTAGGTGACCTGCGCATCGTGATGAGGATGAAATGATGATGAAGACAACACATACACCCAGCCCCAGTGCCACTGGAGTTAACCAATAAAGGTTAAAATTCCCGACCCGGCCGGGAATCGAACCCGGGGCCCTCTGAACTGAAGGCCAGTATGCTGACCGTTCAGCCAACGAGTCGGAGATGAAAACAAGAATAAATGATAACAGACACTATAAAATGGATTGGCAAAATCACTACCAAACCAAACCCCATGGCACTACAGCTCTCGAAGGGCCTTGGCCTACCAAGCGACCGCTGCTCAGCCCAAAGGCCTGCAGATTATGAGGTGTTGTGTGGTCAGCACGACAAATCCTCTCGGCCATTATTCTTGGCTTTCTAGACCGGGGCCGCTATCTCACCGTCAGATAGCTCCTCAATTCTAATCACGTAGGCTGAGTGGACCTTGAACCAGCCCTCAGGTCCAGGTAAAAATCCCTGACCTGGCCAGGAATCGAACCCAGGGCCTCCGGATAAGAGGCAGGCATGCTACCCCTTCACCACAGGGCGGGCAAAATCACTACCACTCAAAATGGCAAGAATCACATGCAAAATAGGGAGATCTCAAGTAGCAAGTTGACCAAGGAGACAAACCAAAAAGAAAGCAACTGCAACAGCTTAGACCAAAGAGACAAACAAAGCCTACAGTAAAAGAATTTTTAAAATATGGGCATAAAAGAAGGCAAATAAACACCTCTGAGTACTTTCCATAGTCTCAAATGGACTTATTTTCAACTAATAATAATGACAACCTAAGAATGAAAAGCAAGGTTGCAGATTTTCATGGCTATTGATACCATGATTATAGTTGCAGAATCTCTAGTTTCAATTGGAATCTATACTACATGAACATGACTTTTCATTTCAAAAGTACCTCTTGCATTGACTGGGATTCAAATTGCAACTGCAATACTAAGAAGCTATTTGGGTATAATTCCCCAACAGCAAGCTATTGCTAAACTTTCAACTAGCACAGCTGTAACAAAAAGAATGTCTCCTGTTTGTTCATCTGCATTTTAAATTCTGGTGTGAGAGCTATCATCTAGCACAGTATGTATGTTGTATGTTGGGTATTCAGCCGAAGACTGGTTGGATCCTCAACAGGTTCACCATTAGCTGTCATAGATGGCCTAGGTGTCACCGAAGAGGTGTACTAGGGAAATGAGGAGTGAGGTAGTTTCCAATTGCTTTCCTCACTGACCCAGAAGTTGCTATTGCACATCAGTTTGTCAAGCCCACTGAAATGCGTGCACCAACGGACCCTATGAGCGACATTTTTACACCATTCATAGCAGGGACTGGCTGCATAAGGAATGGCATTACTAGCGTCACTCATACATGAGCCACTTTCATATTGTCAAAGCCAAGTATAAGACTGAGACAGGTCAATGAAAGTAACAATTTTACTCTAGCTCCTACCAGAAGACTGTAAACACTACAACTTGCCACCAAAGGCCTATCTGGCACAGCTGTAACAAAAAGAATGTCTCCTGTTTGTTCATCTGCATTTTAAATTCTGATGTGAGAGCTATCATCCCAAATATAGTGTTTATACATGGATACCCGTACCACGCACATAGAGAATGCTTGGATTTTTTTAAACCTTATACACAGTGTTACAGATTTCACAATAATGCAGGTTGTTATTAACAATTTGCGTACTCCAAATATCACAGAATGAATACCACAGTGCTCGCATGGCACCAAGCAAGCTGGCTGCAGCTATGGGCTATGCAGCTGTAAGCTTGCAGTCGGGAGATGGTGGATTCAAACCCCACTGTCAGCAGTACTGAAGATGGTTTTTTGCAGTTTCCTACGGTATATTCATACTAGGCAGATGCTGGGTCTGTACCTTAAATAAAGCCAAAGCTGCTTCCTATCCCAACATCAAAAACCTCTATGTGTTAGTGTAACATTAAACCACCACAAGAAAAAAAAGAGAGAGAGACCGTGTTCACATACTATAGTTACATACCAATAAAATTATAATAAGTTAATATAATTTTGTTGAGCCTCCGTGGCTCAGGCGGCAATGCGTCGGCCTCTCACCGCTGGGTTCCGTGGTTCAAATCCCGGTCACTCCATGTGAGATTTGTGCTGGACAAAGCGGAGGTGGGACAGGATTTTCTCCAGGTACTCCAGTTTTCTCTGTCATATTTCATTCCAGCAGCACTCTCCAATATAATTTCATTTCATCTCTCATTCATTAATCATTGCCCTAGAAGAGTGTGATGGGCTTCGGCAGCCGGCACAATTCCTATCCTCGCCGCTAGATGGGGGCTTCATTCATTCTATTCCTGACCCATCAGAATGACTGTAAACAGGCTGTGGATTTTCATTCAATATTATTTTGTTGCACCTTGCATAATGGTATCAATTCCTAGATCACCTTGCAGAAAATAACAAACAATAATGTGGTAAATGTATTCTGAATTTCAGTTATTTTATAAATGTAAAGAAAAAACTTTTATGAAATAATATATATTGGTTATGGTGCTCTTTTTCTTTGTGGCAGCCTGCGAATGTTGTAGGAAGACTGCTAAATAAACGGTGTCTCTATTTCAAGTAAAACAGAAGCCCCTTCTCACATGTGGAGAGATTTTTCTCTTTTGTTGTGGAATATATTGGTTCAATATTATGCCAAGCATCTGTAAACCATTAGCTTGATTAATTTATATCCAGAAAAACCAAATATCAAGCATTTATCAGTTTAATTTTAACTCAGATCACCTGTTTACATCATGCAATCACTCGCTGTCATGAATCCTACCTTGTTCCGATAGCTTCATATAGTAGCATTAAATTTTGTGTATTTAATCATGTCAGAAATATATAACATCAAAGATATCAAAATAAAATGAAGTACATCCAAAAACTGGTACTACAAGCATATTATTTCTAGAAAGTAGCACTGAATGCAGTTCAACAATTATACTTTTCTATTCTACATCACTGTTAAAATAAGGTTTTACCACCCTTTCCCCTTTTTCTCCCGTACTTTCAAGCACATCACCTAACATGTACTGATTACTGTCTTCTACATGTACATACGAGATTATGAAAAAGTAGATTCTAGTACCCATACAAGACATGAGGTATTTTACAAATTCACTGTTAATGTTCATAACTTTAAAAAAAAAAAAATTAAGATCATACCTGAAATCTTAAATTTCCTACAGGTGCCTTTGAATATGGAATCCCAAGATATGCATAAACAGTTTTACCCTGTCGAGACTGTATGATTTTCCCTCTAACAGGTCCATCTGTTGTATTTATTACAGGAGCATATGAAGTATAATCTTTATGATCTGTCTCAGAACAGTCAGTTAGACATATAAAAAATGCTATAGAAACAAGAAAATAAATAGCATTAGTTTGCTGCTCAGAACTCCTCATTGTCCACCTGATGAAGATTAAGATGCTTCTATTACAGTTTTAGGCCACTGTTATCTTATCACTTCAGCAGAAATTGATAATGAAGTTGGGATTATAGATAGAAGCAAATCCCAACCTTCTTATCATATTCTTCTTTTTGTTTTCTTTATCCAGTTTAAAGTTCTCTTCTTGTAGAATAGAATGGTAATTTCAGTATACATAGAATTTGTTGTTTTATTGTCAATGGTAATATAGTTGACTCTCAGACAGTGAATTTAGTACATCCTGCACCTTAATAGAAATGGAACTTCTAAGTTTAGTGAACTTCTAAACAGAATGCTCTCAGGAAACTAATTAAGAAAATAAGGGGTGTTGTAAATTCCTAAGGTCAAAATTTAAGTGATAAAGAAAATTGTTTAGAAAGTACAACCCACATCAGTAATAAAATACAGCATGTGGATATGGACTTAATTCACAGTGGTAAAATGCAAAATCTTAGGAAGACACCAAAAGGCATCAATAAAAAGATTAACTGAAAACTTTAGAGGATATTATCAAAACGTCAATGGATTTTGAAGCAATGTAACTCAGAATTTCTTCATGTTTAGCTGACTGTGACTTTATGATATTAACTGAAACAAACTAATATTGCTATTGTTTTTACATCCCACTAACTACTTTTTGATGGTCTGCTGAGAAAACAAACTTATATGAGGAAATTATTGATGAGGAACTAGAACTGGAGGCATATTCGATTTTCAGATGCAATAGACCTTCTCTAACAAGCATGAAAGCATTCCATGGTAGTGTAATGATCTGTATTAGTAAGAGGTTTAAACCTACTCTGATACCATGCAATAGCACAGTTATCTGATCCTGTAATGATTAAGAAAGGGATCCCACAGGGCAGAATTAGTGAACCTTTATGTTTTCTTATATATATAAATGACATGAGTGAAGGACTGGAGTCAGAGATTTGTGTATGATGTTTTATATATTTAATAGCCAAGTACCACTCACTGATAATGAGATCTCCAGATCCAAAAGACCTAAAAAGCTGAAATTAGGAACAGAGGTACATCTTGTGCCCTGGAGGTGCACTAAGAAAGAGTATTTCAAAATTCACCTTCTGTCCTAGATTTAGGCCCTTCCCAATAGCATAGGCTAATATAGGCAAAAACTGAATTTGTCATACAAGGAACGGACAAAGCTCATTTTAAGTCTTATGACATGAGGAACAAATCTCAGCAAGTCCCTACAGGACTGAAAACCATGCTTAAAGGACCTAAAACCAACCGTTTTTGAGATTTTGGCACCACACTGCCACTGCTCTTCATTCGAAATGCTGGGGAGCTCATGATGACAGAATCACGAACAAGGCGAGCATTACAACTTTTGCTTGGGCAGATTACAGGAAGATTTAGATATTCTGCAAGAGAATTTTTATGGTGCTCACTGTCAGTTGTCTCTTACTCCCATATACAGAAATAGGATCAGATGAGCTTCTATGTGCTGCTGTCTTATTTATAGCTATAAGATGAGATGTGCTTCTGCGTTCTATCAGACAGCTTTATATTGAACTACTTTTAATTTGCCATATGCATCTTAATTTTTTTCATATCCACCTTTATATGAGGATTGGGGCAAAAGTCAGGGTAACTATTTTTTTTCTTGTAGATATGTGAACTGATCACAAACGTATATGTGTTGTGTGGAAGTTCTGCAGCCATAGTGTGTATGCAGAACAACAGATGGCTCTGTGATAGCTGGTAGTAGCGCAATGAGGGTTGTGAAATCAGTCAATTGGTGATGTCATGCGAGATGGAAGTAACCCATGTTGAGCAGCGCGCTTACATCAAAATAGCCGTTCTCTGAGGGAGAAATGTGATGGAATATCACAGTGAATTAGTGGAAGCCCTTGGTAATAATGCCATACCATACCATACAGTAGCACGGTGGGTAGGAAAGTTTTCAGCAAGGACGTGTGTCAACCAGTGATGAGCAACATTCGGGACGACCTGTCAGTGTACGGACCGATGTGGCACGTGCCATCATCGACCAGCTCCTGGATGAAGACAGACAATGGATGCTACTGGAGTTAGAGAGGGCGAGTGGCATCGAGAAACGCACCGTCCACAGGACATTGCGTAATGAGTTGCAACTGCGAAAAATCGCATTGCAGTGGGTACCGCATGCACTGACGGAAGTTCAAAGGTGGGTGCGCTATGCAACATGCTCCGACCACCTTGCATGCTGGCAATAGGACGGTGATCAATTCTTGTCACAAATAATCACCATTGATGAATTTTGGGCCAGGGCATATGAATCAGAACTGAAATGTCAGTCCGCGAAGTGGCGACATGCTGGATCAGCAAGGAGGCAGAAGGTCCATCAGAATCCTTCCCCAGTCAAATTGATGGTGATCGTCGTGTATGATGTCAGGGGTGTCATTGTTTGCCACTTTGTTCCACATGGCAGAACAGTGACCGCACAGTACTACAGGGACTTCCTGGTGCGACATGTACGACGTGGCATTCAGGAGAAATGTCCGGATCTTGTGGACAGTGCAATAATCCTGCACAACAATGCAAAACCACATAAAGTAGAGTGTGTAGGGCAGCTACTGTGATGTTGGAGATGGGAAGAATTGGAACACCCACCATACTCTTCCGACATTTCGCCCTGTGATTTTGATCTCATTTGAAAGATTAAGGAACCACTACATGGTAGGCGGTTTGCAACATGAGAGGACATTGCTAATGCTGTGTGCCAACAGGTGACCCGATTCACACATGGTGCGGCAAATGCTGAGGCAGATGGTATTCAGCACCTCCCACATTGTTGGCAGCGTGTGGTGTCAGTAGCAGGGGACTACCTTGAGGGTCTTTAGGCCCAGGTTTGTCATGTCAACTTTATGTGTACTGTGTTGTCATTCTTTTGCACCAGGAAGGCCATATTGCCCTGTATACTACCGTAATAAATTAGTGTGTTATGATATTTCAGTACTATTCATTGTCCACACATGTAGTTAACACCTTGTCCTTTTGTCTGTATATGTCACATTTTCCAACCGGACTGGTATCTTCAAGGAAAAAAAAAAGTTGCCATGACTTTTCCCCCACCCCTCGTATTTTATTCTTAATACTTTCCACCTTTTCAGACTCATTTTGGTCTCAATTTAAAAAAAATTATACAACTTTCTTTATGTTGCACCAGCACAGATAGGTCTTAATGGCAAAAATGGGATAGGAAAGGGTTAAGAGTGGAAAGGAAGCAATAATGGCTTTAATTAAGGCACAATCCAAGTATTTGCCTGATGTGAAAATGGGAAACCACAGAAATCCATATTCAGGTTTGCCAACAGTTAGGTTCGCACCCACTATCTCCCAAATTCAAGCTAACAGCTATGTGGCCCAAACCACGCAGGTACTTGCTCGGTTACAACGCTCTAGTTGTTCTACCAGGCTTTCCGAGATCTTATGTATACTGTAGTTCCTGTTTCAGTAAACTGCAGTTCTGTAACTCATAGCTGACCCTATTTTCCTTTTCTCTTCCAAGGTAGAATTTGTTAGGCAAGGAGCTCATTGCTATTGGCAGTTTAATGGTTCCTCGCAGTGTTGTGCCCACAAAGGGAGATGGGTCCTTTTTTTTTCTTTCTATTCCTCATCTTGCTTAATCTAACGCATTGACTCGCTGGCTGAATTGACTTAAGAAGAGAGCTATTTGTCATGCCTAAAAACACCATAGGAGAATCAATGGTTCCTTATTGTACAACGTACTAAGATGGTGAGACATAAGTCAGGACCCTAAGGTGGAGATAGAGGCCTTGGTCCACTACCATGTGGAGTTCCTCCATACCAGATCCACCAGATTTTCCACCTTAGTCTGAAAGTTGGAGCACCTAAAATGCTGCTATGGAATCAGATATCCTCTAGGCTTTTTAGTGGCACCAGTCTGCAAGTCTTTTTGTAGTAAAATGATCGAAACAACCATTTTCACAGGATGTGGTGCGGGAGTAACAGTTTTTATCCACCGCATTCCTTTTAATCCCACCGATTGCCACTTCCTATTCAAATGACTGCAATTTCCTGTTAAATTATGCTTCACAATGACAATAAACAAGGCTCGGGGGCAGTCTTCAAAAGTTACTGGTGTGGATTTGAGGAATGTTTGTTTTTCCTATGACCAGTTGTATGTAGCCTGTTCACAGTAAGCTCTCCTGGCAGACTTTTGATTCCACAGACACAGAGATGAATGAAAAATGTAGTTTACAAGGAAGTTTTATAAAACAACCTTCAACAACATAATTTGAACAGTAGTAGAATTCGATTGTTACTGGTTGTAGGCAAGAGAGAGTGCCATTAAAATGAAAACACCCCAGCTCAATTGTGACTGGCAGTAGGCAAGGGAGACTGCCATTATAATGAGAACTCCCCAATTAGAGTATGATGGGCAGTATGAAATGAGGGTCTGTCATTATAATGAAAACTCCCAAACTTGAAAGTGACTGGAAGGAGGAAAGGGAGCCTGCCGTTATAATTCAAACTTGCAAACTCGACTGTGACTGGCAATACAAAATGTGGCCTGTCATTATGAGAAATGGCGTATGGTGACCTCCAATTGGTGTTCCTCGGGTAATTCTAAGAGCAATGCAATCTAATCAAATCTTACAGTGTGTGTAGTATTTTAGCCAGAATTCCATAGCAAAGCATGAGTACATGAGCTTAGTACTGTATAGAGTAGTAAATGAGTTGCAGGATTGTGAGCCCCTGCAGGGGGACTTAGACAATATTGTGAGATAGACAGCGGACAATGGTGTGATGGTAAACGGGATGAAAAGTCAGGTTGTTAGTTTTACCAAGAGAAAAGTCCTCTCAGTTTTAATTACAGTATTGATGGGGTGACAGTTCCTCATGGGAAACACTATAAGTATGGTGGTCGTGATGATTATTCTTTTAAGAGGAAGTACTGTACATCTAGGCAACCATCCTCTATATATCACTAATCAGAAAGAAAATTTGGAAGGGATCCGACACTTAAAAAAATGAAGGTATCAGTCAAAGAAGGACAAGGGCCACAAAGGGCATGAAAAAAAAGACTCCTAGGCCTTTCAAATCTGGTACCATTGAGGTCAGAAAAGAACAAGAGTTGATTAAGGGAGATCAGATAAGATAGACGAAAATGACAAGCCTGGCACAAGTAAGTGGAAGCAATACTAGGGCTCAGCTAAGAGCCCCGTAGTCACCAACACACGCTCCCAAGTTAAGAATCCCTGGGGACCATTTTAGTCGCCTCTTACAACAGGCAGGGGATACTGTGGGTGTTATTCTACTGCCCCCGACCCACAGGAGGTGACTATAAGGCGTTAATATAAGGAATGAGCTTCATTGCAGTAATAATGAAGTTGTAAGAAAGGTTACAGATCTCTTCACATGGTTATGAGAATATTTAGGGGTTGTAGTAAGGTTGTAAAGG
Organism: Anabrus simplex; assembly: GCF_040414725.1. Lineage (NCBI taxonomy): Eukaryota > Metazoa > Arthropoda > Insecta > Orthoptera > Tettigoniidae > Anabrus > Anabrus simplex. Next base: position 153,394,356 of record NC_090270.1, read on the forward strand.
AGAGGGCATATATATCTCTGGTAAGATCCCAATTAAAGTATGGTTCCACCATATGGGACCCACACCATGATTACTTGATACAAGAATTGGAAAAGATCCAAAGGAAAACAGTACGATTTGTTCTGGGTGATTTCTGACAAAGGAGTAGTGTTAAGAAAATGTTGCAATCTTTGGGCTGTGGAAGACTTGGAGGTAAGAAGACGAGATGCACAACTATGTGGTATGTTTCAAGCTGTCAGTGGAGAGACGGTGTGGAATGACGTTAATAGACCATTATGCTTGAGTGGATCTTTTAAAATTAGGAAAGATCATAATATGAACGTAAAGTTGGAACTGTACAGGACAAATTGGAGAAAATATTCATTTATAGGATGAGGAGTTAGGGACTGGAATAAATTACCAAGCGAAATGTTCAATAAATTTCCAAGTTCTTTGAAGCTAGGTAAACAATAATTGATAGGAAATCTGTCACCTGTGCAACAGCACTAAATGCAGATCGCTGATGTATGACACAGTTGAACAGTTGTTTGTGTCCCTGACTTTTAATACCACAAAATTGAACATTGGTGCTGCATACATTCCACCCAGGTCTCCTGTCCAAAAATATTATCTCAAATCCTCACAACCATTTATTACTCAATGAGTACCTAGTACAATCTACCACATTTTAATTGGATAGTAAATGATGCTCTTTTTCTTTTTTCTTATTGAAAGCGACTGTACTCAATCCTCTCCTGCTGACTTGCTAGGCCTAACGCATAAGAGAATTTTCTTTCAGGGTTTACTCCCGTAGCCTTTGAGGATGCCTTCCTCGTACTACAAGGCGGTAGGTTCCATCTGTACACCCCAGAAGGATGGGTTGCCTCTTCCCCCATATCCACCGTACCGAAGTCCATCTTCTCCACCGTAGATGCCGTTGAGGTCTTCACCCTTAACCCAGGGCAAGGGTCCTCCATATTTATGACCCCTGGAGAGAGGGTGTCCCAGTATTTTAAAACCCCCAGGAATTGGGCTACCAAGACACCTGCTGTGGGATGAGCAAATACCCTTGAAAACAAAAATGACATTGTACAAATCATATTATACACCCCCAGTCTCAAAACCACAACACTGACCAATAGAGATAATTCCAAACTTCAGGCAGCTGAAATGAAATTCCTATGCACTATGATCCAGAGAACCAGGAAAGACAAGATTAGGAATGAGAAAATTAGAGAAGAAGTAGGAATAGATGATTCTCTCCTCAATAAGATTCAGATATCAAGACTGAAGTGGTTTGGTCACATGAAGAGGATGCCAATAAACAGAATTGCAAGGAAGGAATTTGACAGAAAGGTAGAAGGAAGACGACCCGTGGGAAGGCCACGAAGGAAATGGATAGATTTAGTTAAGAGCAATGTACTGCTGAGAGGTCATGATTGGGACAAGTTGGTAGAGGAAGAATGGTACAAGGACAGGATGAGATAGAGGAGGCTCATATACCACACCCGGGAAACTGGAGATGGTTTAGGATGATTTAGGATTCTAGTAAGGTACAGCAGATATCCTGGATTCAGGAGATCAATTGGACTGTATCGCGATTGACCTATCTAAGGCATTTGATAGGGTAGATCACGTGAGACTACTGGAAAAAATGAGTGCAATTGGACTTGACAAAAGAGTGACTGAATGGGTGACTAAGTTTCTGGAAAATAGAACTCGGAGAATTAGAGTAGGCAAAGCTTTATCTGCCTCTGTAATAATTAAGAGGGGAATTCCTCAAGGCAGTATTATTGGACCTTTATTCTTTCTTATATATATCAATGATATGTGTAAAGAAATGGAATCAAGATAAGGCTTTTTGCCGATGATGTAATTCTGTACAGAGTAATAAATAAGTTACAAAATTATGAGCAACTCCAAAATGACCTCGATTATGTTGTGAGATGATCAATGGAGTTAAAAATCAGGTTGTGAGTTTCACAAATAGGAAAAGTCCTCTCAATTTTAATTACTGCGTTGATGGGGTGAAAGTTCCTTTTGGGGATCATTGTAAATACCTTGGTCTTAATATAAGGAAAGATCTTCATTGGGGTAATCACATAAATATGATTGTAAATAAAGGGTAGTGATCTCTGCACATGGTTATGAGGGTATTTAGGGGTTGTAGTAAGGATGTAAAGGAGAGGGCATGTAAGTCTCTGGTAAGACCCCAACTAGAGTATTGTTCCAGTGTATGGGACCCTTACCAGGATTTCTTGATTCAAGAACTGGAAAAAATCCAAAGAAAAGGAGCTCGATTTGTTCTGGGCGATTTCCGACAAAAGAGTAGCTTCACAACTAAGTATTTATTTATTTTCCACTTAGTCGATACAATGATTGCTTAAGGCAATGTAATGGTTAAAAGTGGTACATGTTTTGTATATTATCAACATCTTCAGCCACATAACACTGTTTAGATGAAAAATACATAAATTGACAAAGTAATGTTTTAGAGGAAGTGTCCTTAAAATTAACATAACATTGACAACATTAAAACAAACAAAAAACTCAAGAAAAAATATACAAATTATTTCTACAATTGAAAGTAGTCATCAAGGAAACACTTGTACAATATTCCATAGAGAATATGTCCTAATGAATAATCTTTTCTTAATAATTCATGAAAAAAGTCACTTTATAAATTAAAAATTATACAATTTATAAGTAATTGTCGAAATGAAGAAATCCAGATATCACAATGTGGCTCGTATTACTAATGCAGATGAAAATACTACTAATTCCTAGTTGTCAATCCTTACTAAGCCTGTTTTCCTTTGGAACAGTAATTCCTGTCATTCTTTCACAGTGTTGTGTCAGGTGTAATATTGATGATGCGTTCTTTCTTGCTCTTGCACCTGAGGAGGTGGAGGAGCAGGGGATATAAGTGTGTCAAGAACCTCCTTGCTGTCACCTATAGCTTCAACTGAGGAGGAATAAGTTGTAGGGCTATCTGTAGGTGGAGAAATTCCAATTCTTTTTTCGTGATCTTACTCAAGCATTTTCAAATATACTAGAATTTGATAATACACTGACTGACAGAGCAAATGCAACACCAAGAAGGAGTGGTCAGAACTTTATGCCAATTGCAGGGTAGACTGACGTCACTGAGGTATGCTCATGATGTGAAATGCGCCGCTGTGCTGCGCACGTAGCGAACGATAAATGGGACACGGCGTTGGCGAATGGCCCACTTCGTACCGTGATTTCTCAGCCGACAGTCATTGTAGAACGTGTTGTCGTGTGTAGCAGGACACGTGTATAGCTAAGAATGCCAGGCCGCCGTCAACGGAGGCATTTCCAGCAGACAGACGACTTTACGAGGGGTATGGTGATCGGGCTGAGAAAGGCAGGTTGGTCGCTTCGTCAAATCGCAGCCGATACCCATAGGGATGTGTCCACGGTGCAGCGCCTGTGGCGAAGATGGTTGGCGCAGGGACATGTGGCAGGTGCGAGGGGTCCAGGCGCAGCCCGAGTGACGTCAGCACGCGAGGATCGGCGCATCCGCCGCCAAGCGGTGGCAGCCCCGCACGCCACGTCAACCGCCATTCTTCAGCATGTGCAAGACACCCTGGCTGTTCCAATATCGACCAGAACAATTTCCCGTCGATTGGTTGAAGGAGGCCTGCACTCCCGGCGTCCGCTCAGAAGACTACCATTGACTCCACAGCATAGACGTGCACGCCTGGCATGGTGCCGGGTGGATGAGGGAATGGCGGAACGTCGTGTTCTCCGATGAGTCACGCTTCTGTTCTGTCAGTGATAGTCACCGCAGACGAGTGTGGCGTCGGCGTGGAGAAAGGTCAAATCCGGCAGTAACTGTGGAGCGCCCTACCGCTAGACAACGCGGCATCATGGTTTGGGGCGCTATTGCGTATGATTCCACGTCACCTCTAGTGCGTATTCAAGGCACGTTAAATGCCCACCGCTACGTGCAGCATGTGCTGCGGCCGGTGGCACTCCCGTACCTTCAGGGGCTGCCCAATGCTCTGTTTCAGCAGGATAATGCCCGCCCACACACTGCTCGCATCTCCCAACAGGCTCTACGAGGTGTACAGATGCTTCCGTGGCCAGCGTAATCTCCGGATCTCTCACCAATCGAACACGTGTGGGATCTCATTGGACGCCGTTTGCAAACTCTGCCCCAGCCTCGTACGGACGACCAACTGTGGCAAATGGTTGACAGAGAATAGAGAACCATCCCTCAGGACACCATCCGCACTCTTATTGACTCTGTACCTCGACGTGTTTCTGCGTGCATCGCCGCTCGCGGTGGTCCTACATCCTACTGAGTCGATGCCATGCGCATTGTGTAACCTGCATATCGGTTTGAAATAAACGTCAATTATTCATCCGTGCCGTCTCTGTTTTTCCCCCAACTTTCATCCCTTTCGAACCACTCCTCCTTGGTGTTGCATTGTCACTGTCAGTCAGTGTATAATGGGTTCTTATATTCTACAGTCTCATTTAGGTAATCATTTTTCTTTACGAGTTGGTCTATACATTCATCTTTCTTTACAAGTTGGTCTATACATTCATCTAGAATGAGATCTGACTTTGTCCCCTTACTTTTTACTATCTACATGATGATGATGTAATCCGTTCAGTCGAATCCGACCATCGGCGTTCCTATGAATTAATGCTCTCCAAGTTGTCCTGTTCCACACTGCCTCCTTTTGTTGTTCCAGGGTGAGGATGGTGCCTCTTTTAATGATGTCTAACCATAGCCAACTACAGTTACAAGCCAGAGTCATGTATGTTTGGCAAAGTGCAACGGAAGCCAAGGTGAAAGTGTGGGAGCTATCCGTGTATGTTGATGTGTAGTGAACATCATCTTGTGTTTCGTTTTATTTTTCACAGATATGTTTGAATGTATATAATAAGACAAGTGATTGAATAATCATACGTAGAGCCTATTAACGAAATATGTGACGGCGCAGCAGGGCTGAGTAGCTTGGACGGTACTGCCGGCTTTCTGAGCCCAACTTGGCGGGTTCAATCCTGGCTCAGCCCGGTGGTATTTGAAGATGCTCAAATACGTCAGCCTCATGTCGGTAGATTTACTGATACATTAAAGAACTCCTACAGGGCAATATTCCGGCATCTCGGCGTCTTCCAAAAACCGTAAAAGTAATTATTAGGGCGTTGAATCAATAACATTATTATTTGTGAAGGCGCTGACTGAATCTGTATCGTAGCAACTATAGCATAAAAAAAGTTTGGTTACCTTGTTTAGGTTTCCTTCAGATGAGGAATTAAAACAAAAAATAGATTTGTCACTTTAAACGGGAAAACTGTGGAACCTAGGAAGGATTCAGTTGTGTGCACAAGACATTTCACAGACGAAATTCAACAGGGGATACAATTTGTGATAATAAAGGCAACGTAATTATACTACCATCTACACCTAATGGGATTCTTCCTGATGCATGTATATTATTTTCCTAAATTTGCCAAAATATTTGTAATTGAAAAGTGTTAAAAGAAAAGATCCTGAAAGTAGGAGACTTGAAATGAAGAATAGGGAAAACAAGAAGATAGATGATTTGCCAAGTGTAAGCCATTTACTCAAAATTCACCAAGATATGAATGTCTCTGTATATGTTAATAGTTATCAGGTATCGGTAAAAGTCCGGTGGTATTTGAAGATGCTCAAATACGCCAGCCTCATGTCGGTAGATTTACTGACACATTAAAGAACTCCTACAGGACTACATTCTGGCATCTTGATGTCTCCCAAAAACCGTAAAAGTAATTATTAAGGCGTTGAATCAATAACATTATTATTATTAGTGAGGGCGCAGACTGAAATTGTATCGTAGCAACTAGGCCTATAGCATAAAAATGGGTTTTGTTACCTCGTTTAGGTTTCCTTCAGACGAGGAACCATCAACTGATAGTGAAAAAGGAATATTTATTAAATTATACAGGAGCCAGTGCAAGTTGTATAAGTATTGAATTTGTACGAGAAATGTATTAAAAATGCTTGACAAGCCCATAGAGTTTCTTGAGGTAAGCAGTGAAAGCACAGACTCATTGTCCTACCTTACATTTTTAAGGCAACAATTCAAACTTTACACTAAAAAGAAGAAGAGTTACTCAAAAAAATTTGTTTGAAACTGTGAAAGCAAATTATTGACTGTTAGGGAAGTTTCAAAGTAATAACTTAGAAATAAGGTTTGGTCAGTACCGATAGCTTAGTGGTTGAAACTACAGCGTCACAACATTTTAAGTCCTAGTAAGCGAGATGAAAATTAGCATTCAGGGTGTTCTAGGCTTGCAGTGGTGGTGGTATGGAAAAGTGTAATTTGGCTGTAGCCAAACTGAAATGTCTGATACCATCAAGACAAGTGATATCAGGCCCAATATGGAAGTAATAAACAAGTTAGACTCACTTGTATTGTGTGAATTTTTTTGTAGGTGTTTTGAGATTTCAGGGGTTATAAGCATTTCTGGGTATGCAGTAAGAACATTATCCACATGTTTAAGTCTCCTGCAGAGTACCGGTAATGAAACAGATGGCCCCTATTTTCAAGAACTTCAGAGAGGAGTGTTAGTAGTGCCATCAGATTGTGTTGTGTGTGTCTATATAACAGTGACAGGAATATTTACCTTGCTGGTATCTAAAGAATACAAGGGAGACTACCGGGATTGACAAAATCAGAAATAATTTATCTTCCTTCTATCCATATCTGCTTTAGGAAGAGATGAAAATCAACACTTCTGGTTTGAACGTGGTCTTTGTGGGTGTGACAATAATGATCTGATCGATTGTTTGACAACATTTTCCAAAGTCGTGTTAAATACCGGTAATTATAGAAAGCAGATGACAACAAGTGTTATGTCAGCAGTGAGGATAAAAACATTACGCTGAGGGAGATGTCAAAGCTCCACAATAATGAGCTTGTTCTTGCCGGTTCATGGTGTAGGGGTAGCGTGCCTGCCTCTTACCCAGAGGCCCCGGGTTCGATTCCCGGCCAGGTCAGGGATTTTTGTCTGGATTTGAGGGCTAGTTCGAGGTCCATTCAGCCTACGTGATTAGAACTGAGGAGCTATCTGACGGTGAGATAGCGGCCCCGGCACTGATCTCTATACATGGATCACTGAAGGCAGGTCTCAGCTGCAGGAGAAAGTACGCCAAGTTGAGCGCACGGTCCGCCATGTTGGTGTACCCATCCTAGAGCTCCACTTTTTAGCAATAGATCTGTGTAATGGTTTGAGGAGTAAGGAGAGAGCACTTCCAGTTCCGTTAGTACTGCCAACTGAATGGAAATTAAATCTGAATTAAATCGATAATATGATCGATCGTTATGAATTGTCTAAACCTTTGTTATTTTAAGCCAACTGTGTCACACCGTTGCCTACGAGATATACAAGGCCAGGACATAGCTGCTAATTTGTCGCTGTGTTCACGGTTTGGCCGCTAAATGCCAGGTTTCCGTTCTGTTCTTGGCGGACTTTAACATTGTGATATGTGAAGTAATTGTGATGCTGTGTTGATTTTGTGCAATTTATTGTGAATATTGTTTCTATCGGTGAGTGTCTGTGAGGTTGAGAAGAAGGTGCACTGTTGTGTACCTCTCTGTATTTCGGATGACACTAAAAAGGCATGAAAATTGACGTTCCATAGTTTCCCTTCCGAGTGCGGTTTAAGGGAGAAATGGAAGCAAACTATTTCTAGGCAAGGTGTTATAGTAGGATCTCTTTAGGTACCTAGCAATTCTTCTCATAAAACAGATTTCCGTGTAAGCATATCAATCAAATTTCCTTCTGTTTCATTGTGTATCCTGTTCACAAACAGGAAACTGTCAAACGCAGGAAACGTCCAGCTCCCAAAAATGATGTATTGCCAACAAAATTTAGTAAAAGTTCCGATTCAGATAACGATGAACATACCATATTTTCATACGTCAGCCACAAACGAAAAAGGAATATAAGTCTCGTTTCTTTTTCAAGGAAAGTCTCTGTTAAATCTAAAAAATATACGGATGAGAAAATTAAATACCAGATTACAGAAAATAATCTGAAAATTGAGAAGCAGAATACGGGTAATGAAATCATTATGGTATCTGAACTTGACCAAAAAGCAAACCAAATTGAAAAGCATGTTAAAATTGGTCATTTAGGAGCTTTATTCCTGTTAGAACGAATTTAATTTTCTTCTTCTTTCTTCATCCGTTTACCCTCCAGGGTCGATTTTTCCCTCGGACTCAACGAGGGATCCCACCTCTACCACTCAAGGGCAGTGTCCTGGAGCACCAGAATTTGGGTCGAGGGATGCAGCTGGGGAGGATGACCAGTACCTCGCCCAGGCAGTCTCACCTGCTATGCTGAACAGGGGCCTTGTCGAGGGGTGGGAAGATTGGAAAAGACAGGCAGGGAAGAGGAAAGGAAGCGGCCGTGGCCTTAAGTTAGGTACTATCCTGGCATTTGCCTGGGAGGAGAAGTGTGAAACCACGAAAAACCACTTCGAGGATGGCTGAGGTAGGAATCGATTCCACCTCTACTCAATTGACCCCCGAGGCTGAGTGGATCCCGTTCTAGCCCTCGTACAACTTTTCAAATTTCGTGGCAGGGCCGGGAATCGAACCCGGACCTCCGAGGAGTGACAGCTAATCACACTAACCACTACACCACAGAGGCGAACACAAATTTAATTTTACGGGAAGAAAAAAGAAAAATACGGTGAAACGACGCTAAATATTTGCGTGATGGGCACAACATCGCTCACCAAACAGCGGCTTCAATACGAATGTCAAAATATGCGGAGGAAAAGATTGGATCGCTGATAATTGGTGAAAGGGCGATTAAACCCAAAGTTATTTATGACCTCAATTTCGATCCGCTTATCGGATACTCTGAGGCACAATTAAAGGAATCGTAAGAAGTGACAAACTCGCTATCAGATTTCTCTGCTTCTTTCGTAAATTATTTATTTCGTTTAAGCATATTGTAAGAAATACGTTGTAGAAAATAAGTCAAACAATTGCTTTTGATCTATCTTTGATCTCATATCTGTTTGCTGCCTTCTGAAATTACTAGTTTTTCATATTCGAACGTGTTGTAATAAGCGGGCGAGACAGAACAGTAAAGAGCTTGCTTGCTTGCTGATGCTTATGGGCTGTGTCTACGACATTTCACCCAGTCAATACTCGCTTACTCATGTAAACACACTGGTATAAATGAAAACTTCAGTTCAATAATTGTTGCTTCAGCTTGCAAGTAGAAAAACACAAAACACTGAACTTCACTATATCACATAACAACCCTATTTGGCTAGAGTAGACTGTTGTCATACGGGCAAATTCCAATCTTGCAATCACACTGCGTCTAAAGCTTGACCCACACGAAGAATCCAAAATAGCACTCATAAGTAATACACTAATGATATGAGGAATCACTCAAATAGAACCTTCAAAAGCATGAGCAATTCTCGCCCTCTATTACAGACAGAATTATAACACGATATTGGCTTCATCTAGAAACAAATTTAGCACTCGAATAATCTCGGCTGTAGGATTACAGAGCAAACAAGAAACACTGGTAGGAAAAACCTGCTTGAGTCGCTTGAGTTTAGTCATAAGTTTTTTACGGGGGTTAGCATATAAAGAACATTCAAAGAAAATGTGGTTGGAGTCGCCATTACGGATATTTGTACCACACAAACAGTTTGTATCCTGCGTTAAATGGAAACGTGATCGATATTGTGGTGTAAGGGCATGATTAAACCGTAACCTAATGATGTTAATAATAAGTCGTCTAGTATAAGATCCTCGTATAAACCAAGGTTTATTAAAAGTGTTGGTTGCAAATGATAATAGAAATTACCTTTGACTTGTGCAGTCTGGCGGTAGAAATTCTGCCAGTCTTGTCTCCCCTCCTGTCGGATAACAACTACATAATCAGAAACTGGAACAATACTGTTAGTATTCGGAACAGGAAGACGAGAAGCTTGTTTTGCAAGACAATCTGCTTTTTCATTACCCTCAATACCCACATGACCTGGTACCCATACTAAAGTTATGGAAATACCGACGTTGTCACGCATATAAAGGAGACTCTTGACGTTATATATATACCAATTGTAGGATAACTCATACGAAACCAAAGATTGTAATGCACTCAGCGAATCCGTATAGATTGTAGCTCGCGTATATCCCTGTCGCTGAACAAAAAGTAAAGCTTGCTGTATGGCGAATAACTCCGCCGTAAAAATCGAACAGTCACTAGGCAAACCATATTGTTCTTTAACATTTAGAGAAGGTATATAATAAGCGGAACCAACTCCATTAATGTTCTTTGCCCCATCTGTAAAAATGTTTATGCTTCGTGGAATATGAGAAAATTTCACTCTTTTAACAGGACATATCTCGGTCCCCTGCAGACAATTAACGTTAGTAGAGCCATTACGCATAGGCCATATTATTTGAGGCTTAAAATAAGAAACCTGATAGGGTAAGGTATAGGGTAGTAAAGTAACACTGTGTATTAAGGTACACTGTTTCGACTTCAATGTATTAAAAGCATTAAACAGTACGGGCAATCTGCGTAAACCCTGGCGCCGAACGGAATAATACTCCGAGAGTAACTGTAACTTCGGAATTAAAGGATGACTTGTTAAAGAAAACTTTTTAAGTAAATATTTCGTCGCAAGTATTTTTCTACGTACTTGTAAGTGAGCTTCGCAGGCTTCAACTAAAAGTGCATTGGTAGGTGTGGACTTTAAAGCTCCAATACAGGAGCGTATTGCTTTATATTGACAAGTGTTAAGAATATTCAAGTTAGTAGAAGATGCTAGGTCAAAAATATGTGATCCGTAGTCCAATATCGACCTAATAGTGGTTTTGTACAAAGATAGCACCACAACTGGATCTGGCCCCCATTGCCTACGGGTTGCAGCCTGTATTACCTGAATATACCGTTCACTCTTCGAACGCAAATATAAAAAATGATGTTTCCATGTAAGTTTTTGATCGATGAATAACCCAAGATATTTATAGTGACTAACCACTGGTATTTCATACTGATCAAAAGGAAGTGGCGATCGGTCATAGGATCGGTGATGTGTAAATATCATTGCTCGACATTTCGCTATGGAAAGATTTAACCCATGGGCCTCTAACCATGTTCTAGCTTCATGAAGCGTGAAACTAATATGTTGTCTACAGAGCTGTAAATCTTCATTTGTACAATAAAGCAAAAAAACAGTAAAGAGAACTCCGGCACTTGCCGGAAGTTGCTTGCTTGCTTGCTTGCTGATGCTTATGGGCTGTGTCTACGACATTTCACCCAGTCAATACTCGCTTACTCATGTAAACACACTATAGTAGGGCCCACGAGAGTTGAAGTCTGACAGGTGAGCGGCGAAAACTGTAACTATGAAGTACGCTACGTTGTCATAGTTACCTCCATTTGCAGCCTACCACCCTTTCAGACAGGCTGAGTGTTTAATAAAACATGTAGGCCTAGGCCTAATGCAATTCATTTACCTTAACCGGTTCCTAAGCTCCTGTTAATAATTCCAGCATTTAAGACAGAACACGACATTATCGATATATATAAAAGATTTCATAATCACTAACAAAATCATCAGTTTCTGACAATAACCTCAACAAATGCACATGTTAATCACAGAATAGAACAATACTACCCACATTGATAGTTTTTTATTATTTAACTCCGATTGTTAACGGTACCTGTACAATTCAAAAATAATCTACGGTATAATAAACACAATAGGAAGACAATACTTCATCGAGAAAAGAAATCAGTCAGAATATGAATGACAAAAGTGACTGAGAGCAAGCCAACCCGCGTGGTGATAGCGTCCTAAAATGTTGCAACTCTGTTATCGTTGCCATAGCAACAGGCCTTTTTCGAGCAGCGTTAGTCAACTTTTTCTCGCCGGTGGCGCTAAACGTCAGACTTCAACTCTCGTGGGCCCTACTTTAGTATAAATGAAAAACTTCAGTGCAATAATTGATGCTTGAGCTTGCAAGTAGAAAAACACAAAACACTGAACTTCACTATATCACATAACAACCCTATTTTGCTAGAGTAGACTGTTGTCATACGGGAAACTTCCAATGTTGCAATCACACTGCTTCTAAAGCTTCACCCACACGAAGAATCCAAAATATCACTCACAAGTAATACACTAATGATATGAGGAATCACTCAAATGGAACCTTCAAAAGCATGAGCAATTCTCACCCTCTATTACAGACAGAATTATAACACGATATTGGCTTCATCTAGAAACAAATTTAGCACTCGAATAATTTCGACTGTAGGATTACAGAGCAAACAAGAAACACTGGTAGGAAAAACCTGCTTGAGTCGCTTGAGTTTAGTCATAAGTTTTTTACGGGGGTTAGCATATAAAGAACATTCAAAGAAAATGTGGTTGGAGTCGCCATTACGGATATTTGTACCACACAAACAGTTTGTATCCTGCGTTAAATGGAAACGTGATCGATATTGTGGTGTAAGGGCATGATTAAACCGTAACCGAATGATGTTAATAATATGTCGTCTAGTATAAGATCCTCGTATAAACCAAGGTTTAACTAAAAGTGTTGGTTGTAAATGATAATAGAAGTTACCTTTGACTTGTGCACTCTGTCGGTAGAAATTTTGCCATTCTTGATGGCCCTCCTGTCGTATAACAACTACATAATCAGAAGCTGGAACAATATTGTTAGTATTCGGAACAGGAAGACGAGAAGCTTGTTTTGCAAGACAATCTGCTTTTTCATTACCCTCGATACCCACATGACCTGGCACCCATACTAAAGTTATGGAAATACCGACGTTGTCAAACATATAAAGGAGACTCTTGACATTGTGTATATACCAATTATAGGATAACTCAGACGAAACCAAAGATTGTAATGCACACAGCGAATCCGTATAGATTGTAGCTCGCGTATATCCCTGTCGCTGAACAAAAAGTAAAGCTTGCTGTATGGCGAATAACTCCACCGTAAAAATCGAACAGTCACTAGGCAAACCATATTGTTCTTTAACATTTAGAGAAGGTATATAATAAGCGGAACCAACTCCATTAATGTTCTTTGCCCCATCTGTAAAAATGTTTATGCTTCGTGGAATATGAGAAAATTTCACTCTTTTAACAGGACATATCTCGGTCCCCTGCAGACAATTAACGTTAGTAGAGCCATTACGTATAGGCCATATTATTTGAGGCTTAAAATAAGAAACCTGATAGGGTAAGGTATAGGGTAGTAAAGTAACACTGTGTATTAAGGTACACTGTTTCGACTTCAATGTAGTAAAAGCATGAAACAATACGGGCAATCTGCGTAAACCCTGGCGCCGAACGGAATAATACTCCGAGAGTAACTGTAACTTCGGAATTAAAGGATGACTTGTTAAAGAAAACTTTTTAAGTAAATATTTCGTCGCAAGTATTTTTCTACGTACTTGTAAGGGAGCTTCGCAGGCTTCAACTAAAAGTGCATTGGTAGGTGTGGACTTTAAAGCTCCAATACAGGAGCGTATTGCTTTATATTGACAAGTGTTACGAATATTCAAGTTAGTAGAAGATGCTAGGTCAAAAATATGTGATCCGTAGTCCAATATCGACCTAATAGTGGTTTTGTACAAAGATAGCACCACAACGGGATCTGCCCCCCATTGCCTACGGGTACAGCTTGTATTACCTGAATATACCGTTCACTCTTCGAACGCAAATATAAAAAATGATGTTTCCATGTAAGTTTTTGATCGATAAATAACCCAAGATATTTATGGTGACTAACCACTGGTATTTCATACTGATCAAAAGCAATTGGCGATCCGTCATAGGTTCGATGATGTTTAAATATCATTGCTCGACATTTCGCTATGGAAAGATTTAACCCATGGGCCTCTAACCATGTTCTAGCTTCATGAAGCGTGAAACTAATATGTTGTCTACAGAGCTGTAAATCTTCATGTGTACAATAAAGCAAAAAATTGTCAGCATACGCCTGTAGTCGAGCATGACGTAAAATGACCGCTTCGAAATCTTTCATGAAAAGAGCGAAAAGAATACCACTCAGAATATCGCCCTGTGGCAACCCATTACTTACCTGCCGGGGCTGGATTGTATTAGGTGTCGATTTAAATCTGAGTGTTCGATAAGTCAGAAGTTGTCTGAGAAGGCTAATAAATCCCTCAGGAATCTTAAGAGTTGCAAGTTTTTCCCATAATATGTTCAAAGGTACGGAATCATAAGCCCGTTGAATATCAAGAAAAACCGCTATGGTACTATGTTTTCTATGACAAGCTAATAGTAAATCGATAACAAAACTATTAAATGCATCAGATGTACTGCGTCCCTTAAAAAAGGCATATTGATATCGAGGCGTCAAGTTATAGTATTCTAATACCCATAGGATTCTTCGAAGTAAGATCTTTAGAAAGACTTTACGGAGGCACGAACCGAGGACTATACCGCGATAATTACTTACCTCAGTGGGTAACTGCTTATTTTTAAGAATGGGAATTAGAAAAAATTCATTCCAACTAACAGGTGTACTGTGATTGCGAAAAATTTCATTATACCTGTTTAATAATGCCTTCTTTGCTCTAATAGGTAATAATTGGAGCATTTGATATGATACATTATCTGGACCTGGGGAGGAATTTGAGCACGATTGGAATACTGCCTCTAATTCCTGATAATCGCAGGGTTGTAGCAATACGGAAAAACGTGCGTCTAGTGGGTCTTGGGAATGAACATACTGTGGCACAACAAAATCTGGAGTCTCTCTAACAAGAAAATCTGATAATACTTGACCTGGGATGGTCTTGGCAGGGGAGTGCTGCGTTACTCGTGTGATTGCCCTGATGGCATTCCACAAGTCTGCAATTGGAACCTGATGCGTGAAGGACGATATAAACTCCCTCCAAGCGACACGACGCTTTTGATGGAAAATTCGGCGGGTGTGTGCTATGTGTCGTTTGAGCCGGAAGTAATTTTCAGGTGTTGCGTGCTGCCTATATTGTCGAAAAAGTACTTTGCGGGTTTGAATCAGCAAATGACATTCGTCGTCCCACCACTTAACATGCACAGGTTTCCTAGAAGATAAAGGGGGTGAAGCTCTGATAGGGTGGTGAAGGTTAATATAAGCTGTTAAAATCTGCAGTAAAGTTTGATATGAAAAAGTATTTTCCGGTATTTTTTGTAACGCATCCTCAATGTAAGCGGTATATATTTGCGGTTTAAATCTCCTCAAAGATCGAATCATGTTATTTTGAAATGTGTGTTGCGGTGGAGAAAAGGGTCTGCCTACACCATAAGAAATAACAATAGGGAAATGATCACTGGAATAAGTATCACTCAAAGTATGCCATGTAGTGGTAGACACCATATTTCGCTTACACAACGTTAAATCTACTGCGCTAGGAGGGGCAGAAGGCGCAGTCAAACGCGTAGGAGAGCCATCATTCAAAATAGCAAAAGCATGGTTATTTACTTCATTACGGAACTGTGTACCTTGAAGTGTATCCAAATTTCCTCCCCACAGTGTGTGATGAAGATTAAAGTCCCCAAAGATAAAAACATATGGTTCGGTAGTAAATTGTTGAAAGAATTGGTTCCATTGTCTCGCAGTAATGGAAAATTCAGGAGGACAGTAGATATTCACCAGTAAAAAATGCATATAATATAATCCTATAACATATGTATGGGGTATGGCCTGAATATTCGAATGGATGCGATATGTCACGGACGAGTGGACCAAAAAGGCAACCCCACTGTAACCAGGTCCATCATGACGTAAAACTTTGTAATTAGGATACTTAATGCGAGTCTCAAGATTAAACCAAGTTTCTTGTATAGCTAAAAAGTGAGGTACTGTTTCCTGTATTATTTTAAATAGCTCATGACGCTTGTTCATGAGACTTCTAGCATTCCATTGAGTGATTCTGATCATAAAATTGAATAAAACTACAAACCCTGTCCCTTAACTGGAATACATTATGAGCTAACGCGGGGTGATCACCCAATAATTGTACCAATTGCTGAATAGATTGATAAAGACCACTTTGAAGATATTCTCTTTGCCTATGAAATGACGAAAGCGGTTGCGCCATTGAGGCGCTACTCGTGGCAACAGGTTCGTCCAAAGGTGCCTCCATCCGACGGCTTGCGCCTTCGGAAACAGGTGTAACTCTTGAAGCTGCCATCTCCATGCGGGGAATCTCTCGAACCAAATTTTGATAACCTTCCTTATCATATCCTGGGGCTGGTACTGGTCTCGGTGATTTTAAAATTACTTGTGTGAATTTTCTCTTACGGGGATTCGACTGTGTAGCAGTCTGCCCCTCCCCAGTTAAAGGGGGAAAATTTTGGGAATTGTCTACTACATTATATTCACTAGGTTGAACTTTTTGTACAGCGTCCTTGAACGATAAGTTCTGATGGCTCATGATCTTTTTAATGTGGACTTGCTGTTGGTGAGTTGGACAGTCAACATCGTCAGTTGAATGGGTGCCGCGACAATGCACGCATTGCAGGAAAGTTTCCGTACAGTTCGCCGTAGTATGGTACAATGCACATTTCCCACACCTGGGACTTGTCGCTCAGCAATGCATATCAACGTGACCGTACCGTTGGCATTTTTTACAGATGATGGGAGCAAAAACATATGGCTCCACCTCTAAATGCACCTGGTATAATGACACATACTGTGGAAGTTTCTGCGCACGAAAAACCACTTTTATAGAGCCAGTAGGGACATACTGTGTGCCTTCTTCGTTAACAATTCTACGGTTCAAACGCTTTACAGATTTTATAGTAGCAGGAGACTTTAAGTGCTTTAATATAGCATCCTCTGTCAAGGTCTTCTCTACTCCCCTGATAACTCCTACCCGCAATACATTAGAGCTAGGTATGTATGCCCGTAACTTAAGCTCAACTAATATAGGGTGTTTCAAAAATGAATTTGCCTGTACTGCATATACAAATTCTATTTATACCCTATTTCGTCCCTTGCGGGCCACTGATTTTATGCCTGGAATATTTTTCTCATAGAAAATTCTACCCAGGGTCATAGGATGTATGTTACCGACATTGCCTGTTGCTGTGGACTCCACAAAAATAATGAAAGGTCCATAATGAGTACTAAGATAAAGTTCCTGCGACTCAGTCTTCGAAATCGAAGCATCAGCCTCTTTATTCGCCACCGCATTGGGTGTATTCGATTTACTCACTGTACCACTATTCTCACTTAGACTATCATCCTCATCCTGGTCCATTTGAACTGTCTCTTCCCGAGCAACTGTGACGGTTGAAGGATCAGGAGACTCCTCACCACCACTTTGCTCCCCCATAACGTACTAATTACACTCGTAGAATCACTACTCTATACCGTCCACGCTACCTCCTCACAACGACTGTCAACTCAACTGCACACGAGCACTGCTAAGAGGGAACTGAACAAGTCTAGTGTGCTGTATCATATTGCTGGAGCTCGTTATTTTCAAATCTGAGCCGCTGTATCTCGTTGTTAGTTACTTCACGCTCGTTCTGAAGTGTTTGAACATGGTTTCGCAGAACAGTGATTTCCGTCATAGCTTTGTTGAAATTATCACTCATTTTGATTAGTTCAGCTTTCATTTCGTCAAAACTTGCGGCACAAAACGATACAGACTTTTGAATACCTTTCTCTTCACACTCGATAGATTCACTTTTAGTGAGTCTATTGTAGATTTGGTTAATCACACTAGCCAACTCCTTGAGGTTAGGACAGTCACTATTGTTTTTGTCGCTAACACACTCGCTGTCGTCACAATCACCACAATACCACTTACTGGTTTTAGAGGAAACAAGTTTTTTAAATTCTCTTCTGTTAAGTTCGACACAAGTTCTATGATAAGACTTACCACAGCCGTCACATATGATATAGTCCTCTTTAAGTTGAATATTTTCATTGCAGCTCCCGCACACCGACTTCTGTTTAGACGCCATTTTTATTCCTCAATGTTCAATTACATTGTAGCATAAATTGCACTTAATTACAGTGGAAATGAGAATGAGGCACAGTAGGAAGTTTTTGAATATACCTTTATAAATTACTGAATATGTGGAAAAAAATACTGTTATACATTTTAAAAAGTGAACTAATATTCTCAATAATGTTAATTTCTGAAAGCTGTTCATACCAGGCTGAACAACATAGCCAATGTATCAACATGCTCTCTGTCCATAACTGTTGGACTGAAACATTTTAGACAGTCACTGATGAACTCAGCTCCTCCAAGGATCTAGCAAAATTTAAGCAAAAGTGTAAGAAATTTTGGTATCCATACCATAGTTGCTGTTAACAAAATTTATCCACTTGCAGCAAGTTTGATGTTGTTTAACCAGCATCATTTCTCTCGTCTCAGTAATTTGACAAGGCAATTGTTCACCTTAGCACAGATCATCATCAGTTTACCGTCCAGTTTGCCAGGTGCGATGTATGAGTGCTCCTTACTTCAGTCTATTCAGGTACCATTCTTCTTCCTGCACTTGGTTCCAATTCAATCTTCTATGTTCTGGATCTCGTTTGACTTGTTCGATTCACCTCCTTTGATGTCTGCCTCTAGGTCCTTTGCTGTCTAATTTTTTCTCCAACCATTCCTCAACACAGTTTCCTGCTCAAGAATTTACCACACTCGCTGACGATGTTAAATTTCAAACTAGATTATATAGTCCATTGTTGAATATACTGATACATTACGATCTGCTCAAACAGTCAGCAGACTAGCTTTATTTTACTTCTAGGAGACTACTGTATTCTGTAGACTAGGTTTAAATCACAGTTATAAATTCTGCAATGCCTTCTGTCTGTCTGTCTGCCTGTCTGTCTTTCTGTGAATCGGAAAGCGTTGTTCAAATTCTTTAGAATTGACTTCATCAATATTGCTTGCAGTATTCTACATTTGCCGCTGTATAAGTCCCTCCGGACAGCAAAGAGTAGGGGTAGGATTTTACCAGATTATCCACATATACAGAAGCACATATCTGACAATATTGTACACATCACGACTATTAGTGAAGTAGTCCAAGTGTGGAGGCAAGTAGCAATATCTGATTGTAATTTAAGTAATTGGTCAAGCGATATCCAAGGCTATCCACCAGACTGGGAATACAATATCACAAATGGCATAATACCCGTCACCTGGCGGGGGATAAATTACAATGTAAAGCAAGGAAAATTCGTTCAGGCAGTTTCTTATCAGGTACCATTATCCAGGTTTTCTGGGTTTGCCTTCTGCTGTGAATCTCAATAAACAGGACAGCCCTCACTGTGATGTCCAGTAGATTTTTGGTCTTCTGCCAACATGTCACTGTGTCAGCGCTCGTTTCTCCCGAGTCGGTAGGCAACATCCCGAATGTCTTTGCCTCTGATGTTTGTACCTCTGCCGATAACATCAAAGAGCCTGTGATCTTTGCAACTTACCTTCTAAGGGATGCTAACTGTCAGGGCCGTATCAAGCCATTTTCCCAATTAAGCATCACATGATGGAGGAAAACACGAGCGAGCACACAGATTTCTTTTTAATACCGAATTGCACTGAATAAATGTGGTTAACCAATCATGACTACCCCAAACAACACAAAGCAAACACCGCATTAATCAAATTTTGCATGTTATTAAACACTCACAACTTATGTGGAACACCAAAAATTGTAAAGGGAAGGTAGTCGGTTGGGACATCAAATAGACAGGTACAATGGTTTTCAATCTGGACATTGAGTAACTGGAAGTGTCCCAGGAGGCAGATATTCTGGAGCAACTGGTAACTCTAATATTCATGGTCAGCCTGTTTGGAGTTTAAAGAAGATTCATGATGGTTATTAGACATCAATGAAAATTCCACAGGTCTACGAATAAAGGCAACTCTCATCATACAAACTTTGTGATCAGTATATTGATGTAGACAGTATTACATAAAATCACAATTTCCTGAGAACCAAACATGCAGTCCTTAACAGCTGTACACTACATTCATCAACAAAATTACATAGGCCTATCACCTATTTTACAATAAACGAAAAATGTACAATCAGAGAGCCATCCTCCATTATCACTAAAGAGAGGTTATACATGAAAGGCATGGACACTTCGAAGAATGAAGGTATGGCCAAAGGTGGACAAGAGCCATCAAGTGGTGTGAAAACAAATGAGTCCCTAGCCCTCAGGAAACTTATAGTGGTGAGGAAAGAATACAGAAATGTTTGACCGTCCGAGATGAATTTGATGAGCCAAGCTCATGAACGTGGAAGCATTGCCAGGATTCATCTGCATGTCATCCATCTACACTCCAAAGTTAAGAGCATGTATAACCACATTTAGTCTCCTCTACAATGGGCAGGGTTTGACATGGATATTATTCTATTGCCGCCGATCTCAGAGGGATATTTAGTGGTGCACGAGTCCCATAAATATCTTTGAACCATACAGTTAACTAAGGCCTTTTACAATGTTAAATGATAGGCATTTAGAGTGTAAGTATATTTAGTATATACCATCCCTATTCCCCTCACCCCTTTAAGTCCCACTGAAAATTATACTCTAGCATTTCCAAGTCAATAAAATATTACTCAAGAGATAGATTATTTTAAATTCAAAATAGTACAATATATAGTGTAATGGTAAAGAATAGAAACACACTCACCTGAATCTCCTATCTACCAGAAGGCATCAACATCTCTACAATCATATGATCCAGGTCTCTCCATCTCCCAATATATCGGTATAGGCTTTTTAAAAAGGCAGACACCAAAACGGAATTTTGTGCAGGAGGAGCACAATCCATTGAGTGTACACAGTGTGAGGCCTATCATCTAACTGGTAAAAGAAATAAGAGAATAGAGGACTAGCTAATTCCATCAAGGGTATACACTCCTGGCTTTTCAGTATCACACAGACTGGATCTCGCTGCAGATAAAACCCAAGTTAGAATCAGGTGAGCCCATGCCACAGAGGATAAATATTCTAGGGATCTTGACAAAATACCTAATACAACAGAATGGTATGGAAGTTATAAAACACAATAACACTTATTCCACAGAGGAAAGCACTGGACAGGCCCTTTCCAGAGGGTATACACTCCAGGGCTGACAACATCACACACTTCACTGCTCACTAGAAGGAAAGAAATGGAACCCAACACAAGCCCATTCCATAGAGGGTGTACACTCTGGGGCATCAGGCATCCCATACTTTGCTGATCACTGGTAAGACAGGAAAATAAAAAAACACAAGCCCCTTTCACACAGGTTAATCACTCTAGAGCTCACAAGAAAACACTTTTTATGGATGGCCCTAGTCTATGTAAGAAATTAGCACACACAAAACTTATTCCACAGATGAAAGCACAAGACAGGCCCATTCCAGAGCGTATACACTCTAGGGCTGATAATGTCACATACTTGGCTGCTCAGTGGTAAGAAACAAACGGAAACACAACACAAGCCCCTTCCATGGAGGGTGTACACTCCAGGGCTCACATATTCTCATCATGAGAAGATCACTGGTGAAACACTGAAAGAAACACAACACAAGCCCCAACCATGGAGGGTAAACACCCTTGGGGTCACAAGGAAACACATTATATGTATGGCTCAGGACTATGAAAGAAATTAGCACCCAAAAACTTATTCCACAGAGGGCAGCGCAAGACAGGCCCATTCCAGAGGGTATACACTCCAGGGCTGACAACATCACACACTTCAATGCTCACTAGTAGAAAAGAAATGGAACCCAACACAAGCCCATTCCTTAGAGGGTGTACACTCTAGGGCATCAGGCATCCCATACTTTGCTGATCACTGGTAAGACAGGAAAATAAAAACAACACAATCCCCTTTCACACAGGTTAAACTTGTAGGGCTCACAAGATAACACATTTTATGGATGGCTCTCGTCTCTGTAAGAAATTAGCACCCAAAAAACTTATTCCACAGATGAAAGCATAAGACAGGCCCATTCCAGAGGGTATACACTCTAGGGCTGATAATGTCACACACTTGGCTGCTCAGTGGTAAGAAACAAATGGAAACACAACACAAGCCCCTTCCATGGAGGGTGTACACTCCAGGGCACACATATTCAAATAATGTGCAGATCACTGGTGAAACACTGAAAGAAACACAACACAAGCCCCATCCATAGAGGGTAAACACTCTTGGGCTCACAAGGAAACACATTATATGTATGGCTCAGGTCTGTGAAAGAAATTAGCACCCAAAACCTTATTCCACAGAGGGCAGCGCAAGACAGGCCCATTCCAGAGGGTATACACTCTAGGGCTGAGAATGTCGCACACTTGGCTGCTCAGTGGTAAGAAACAAATGGAAACACAACACAAGCCCCTTCCATGGAGGGTGTACACTCCAGGGCTCACATATTCAAATAATGTGCAGATCACTGGTGAAACACTGAAAGAAACACAACACAAGCCCCATCCATAGAGGGTAAACTCTCTAGGGCTATTAAAATCATGTATTTCCTGTTCACTTGTAACTAACACTCTTCAGCTCTTCTTCAGAGAACATCATTCTGCAGATACCTTTACTCAGCAATTAGCATGTAGCGATACTGAAATTCATTATTAAAAGTTGTTTTTTGTGAACTAATCTTCTCAATAATGTTAATTTCTAAAAGCTGTTCACACCAGAATCTGAACAACATAGCCAATGTATCAACATGCTCTCTGTCCAAAACTGTTGGACTGGAAGATTTTAGACGGTCACTGATGACCTCAGCTCCTCCATAGAGCTAGCAAAATTTAAGCAAATGTGTAATAAATTTTGGAATCCATACCATATTTGCTGTTAGTAAAATTTATCCATTGCAGCAAGTTTGATGTTGTTTAACCAGAATCATTTCTCTTGTCTCAGTAATTCGACAAGGTTATTATTTTCCTTAGCACAGATCATCATCATCATCATCATCATCATCAGTTTACCGTCTCCAGTTTGCCAGGTGCGATGTATGAGTGCTCGTCACTTCAGTAGATTCAGGTATCATTGTTCTTCCTGTACTTGGTTCCAATTCACTCCTCTATGTTCTAGATGTCGTTTGACTTGTTCGATTCACCTCCTTCAATGTCTGCCTCTAGGTCCTTTGGCATCTAATTTTTTCTCCAACCATTCCTCAACACAGTTTCCTGCTCAAAAAATCACCACACTCGCTGACAATGTTAAATTTCAAACTTGATTATATAGTCCACTGTTGAATATACTGTTACATTGTGATCTGCTCCCACAGTCAGCCGACTAGCATTATTTTCCTTCTAGGAGACTACTATATTCTGTAGACTAGGTTTAAATCACAGTTATAAATTCTGCAATGCCTTCTGTCTGTCTGCCTGTCTGTCTGTCTCTCTGCCCATCTGTCTTTCTGTGAATCGGAAAATGTTGTTCATATATCCTTCAGAACTGACTTCATCAATGTTGCTCGCACCATTCTACATTTACCGCTGTCTAATTCCCTCCGGGCAGCAAACAGTAGGGGTAAGATTTTACCAGAGTATCAACATATACAGAAGCACATATCTGACTATATTGTACACATCATGACTATTAGTGAAGAAGTCCATGTGTGGAGGCAGGTAGCAATATCTGATTGTTATTTAAGTAATTGGTCAAGCGATATCCAAGGCTATCCACCAGACTGGAAATACAATATCACAAATGGCAAATACCCATCACCTGCTGCGTGATATCTTACAATGTAAAGCTAGGAAAGTCCGCACAGGCAGTTTCTTATCAGGTACCATTATCCAGGTTTTCTGGGTTTGCCTCCTGCTGTGAACCTCAATAAACAGGACTGCCCTCACTGCGATGTCCAGTAGATTTTTGGTCTTCTGCCAACATGTCACTGTGTCAGCGCTCGTTTCTCCCGTCTTGATTTATGTATAAGATAGAAATGCAAATGTGATTCTGATATAGCTGAAGATGACCTATGAAGGGTCGAAACCGGTCCTAGATTGTAATACTTTACAAGAAAATAAATGTATTGATTAGGTGGAATTTTTCTTTCCTTTTATGATGATCGTTTCTCCCGTGTCGGTAGGCAACTTCCCGAATATCTTTGCCTCTGATGTTTGTACCTCTGCCCATAACATCAAAGAGCCTGTGATTTTTGCATCTTACCTTCTAAGGGATGCTGACTGTCTGGGCCGTATCAAGCCATTTTCCCAATTAAGCATCACATGATGGAGGGAAAGCACGAGCGAGCACACAGATTTCTTTTTAATACCGAATTGCACTGAATAAATATGGTTCACCAATCATGACTATCACAAACAACTTGAAGCAAACACTGCATTAATAAAATTTTGCATATTATTAAACACCCACAATTTATGTAGAACACCAAAAATTATAAAGGGAAGGTAGTCGGTTGGGACACCAAATGGACAGGTACAATGGATTTCAATCTGGACACTGAGTAACTGGAAGTGTCCCAGGAGGTGGATATTCTGGAGCAACTGGTAACTCTAACATCATGGTCAGCCTGTTTGGAACTTAAAGAAGTTTCATGATGGTAATTAGACATCAAAGAAAATTCCACAGGTCTACGAATAGAGGCAACTCTCATCATACAAACTTTGTGATCAGTATATTGATGTAGACGGTATTACATAAAATCACAGTAAAGAGCATAAAAGCAAACAATTTCCTGAGAACTAAACATGCAGTCCTTAACAGCTCTACGCTACATTCAACAACAAAATTACATATCACCTATTTTACAATATACGAAAAATGTACAATCACAGAGCCATCCTCCATTATCACTAAAGAGAGGTATACATGAAAGGCATC
This sequence comes from Anabrus simplex, assembly GCF_040414725.1. Taxonomy (NCBI): domain Eukaryota; kingdom Metazoa; phylum Arthropoda; class Insecta; order Orthoptera; family Tettigoniidae; genus Anabrus; species Anabrus simplex. The sequence continues at coordinate 153,419,209 of NC_090270.1, forward strand.
AACACTTCGAAGAATGAAGGTATGGCCAACGGAAGACGTGAGCCATCAAGGGGTTTGAAGACAAATGAGTCCCTAGCCCTCAGGAAACTTATAGTGGTGAGGTAAGAGCACAAAAATATTTGACCGTCCGAGATGAATGTGAAGAGCCAAGCTTATGAACGTGGAAGCATTGCCAGGATTCATCTGTATTTCACCCACCTACACTCCAAGGTTAATAGCATGTATAACCACATTTAGTCTCCTCTACTATGGGCAGGGGATGATATGGATGTTATTCTATTGTCGCCGATCTCAGGGGGATATTTAGTGGTGCACGAGTCCCATAAACATCTTTGAACCATACAGTTAACTAAGGCCTTTTACAATATTAAACGATAGGCATTTAGATTGTAAGTATATTTAATATATATCATCCCCATTCCCCTCACCCCTTTAATTCCCCCTGAAAAATATACTCTACATTTCCAAGTCAATAAAATATTACTCAAGAGGAAGATTATTTTAAATTCAAAATAGTACAATATATAGTGTAATGGTATAGAATAGAAACACACTCACCTGAATCTCCTACCTATCAGAAGGCATCAACGTCTCTACAATCATATGATCCAGGTGTCTCCATCTCCCAATATTTCGGTATAGGCTTCTTAATAAGGCAGACACCAAAACTGAATTTTGTGCAGGAGGAGCACAATCCATGGAGTAAACACAGTGTGAGGCCTATCATCTAACTGGTAAAACAAATAAGAGAATAGAGGACTAGCTAAATCCATCGAGGCTATACACTCCAGGCTTTTCAGTATCACACAGACTGGATCTCGCTGCAAATAAAACCCAAGTTAGAATCAGGTGAGCCCATGCCATATAGGATAAATATTCTAGGGATCTTGACAAAATACCTAATACAACAGAATGGTATGGAAGTTATAAAACACAATAACACTTATTCCACAGAGGAAAGCACTAGACAGGCCCATTCCAGAGGGTATACACTCCAGGGCTGACAACATCACACACTTCACTGCTCACTAGTAGGAAAGAAATGGAACCCAATACAAGCCCATTCCATAGAGGGTGTACACTCTAGGGCATTAGGCATCCCATACTTTGCTGATCACTGGTAAGACAGGAAAATAGAAACAAATCAAGCCCCTTTCACACAGGTTAATCTTCTAGGGCTCACAAGATAACACATTTTATGGATGGCTCTGGTCTATGTAAGAAATTAGCACCCAAAAACTTATTCCACAGACGAAAGCTCAAGACAGGCCCATTCCAGAGGGTATACACTCTAGGGCTGATAATGTCACACACTTGGCTGCTCAGTGGTAAGAAACAAACGGAAACACAACACAAGACCCTTCCATGGAGGGTGTACACTCCAGGGCTCACATATTCACATAATGTGCAGATCACTGGTGAAACACTGAAAGAAACACAACACAAGCCCCATCCATAGAGGGTAAACACTCTTGGGGTCACAAGGAAACACATTATATGTATGGCTCAGGTCTGTGAAAGAAATTAGCACCCAAAACCTTATTCCACAGAGGGCAACGCAAGACAGGCCCTTTCCAGAGGGTATACACTCTAGGGCTGAGAATGTCGCACACTTGGCTGCTCAGTGGTAAGAAACAAATGGAAACACAACACAAGCCCCTTCCATGGAGGGTGTATACTCAGGGCTCACATATTCAAATAATGTGCAGATCACTGGTGAAACACTGAAAGAAACACAACACAAGCCCCATCCATAGAGGGTAAACTCTCTAGGGCTGACAATATCACACACATTGAAGTTCACAGGTTAAATACCACAGAAAACACAACACAACCCCATTCCATTGAGGGTGTACACTCAAGGGCTATTAAAATCATGTATTTCCTGCTCACTTGTAACTAACACTCTTCAGCTCTTCTTCAGAGAACATCATTCTGCAGATACCTTTACTCAGCAATCAGCATGTAGCGATGTCTTTATGGAGAAATTTATCTAGAACAAACAAAGGAAATACTACGAACCTCAATACTGTACATATTTTAATTGTGACAGGAGGAAATTGAAATCCAGTACCAATGATATATTCAATTTATCAGCATGCTACTTACCTAGAGCAGATTGCACCAGTTCTCAATGATGCTTAATTATAACAGTGGCACGCCAGAAATCATCGCTTGTGATGTAATTCCGTTCTATGGAAAAGTTTAGGAGCGGTGGCAGGTAAAGCATGGAAGAGAAAACAGTGCTTTTTATAATATTATTTGAAGAACTGATCTACAAAAACTTAGCAGCTGAAAAGGCATTAATCTGTGAGGTAGGGCAGACCAAGAAAAAAGTGAAATTTATCATTGCTTAGGGGAGATTATAATAAGTAGTCAAGTACACATGGGCATTACATTTTAGCATAAATTGCACTTAATTACAGTGGAAATGAGAATGAGGATACAGTAGGAAATTTTTGAATATACCTTTATATATCACTGAATATGTGGAAAAAAATACTGAAATTCATTATTAAAAGTTGTTTTTTGTGAACTAATCTTCTCAATAATGTTAATTTTTAAAAGCTGTTCACACTTGAAGCTGAACAACATAGCCAATGTATCAACATGCTCTATGTCCAAAACTGTTGGACTGGAAGATTTTAGACGGTCACTGATGACCTCAGCTCCTCCATTGAGCTAGCAAAATTTAAGCAAATGTGTAATAAATTTTGGAATCCATACTATATTTGCTGTTAGCAAAATTTATCCATTGCAGCAAGTTTGATGTAGTTTAACCAGCATCATTTCTATTGTCTCAGTAATTCGACCAGGTTATTATTTTCCTTAGCACAGATCATCATCACCATCATCATCATCATCATCATCATCATCATCATCATCATCATCAGTTTACCGTCTCCAGTTTGCCAGGTGCGATGTATGAGTGCTCGTCACTTCAGTAGATTCAGGTATCATTGTTCTTCCTGTACTTGGTTCCAATTCACTCCTCTATGTTCTAGATCTCGTTTGACTTGTTCGATTCACCTCCTTCGATGTCTGCCTCTAGGACCTTTGGCATCTCATTTTTTCTCCAACCATTCCTACACACAGTTTCCTGCTCAAAAATTCACCACACTTGCTGACAATGTTAAATTTCAAACTTGATTATATAGTCCACTGTTGAATATACTGTTACATTGTGATCTGCTCCCACAGTCAGCAGACTAGCATTATTTTCCTTCTAGGAGACTACTATATTCTGTAGACTTGGTTTAAATCACAGTTATAAATTCTGCAATGCCTTCTGTCTGTCTGTCTGTCTGTCTGTCTGTCTGTCTGTCTGTCTGTCTGTCTGTCTGTCTGTCTGTCTGTCTGCCCGTCTGTCTTTCTGTGAATCGGAAAATGTTGTTCATATATCCATTCAGAACTGACTTCATCAATGTTGCTCGCAGCATTCTATATTTACCGCTGTCTAATTCCCTCCGGACAGCAAACAGTAGGGGTAGGATTTTACCAGAGTATCAACATATACAGAAGCACATATCTGACTATATTGTACACATCATGACTATTAGTGAAGAAGTCCATGTGTGGAGGCAGGTAGCAATATCTGATTGTTATTTAAGTAATTGGTCAAGCGATATCCAAGGGTATCCACCAGACTGGAAATACAATATCACAAATGGCAAATACCCATCACCTGCTGCGTGATATCTTACAATGTAAAGCTAGGAAAGTCCTCACAGGCAGTTTCTTATCAGGTACCATTATCCAGGTTTTCTGGGTTTGCCTCCTGCTGTGAACCTCAATAAACAGGACTGCCCTCACTGCGATGTCCAGTAGATTTTTGGTCTTCTGCCAACATGTCACTGTGTCAGCGCTCGTTTCTCCCGTCTTGATTTATGTATAAGATAGAAATGCAAATGTGATTCTGATATAGCTGAAGATGACCTATGAAGGGTCGAAACCGGTCCTAGATTGTAATACTTTACAAGAAAATAAATGTATTGATTAGGTGGAATTTTTCTTTCCTTTTATGAAGATCGTTTCTCCCGTGTCGGTAGGCAACTTCCCGAATATCTTTGCCTCTGATGTTTGTACCTCTGCCCATAACATCAAAGAGCCTGTGATCTTTGCATCTTACCTTCTAAGGGATGCTGACTGTCTGGGCCGTATCAAGCCATTTTCCCAATTAAGCATCACATGATGGAGGAAAAGCACGAGCGAGCACACAGATTTCTTTTTAATACCGAAATGCACTGAATAAATATGGTTCACCAATCATGACTATCACAAACAACTTGAAGCAAACACTGCATTAATCAAATTTTTTCATGTTATTAAACACTCACAATTTATGTAGAACACCAAAAATTATAAAGGGAAGGTAGTCGGTTGGGACAACAAATAGACAGGTACAATGGATTTCAATCTGGACATTGAGTAACTGGAAGTGTCCCAGGGGGCGGATATTCTGGAGCAACTGGTAACTCTAGCATCATGGTCAACCTGTTTGAAACTTAAAGAAGTTTCATGATGGTAATTAGACATCAAAGAAAATTCCACAGGTCTACGAATAGAGGCAACTCTCATCATACAAACTTTGTGATCAGTATATTGATGTAGAGAGTATTACATAAAATCACAATAAAGAGCATAAAAACAAACAATTTCCTGAGAACTAAACATGCAGTCCTTAACAGCTGTACGCTACATTCAACAACATAATTACATATCACCTATTTTACAAAACACGAACAATGTACAATCACAGAGCCATCCTCCATTATCACTAAAGAGAGGTATACATGAAAGGCATCAACACTTCGAAGAATGAAGGTATGGCCAACGGAAGACGTGAGCCATCAAGGGGTTTGAAGACGAATGAGTCCCTAGCCCTCAGGAAACTTATAGTGGTGAGGTAAGAGCACAAAAATATTTGACCGTCCGAGATGAATGTGAAGAGCCAAGCTTATGAACGTGGAAGCATTGCCAGGATTCATCTGTATTTCACCCACCTACACTCCAAGGTTAATAGCATGTATAACCACATTTAGTCTCCTCTACTATGGGCAGGGGATGATATGGATGTTATTCTATTGTCGCCGATCTCAGGGGGATATTTAGTGGTGCACGAGTCCCATAAACATCTTTGAACCATACAGTTAACTAAGGCATTTTACAATATTAAACGATAGGCATTTAGATTGTAAGTATATTTAATATATACCATCCCCATTCCCCTCACCCCTTTAATTCCCCCTGAAAAATATACTCTACATTTCCAAGTCAATAAAATATTACTCAAGAGGAAGATTATTTTAAATTCAAAATAGTACAATATATAGTGTAATGGTATAGAATAGAAACACACTCACCTGAATCTCCTACCTATCAGAAGGCATCAACGTCTCTACAATCATATGATCCAGGTGTCTCCATCTCCCAATATTTCGGTATAGGCTTCTTAATAAGGCAGACACCAAAACTGAATTTTGTGCAGGAGAAGCACAATCCATGGAGTGTACACAGTGTGATGCCTATCATCTAACCGGTAAAACAAATAAGAGAATAGAGGACTAGCTAAATCCATCGAGGCTATACACTCCAGGCTTTTCAGTATCACACAGACTGGATCTCGCTGCAAATAAAACCCAAGTTAGAATCAGGTGAGCCCATGCCATAGAGGATAAATATTCTAGGGATCTTGACAAAATACCTAATACAACAGGATGGTATGGAAGTTATAAAACACAATAACACTTATTCCACAGAGGAAAGCACTAGACAGGCCCATTCCAGAGGGTATACACTCCAGGGCTGACAACATCACTCACTTCACTGCTCACTAGTAGGAAAGAAATGGAACCCAACACAAGCCCATTCCATAGAGGGTGTACACTCTAGGGCATCAGGCATCCCATACTTTGCTGATCACTGGTAAGACAGGAAAATAGAAACAAATCAAGCCCCTTTCACACAGGTTAATCTTCTAGGGCTCACAAGATAACACATTTTATGGATGGCTCTGGTCTATGTAAGAAATTAGCACCCAAAAACTTATTCCACAGACGAAAGCTCAAGACAGGCCCATTCCAGAGGGTATACACTCTAGGGCTGATAATGTCACACACTTGGCTGCTCAGTGGTAAGAAACAAACGGAAACACAACACAAGCCCCTTCCATGGAGGGTGTACACTCCAGGGCTCACATATTCACATAATGTGCAGATCACTGGTGAAACACTGAAAGAAACACAACACAAGCCCCATCCATAGAGGGTAAACACTCTTGGGCTCACAAGGAAACACATTATATGTATGGCTCAGGTCTGTGAAAGAAATTAGCACCCAAAACCTTATTCCACAGAGGGCAGCGCAAGACAGGCCCATTCCAGAGGGTATACACTCTAGGGCTGAGAATGTCGCACACTTGGCTGCTCAGTGGTAAGAAACAAATGGAAACACAACACAAGCACCTTCCATGGAGGGTGTACACTCCAGGGCTCACATATTCAAATAATGTGCTGATCACTGGTGAAACACTGAAAGAAACACAACACAAGCCCCATCCATAGAGGGTAAACTCTTTAGGGCTATTAAAATCATGTATTTCCTGTTCACTTGTAACTAACACTCTTCAGCTCTTCTTCAGAGAACATCATTCTGCAGATACCTTTACTCAGCAATTAGCATGTAGCGATGTCTTCATGGAGAAGTTTATCTAGAACAAACAAAGGAAATACTACGGACCTCAATACTGTACATATTTTAATTGTGACTGGAGGAAATTTAAATCCAGTACCAATGATATGTTCAATTTATCAGCATGCTACTTACCTAGAGCAGAATGCACCAGTTCTCGATGATGCTTAATTATAACAGTGGCACGCCAGAAATCATCGCCTGTGATGTAATTCCGTTCTATGGAGAAGTTTAGGAGCGGTGGCAGGTAAAGCATGGAAGAGAAAACAGTGTTTTTTATTATATTATTTGAAGAACTGATCTACAAAAACTTAGCAGCTGAAAAAGGCATTAATCTGTAAAGTAGGGCAGACCAAGAATAAAGTGAAATTTATCATTGCTTAGGGGAGATTATAATAAGTAGTCAAGTATACATGGGCATTACATTTTAGCATAAATTGCACTTAATTACAGTGGAAATGAGAATGAGGATACAGTAGGAAGTTTTTGAATATACCTTTATATATCACTGAATATGTGAAAAAAAAATACTGTTACTCATTTTTTAAAATTGTTTTTTGTGAACTAATCTTCTCAATAATGTTAATTTCTAAAAGCTGTTCACACCAGAATCTGAACAACATAGCCAATGTATCAACATGCTCTCTGTCCAAAACTGTTGGACTGGAAGATTTTAGACGGTCACTGATGACCTCAGCTCCTCCATAGAGCTAGCAAAATTTAAGCAAATGTGAATAAATTTTGGAATCCATACCATATTTGCTGTTAGTAAAATTTATCCATTGCAGCAAGTTTGATGTTGTTTAACCAGCATCATTTCTCTTGTCTCAGTAATTCGACAAGGTTATTATTTTCCTTAGCACAGATCATCATCATCATCATCATCATCAGTTTACCGTCTCCAGTTTGCCAGGTGCGATGTATGAGTGCTCGTCACTTCAGTAGATTCAGGTATCATTGTTCTTCCTATACTTGGTTCCAATTCACTCCTCTATGTTCTAGATGTCGTTTGACTTGTTCGATTCACCTCCTTCAATGTCTGCCTCTAGGTCCTTTGGCATCTAATTTTTTCTCCAACCATTCCTCAACACAGTTTCCTGCTCAAAAATTCACCACACTCGCTGACAATGTTAAATTTCAAACTTGATTATATAGTCCACTGTTGAATATACTGTTACATTGTGATCTGCTCCCACAGTCAGCCGACTAGCATTATTTTCCTTCTAGGAGACTACTATATTCTGTAGACTAGGTTTAAATCACAGTTATAAATTCTGCAATGCCTTCTGTCTGTCAGCCTGTCTGTCTGTCTCTCTGCCCGTCGGTCTTTCTGTGAATCGGAAAATGTTGTTCATATATCCTTCAGAACTGACTTCATCAATGTTGCTCGCACCATTCGACATTTACCGCTGTCTAATTCCCTCCGGGCAGCAAACAGTAGGGGTAAGATTTTACCAGAGTATCAACATATACAGAAGCACATATCTGACAATATTGTACACATCATGACTGTTAGTGAAGAAGTCCATGTGTGGAGGCAGGTAGCAATCACTGATTGTTATTTAAGTAATTGGTCAAGCGATATCCAAGGCTATCCAACAGACTGGAAATACAATATCACAATGGCATAATACCCATCACCTGCTGCGTGATATCTTACAATGTAAAGCTAGGAAAATCCGTACAGGCAGTTTCTTATCAGGTACCATTATCCAGGTTTTCTGGGTTTGCCTCCTGCTGTGAACCTCAATAAACAGGACTGCCCTCACTGCGATGTCCAGTAGATTTTTGATCTTCTGCCAACATGTCACTGTGTCAGCGCTCGTTTCTCCCGTGTCGGTAGGCAATATCCCGAATGTCTTTGCCTCTGATGTTTGTACCTCTGCCCATAACATCAAAGAGCCTGTGATCTTTGCATCTTACCTTCTAAGGGATGCTGACTGTCTGGGCCGTATCAAGCCATTTTCCCAATTAAGCATCACATGATGGAGGGAAAGCACGAGCGAGCACACAGATTTCTTTTTAATACCGAATTGCACTGAATAAATATGGTTCACCAATCATGACTATCACAAACAACTTGAAGCAAACACTGCATTTATCAAATTTTGCATATTATTAAACACCCACAATTTATGTAGAACACCAAAAATTATAAAGGGAAGGTAGTCGGTTGGGACACCAAATGGACAGGTACAATGGATTTCAATCTGGACATTGAGTAACTGGAAGTGTCCCAGGAGGCGGATATTCTGGAGCAACTGGTAACTCTAACATCATGGTCAGCCTGTTTGGAACTTAAAGAAGTTTCATGATGGTAATTAGACATCAAAGAAAATTCCACAGGTCTACGAATAGAGGCAACTCTCATCATAGAAACTTTGTGATCAGTATATTGATGTAGACGGTATTACATAAAATCACAGTAAAGAGCATAAAAGCAAACAATTTCCTGAGAACTAAACATGCAGTCCTTAACAGCTCTACGCTACATTCAACAACAAAATTACATATCACCTATTTTACAATATACGAAAAATGTACAATCACAGAGCCATCCTCCATTATCACTAAAGAGAGGTATACATGAAAGGCATCAACACTTCGAAGAATGAAGGTATGGCCAACGGAAGACGTGAGCCATCAAGGGGTTTGAAGACGAATGAGTCCCTAGCCCTCAGGAAACTTATAGTGGTGAGGTAAGAGCACAAAAATATTTGACCGTCCGAGATGAATGTGAAGAGCCAAGCTTATGAACGTGGAAGCATTGCCAGGATTCATCTGTATTTCACCCACCTACACTCCAAGGTTAATAGCATGTATAACCACATTTAGTCTCCTCTACTATGGGCAGGGGATGATATGGATGTTATTCTATTGTCGCCGATCTCAGGGGGATATAATTACTGGTGCACGAGTCCCATAAACATCTTTGAACCATACAGTTAACTAAGGCCTTTTACAATATTAAACGATAGGCATTTAGATTGTAAGTATATTTAATATATACCATCCCCATTCCCCTCACCCCTTTAATTCCCCCTGAAAAATATACTCTACATTTCCAAGTCAATAAAATATTACTCAAGAGGAAGATTATTTTAAATTCAAAATAGTACAATATATAGTGTAATGGTATAGAATACAAACACACTCACCTGAATCTCCTACCTATCAGAAGGCATCAACGTCTCTACAATCATATGATCCAGGTGTCTCCATCTCCCAATATTTCGGTATAGGCTTCTTAATAAGGCAGACACCAAAACTGAATTTTGTGCAGGAGAAGCACAATCCATGGAGTGTACACAGTGTGATGCCTATCATCTAACTGGTAAAACAAATAAGAGAATAGAGGACTAGCTAAATCCATCGAGGCTATACACTCCAGGCTTTTCAGTATCACACAGACTGGATCTCGCTGAAAATAAAACCCAAGTTAGAATCAGGTGAGCCCATGCCATAGAGGATAAATATTCTAGGGATCTTGACAAAATACCTAATACAACAGAATGGTATGGAAGTTATAAAACACAATAACACTTATTCCACAGAGGAAAGCACTAGACAGGCCCATTCCAGAGGGTATACACTCCAGGGCTGACAACATCACTCACTTCACTGCTCACTAGTAGGAAAGAAATGGAACCCAACACAAGCCCATTCCATAGAGGGTGTACACTCTAGGGCATCAGGCATCCCATACTTTGCTGATCACTGGTAAGACAGGAAAATAGAAACAAATCAAGCCCCTTTCACACAGGTTAATCTTCTAGGGCTCACAAGATAACACATTTTATGGATGGCTCTGGTCTATGTAAGAAATTAGCACCCAAAAACTTATTCCACAGACGAAAGCTCAAGACAGGCCCATTCCAGAGGGTATACACTCTAGGGCTGATAATGTCACACACTTGGCTGCTCAGTGGTAAGAAACAAACGGAAACACAACACAAGCCCCTTCCATGGAGGGTGTACACTCCAGGGCTCACATATTCACATAATGTGCAGATCACTGGTGAAACACTGAAAGAAACACAACACAAGCCCCATCCATAGAGGGTAAACACTCTTGGGGTCACAAGGAGACACATTATATGTATGGCTCAGGTCTGTGAAAGAAATTATCACCTAAAACCTTATCCCACAGAGGGCAGCGCAAGACAGGCCCTTTCCAGAGGGTATACACTCTAGGGCTGAGAATGTCGCACACTTGCCTGCTCAGTGGTAAGAAACAAATGGAAACACAACACAAGCCCCTTCCATGGAGGGTGTACACTCCAGGGCTCACATATTCAAATAATGTGCAGATCACTGGTGAAACACTGAAAGAAACACAACACTAGCCCCATCCATAGAGGGTAAACTCTCTAGGGCTATTAAAATCATGTATTTCCTGTTCACTTGTAACTAACACTCTTCAGCTCTTCTTCAGAGAACATCATTCTGCAGATACCTTTACTCAGCAATCAGCATGTAGCGATGTCTTTATGGAGAAATTTATCTAGAACAAACAAAGGAAATACTACGGACCTCAATACTGTACATATTTTAATTGTGACAGGAGGAAATTTAAATCCAGTACCAATGATATGTTCAATTTATCAGCATGCTACTTACCGAGAGCAGAATGCACCAGTTCTCGATGATGCTTAATTATAACAGTGGCACGCCGGAAATCATCGCCTGTGATGTAATTCCGTTCTATGGAGAAGTTTAGGAGTGGTGGCAGGTAAAGCATGGAAGAGAAAACAGTGTTTCTTAGTATATTATTTGAAGAACTGATCTACAAAAACTTAGCAGCTGAAAAAGGCATTAATCTGTAAAGTAGGGCAGACCAAGAATAAAGTGAAATTTATCATTGCTTAGGGGAGATTATAATAAGTAGTCAAGTATACATGGGCATTACATTTTAGCATAAATTGCACTTAATTACAGTGGAAATGAGAATGAGGATACAGTAGGAAGTTTTTGAATATACCTTTATATATCACTGAATATGTGAAAAAAAAATACTGTTATTCATTTTTTAAAGTTGTTTTTTGTGAACTAATCTTCTCAATAATGTTAATTTCTAAAAGCTGTTCACACCAGAATCTGAACAACATAGCCAATGTATCAACATGCTCTCTGTCCAAAAGTGTTGGACTGGAAGATTTTAGACGGTCACTGATGACCTCAGCTCCTCCATAGAGCTAGCAAAATTTAAGCAAATGTGTAATAAATTTTGGAATCCATACCATATTTGCTGTTAGTAAAATTTATCCATTGCAGCAAGTTTGATGTTGTTTAACCAGAATCATTTCTCTTGTCTCAGTAATTCGACAAGGTTATTATTTTCCTTAGCACAGATCATCATCATCATCATCATCATCATCAGTTTACCGTCTCCAGTTTGCCAGGTGCGATGTATGAGTGCTCGTCACTTCAGTAGATTCAGGTATCATTGTTCTTCCTGTACTTGGTTCCAATTCACTCTTCTATGTTCTAGATGTCGTTTGACTTGTTCGATTCACCTCCTTCAATGTCTGCCTCTAGGTCCTGTGGCATCTAATTTTTTCTCCAACCATTCCTCAACACAGTTTCCTGCTCAAAAAATCACCACACTCGCTGACAATGTTAAATTTCAAACTTGATTATATAGTCCACTGTTGAATATACTGTTTATACTGTTACATTGTGATCTGCTCCCACAGTCAGCCGACTAGCATTATTTTCCTTCTAGGAGACTACTATATTCTGTAGACTAGGTTTAAATCACAGTTATAAATTCTGCAATGCCTTCTGTCTGTCTGCCTGTCTGTCTGTCTCTCTGCCCGTCTGTCTTTCTGTGAATCGGAAAATGTTGTTCATATATCCTTCAGAACTGACTTCATCAATGTTGCTCGCACCATTCTACATTTACCGCTGTCTAATTCCCTCCGGGGAGCAAACAGTAGGGGTAAGATTTTACCAGAGTATCAATATATACAGAAGCACATATCTGACTATATTGTACACATCATGACTATTAGTGAAGAAGTCCATGTGTGGAGGCAGGTAGCAATATCTGATTGTTATTTAAGTAATTGGTCAAGCGATATCCAAGGCTATCCACCAGACTGGAAATACAATATCACAAATGGCAAATACCCATCACCTGCTGCGTGATATCTTACAATGTAAAGCTAGGAAAGTCCGCACAGGCAGTTTCTTATCAGGTACCATTATCCAGGTTTTCTGGGTTTGCCTCCTGCTGTGAACCTCAATAAACAGGACTGCCCTCACTGCGATGTCCAGTAGATTTTTGGTCTTCTGCCAACATGTCACTGTGTCAGCGCTCGTTTCTCCCGTCTTGATTTATGTATAAGATAGAAATGCAAATGTGATTCTGATATAGCTGAAGATGACCTATGAAGGGTCGAAACCGGTCCTAGATTGTAATACTTTACAAGAAAATAAATGTATGGATTAGGTGGAATTTTTCTTTCCTTTTATGAAGATCGTTTCTCCCGTGTCGGTAGGCAACTTCCCGAATATCTTTGCCTCTGATGTTTGTACCTCTGCCCATAACATCAAAGAGCCTGTGATTTTTGCATCTTACCTTCTAAGGGATGCTGACTGTCTGGGCCGTATCAAGCCATTTTCCCAATTAAGCATCACATGATGGAGGGAAAGCACGAGCGAGCACACAGATTTCTTTTTAATACCGAATTGCACTGAATAAATATGGTTCACCAATCATGACTATCACAAACAACTTGAAGCAAACACTGCATTAATCAAATTTTGCATATTATTAAACACCCACAATTTATGTAGAACACCAAAAATTATAAAGGGAAGGTAGTCGGTTGGGACACCAAATGGACAGGTACAATGGATTTCAATCTGGACACTGAGTAACTGGAAGTGTCCCAGGAGGTGGATATTCTGGAGCAACTGGTAACTCTAACATCATGGTCAGCCTGTTTGGAACTTAAAGAAGTTTCATGATGGTAATTAGACATCAAAGAAAATTCCACAGGTCTACGAATAGAGGCAACTCTCATCATACAAACTTTGTGATCAGTATATTGATGTAGACGGTATTACATAAAATCACAGTAAAGAGCATAAAAGCAAACAATTTCCTGAGAACTAAACATGCAGTCCTTAACAGCTCTACGCTACATTCAACAACAAAATTACATATCACCTATTTTACAATATACGAAAAATGTACAATCACAGAGCCATCCTCCATTATCACTAAAGAGAGGTATACATGAAAGGCATCAACGCTTCGAAGAATGAAGGTATGGCGAACGGAAGACGTGAGCCATCAAGCGGTTTGAAGACAAATGAGTCCCTAGCCCTCAGGAAACTTATAGTGGTGAGGTAAGAGCACAAAAATATTTGACCGTCCGAGATGAATGTGAAGAGCCAAGCTTATGAACGTGGAAGCATTGCCAGGATTCATCTGTATTTCACCCACCTACACTCCAAGGTTAATAGCATGTATAACCACATTTAGTCTCCTCTACTATGGGCAGGGGATGATATGGATGTTATTCTATTGTCGCCGATCTCAGGGGGATATTTAGTGGTGCACGAGTCCCATAAACATCTTTGAACCATACAGTTAACTAAGGCCTTTTACAATATTAAACGATAGGCATTTAGATTGTAAGTATATTTAATATATATCATCCCCATTCCCCTCACCCCTTTAATTCCCCCTGAAAAATATACTCTACATTTCCAAGTCAATAAAATATTACTCAAGAGGAAGATTATTTTAAATTCAAAATAGTACAATATATAGTGTAATGGTATAGAATAGAAACACACTCACCTGAATCTCCTACCTATCAGAAGGCATCAACGTCTCTACAATCATATGATCCAGGTGTCTCCATCTCCCAATATTTCGGTATAGGCTTCTTAATAAGGCAGACACCAAAACTGAATTTTGTGCAGGAGGAGCACAATCCATGGAGTAAACACAGTGTGAGGCCTATCATCTAACTGGTAAAACAAATAAGAGAATAGAGGACTAGCTAAATCCATCGAGGCTATACACTCCAGGCCTTTCAGTATCACACAGACTGGATCTCGATGCAAATAAAACCCAAGTTAGAATCAGGTGAGCCCATGCCATATAGGATAAATATTCTAGGGATCTTGACAAAATACCTAATACAACAGAATGGTATGGAAGTTATAAAACACAATAACACTTATTCCACAGAGGAAAGCACTAGACAGGCCCATTCCAGAGGGTATACACTCCAGGGCTGACAACATCACACACTTCACTGCTCACTAGTAGGAAAGAAATGGAACCCAATACAAGCCCATTCCATAGAGGGTGTACACTCTAGGGCATTAGGCATCCCATACTTTGCTGATCACTGGTAAGACAGGAAAATAGAAACAAATCAAGCCCCTTTCACACA
The DNA here is from genome assembly GCF_040414725.1 of Anabrus simplex. Taxonomy (NCBI): domain Eukaryota; kingdom Metazoa; phylum Arthropoda; class Insecta; order Orthoptera; family Tettigoniidae; genus Anabrus; species Anabrus simplex. Next base: position 153,434,319 of record NC_090270.1, read on the forward strand.
GGTTAATCTTCTAGGGCTCACAAGATAACACATTTTATGGATGGCTCTGGTCTATGTAAGAAATTAGCACCCAAAAACTTATTCCACAGACGAAAGCTCAAGACAGGCCCATTCCAGAGGGTATACACTCTAGGGCTGATAATGTCACACACTTGGCTGCTCAGTGGTAAGAAACAAACGGAAACACAACACAAGCCCCTTCCATGGAGGGTGTACACTCCAGGGCTCACATATTCACATAATGTGCAGATCACTGGTGAAACACTGAAAGAAACACAACACAAGCCCCATCCATAGAGGGTAAACACTCTTGGGCTCACAAGGAAACACATTATATGTATGGCTCAGGTCTGTGAAAGAAATTAGCACCCAAAACCTTATTCCACAGAGGGCAACGCAAGACAGGCCCTTTCCAGAGGGTGTACACTCTAGGGCTGAGAATGTCGCACACTTGGCTGCTCAGTGGTAAGAAACAAATGGAAACACAACACAAGCCCCTTCCATGGAGGGTGTATACTCAGGGCTCACATATTCAAATAATGTGCAGATCACTGGTGAAACACTGAAAGAAACACAACACAAGCCCCATCCATAGAGGGTAAACTCTCTAGGGCTGACAATATCACACACATTGAAGTTCACAGGTTAAAATCCACAGAAAACACAACACAACCCCATTCCATTGAGGGTGTACACTCAAGGGCTATTAAAATCATGTATTTCCTGCTCACTTGTAACTAACACTCTTCAGCTGTTCTTCAGAGAACATCATTCTGCAGATACCTTTACTCAGCAATCAGCATGTAGCGATGTCTTTATGGAGAAATTTATCTAGAACAAACAAAGGAAATACTACGAACCTCAATACTGTACATATTTTAATAGTGACAGGAGGAAATTGAAATCCAGTACCAATGATATATTCAATTTATCAGCATGCTACTTACCTAGAGCAGATTGCACCAGTTCTCAATGATGCTTAATTATAACAGTGGCACGCCAGAAATCATCGCTTGTGATGTAATTCCGTTCTATGGAAAATTTTAGGAGCGGTGGCAGGTAAAGCATGGAAGAGAAAACAGTGCTTTTTATAATATTATTTGAAGAACTGATCTACAAAAACTTAGCAGCTGAAAAGGCATTAATCTGTGAGGTAGGGCAGACCAAGAAAAAAGTGAAATTTATCATTGCTTAGGGGAGATTATAATAAGTAGTCAAGTACACATGGGCATTACATTTTAGCATAAATTGCACTTAATTACAGTGGAAATGAGAATGAGGATACAGTAGGAAATTTTTGAATATACCTTTATATATCACTGAATATGTGGAATAAACTACTGAAATTCATTATTAAAACTTGTTTTTTGTGAACTAATCTTCTCAATAATGTTAATTTTTAAAAGCTGTTCACACTTGAAGCTGAACAACATAGCCAATGTATCAACATGCTCTATGTCCAAAACTGTTGGACTGGAAGATTTTAGACGGTCACTGATGACCTCAGCTCCTCCATTGAGCTAGCAAAATTTAAGCAAATGTGTAATAAATTTTGGAATCCATACTATATTTGCTGTTAGCAAAATTTATCCATTGCAGCAAGTTTGATGTAGTTTAACCAGCATCATTTCTATTGTCTCAGTAATTCGACAAGGTTATTATTTTCCTTAGCACAGATCATCATCACCATCATCATCATCATCATCATCATCATCATCATCATCATCAGTTTACCGTCTCCAGTTTGCCAGGTGCGATGTATGAGTGCTCGTCACTTCAGTAGATTCAGGTATCATTGTTCTTCCTGTACTTGGTTCCAATTCACTCCTCTATGTTCTAGATCTCGTTTGACTTGTTCGATTCACCTCCTTCGATGTCTGCCTCTAGGACCTTTGGCATCTCATTTTTTCTCCAACCATTCCTACACACAGTTTCCTGCTCAAAAATTCACCACACTTGCTGACAATGTTAAATTTCAAACTTGATTATATAGTCCACTGTTGAATATACTGTTACATTGTGATCTGCTCCCACAGTCAGCAGACTAGAATTATTTTCCTTCTAGGAGACTACTATATTCTGTAGACTTGGTTTAAATCACAGTTATAAATTCTGCAATGCCTTCTGTCTGTCTGTCTGTCTGTCTGTCTGTCTGTCTCTCTGCCCGTCTGTCTTTCTGTGAATCGGAAAATGTTGTTCATATATCCTTCAGAACTGACTTCATCAATGTTGCTCGCACCATTCTATATTTACCGCTGTCTAATTCCCTCCGGACAGCAAACAGTAGGGGTAGGATTTTACCAGAGTATCAACATATACAGAAGCACATATCTGACTATATTGTACACATCATGACTATTAGTGAAGAAGTCCATGTGTGGAGGCAGGTAGCAATATCTGATTGTTATTTAAGTAATTGGTCAAGCGATATCCAAGGCTATCCACCAGACTGGAAATACAATATCACAAATGGCAAATACCCATCACCTGCTGCGTGATATCTTACAATGTAAAGCTAGGAAAGTCCGCACAGGCAGTTTCTTATCAGGTACCATTATCCAGGTTTTCTGGGTTTGCCTCCTGCTGTGAACCTCAATAAACAGGACTGCCCTCACTGCGATGTCCAGTAGATTTTTGGTCTTCTGCCAACATGTCACTGTGTCAGCGCTCGTTTCTCCCGTCTTGATTTATGTATAAGATAGAAATGCAAATGTGATTCTGATATAGCTGAAGATGACCTATGAAGGGTCGAAACCGGTCCTAGATTGTAATACTTTACAAGAAAATAAATGTATTGATTAGGTGGAATTTTTCTTTCCTTTTATGAAGATCGTTTCTCCCGTGTCGGTAGGCAACTTCCCGAATATCTTTGCCTCTGATGTTTGTACCTCTGCCCATAACATCAAAGAGCCTGTGATCTTTGCATCTTACCTTCTAAGGGATGCTGACTGTCTGGGCCGTATCAAGCCATTTTCCCAATTAAGCATCACATGATGGAGGAAAAGCACGAGCGAGCACACAGATTTCTTTTTAATACCGAAATGCATTGAATAAATATGGTTCACCAATCATGACTATCACAAACAACTTGAAGCAAACACTGCATTAATCAAATTTTTTCATGTTATTAAACACTCACAATTTATGTAGAACACCAAAAATTATAAAGGGAAGGTAGTCGGTTGGGACAACAAATAGACAGGTACAATGGATTTCAATCTGGACATTGAGTAACTGGAAGTGTCCCAGGGGGCGGATATTCTGGAGCAACTGGTAACTCTAGCATCATGGTCAACCTGTTTGAAACTTAAAGAAGTTTCATGATGGTAATTAGACATCAAAGAAAATTCCACAGGTCTACGAATAGAGGCAACTCTCATCATACAAACTTTGTGATCAGTATAGTGATGTAGACAGTATTACATAAAATCACAATAAAGAGCATAAAAACAAACAATTTCCTGAGAACTAAACATGCAGTCCTTAACAGCTGTACGCTACATTCAACAACAAAATTACATATCACCTATTTTACAATACACGAACAATGTACAATCACAGAGCCATCCTCCATTATCACTAAAGAGAGGTATACATGAAAGGCATCAACACTTCGAAGAATGAAGGTATGGCCAACGGAAGACGTGAGCCATCAAGGGGTTTGAAGACAAATGAGTCCCTAGCCCTCAGGAAACTTATAGTGGTGAGGTAAGAGCACAAAAATATTTGACCGTCCGAGATGAATGTGAAGAGCCAAGCTTATGAACGTGGAAGCATTGCCAGGATTTTCTGTATTTCACCCACCTACACTCCAAGGTTAATAGCATGTATAACCACATTTAGTCTCCTCTACTATGGGCAGGGGATGATATAGATGTTATTCTATTGTCGCCGATCTCAGGGGGATATTTAGTGGTGCACGAGTCCCATAAACATCTTTGAACCATACAGTTAACTAAGGCCTTTTACAATATTAAACGATAGGCATTTAGATTGTAAGTATATTTAATATATATCATCCCCATTCCCCTCACCCCTTTAATTCCCCCTGAAAAATATACTCTACATTTCCAAGTCAATAAAATATTACTCAAGAGGAAGATTATTTTAAATTCAAAATAGTACAATATATAGTGTAATGGTATAGAATAGAAACACACTCACCTGAATCTCCTACCTATCAGAAGGCATCAACGTCTCTACAATCATATGATCCAGGTGTCTCCATCTCCCAATATTTCGGTATAGGCTTCTTAATAAGGCAGACACCAAAACTGAATTTTGTGCAGGAGGAGCACAATCCATGGAGTAAACACAGTGTGAGGCCTATCATCTAACTGGTAAAACAAATAAGAGAATAGAGGACTAGCTAAATCCATCGAGGCTATACACTCCAGGCTTTTCAGTATCACACAGACTGGATCTCGCTGCAAATAAAACCCAAGTTAGAATCAGGTGAGCCCATGCCATATAGGATAAATATTCTAGGGATCTTGACAAAATACCTAATACAACAGAATGGTATGGAAGTTATAAAACACAATAACACTTATTCCACAGAGGAAAGCACTAGACAGGCCCATTCCAGAGGGTATACACTCCAGGGCTGACAACATCACACACTTCACTGCTCACTAGTAGGAAAGAAATGGAACCCAATACAAGCCCATTCCATAGAGGGTGTACACTCTAGGGCATTAGGCATCCCATACTTTGCTGATCACTGGTAAGACAGGAAAATAGAAACAAATCAAGCCCCTTTCACACAGGTTAATCTTCTAGGGCTCACAAGATAACACATTTTATGGATGGCTCTGGTCTATGTAAGAAATTAGCACCCAAAAACTTATTCCACAGACGAAAGCTCAAGACAGGCCCATTCCAGAGGGTATACACTCTAGGGCTGATAATGTCACACACTTGGCTGCTCAGTGGTAAGAAACAAACGGAAACACAACACAAGCCCCTTCCATGGAGGGTGTACACTCCAGGGCTCACATATTCACATAATGTGCAGATCACTGGTGAAACACTGAAAGAAACACAACACAAGCCCCATCCATAGAGGGTAAACACTCTTGGGCTCACAAGGAAACACATTATATGTATGGCTCAGGTCTGTGAAAGAAATTAGCACCCAAAACCTTATTCCACAGAGGGCAACGCAAGACAGGCCCTTTCCAGAGGGTGTACACTCTAGGGCTAAGAATGTCGCACACTTGGCTGCTCAGTGGTAAGAAACAAATGGAAACACAACACAAGCCCCTTCCATGGAGGGTGTATACTCAGGGCTCACATATTCAAATAATGTGCAGATCACTGGTGAAACACTGAAAGAAACACAACACAAGCCCCATCCATAGAGGGTAAACTCTCTAGGGCTGACAATATCACACACATTGAAGTTCACAGGTTAAATACCACAGAAAACACAACACAACCCCATTCCATTGAGGGTGTACACTCAAGGGCTATTAAAATCATGTATTTCCTGCTCACTTGTAACTAACACTCTTCAGCTCTTCTTCAGAGAACATCATTCTGCAGATACCTTTACTCAGCAATCAGCATGTAGCGATGTCTTTATGGAGAAATTTATCTAGAACAAACAAAGGAAATACTACGAACCTCAATACTGAACATATTTTAATTGTGACAGGAGGAAATTGAAATCCAGTACCAATGATATATTCAATTTATCAGCATGCTACTTACCTAGAGCAGATTGCACCAGTTCTCAATGATGCTTAATTATAACAGTGTCACGCCAGAAATCATCGCTTGTGATGTAATTCCGTTCTATGGAAAATTTTAGGAGCGGTGGCAGGTAAAGCATGGAAGAGAAAACAGTGCTTTTTATAATATTATTTGAAGAACTGATCTACAAAAACTTAGCAGCTGAAAAGGCATTAATCTGTGAGGTAGGGCAGACCAAGAAAAAAGTGAAATTTATCATTGCTTAGGGGAGATTATAATAAGTAGTCAAGTACACATGGGCATTACATTTTAGCATAAATTGCACTTAATTACAGTGGAAATGAGAATGAGGATACAGTAGGAAATTTTTGAATATACCTTTATATATCACTGAATATGTGGAATAAACTACTGAAATTCATTATTAAAACTTGTTTTTTGTGAACTAATCTTCTCAATAATGTTAATTTTTAAAAGCTGTTCACACTTGAAGCTGAACAACATAGCCAATGTATCAACATGCTCTATGTCCAAAACTGTTGGACTGGAAGATTTTAGACGGTCACTGATGACCTCAGCTCCTCCATTGAGCTAGCAAAATTTAAGCAAATGTGTAATAAATTTTGGAATCCATACTATATTTGCTGTTAGCAAAATTTATCCATTGCAGCAAGTTTGATGTAGTTTAACCAGCATCATTTCTATTGTCTCAGTAATTCGACAAGGTTATTATTTTCCTTAGCACAGATCATCATCACCATCATCATCATCATCATCATCATCATCATCATCATCATCATCATCAGTTTACCGTCTCCAGTTTGCCAGGTGCGATGTATGAGTGCTCGTCACTTCAGTAGATTCAGGTATCATTGTTCTTCCTGTACTTGGTTCCAATTCACTCCTCTATGTTCTAGATCTCGTTTGACTTGTTCGATTCACCTCCTTCGATGTCTGCCTCTAGGACCTTTGGCATCTCATTTTTTCTCCAACCATTCCTACACACAGTTTCCTGCTCAAAAATTCACCACACTTGCTGACAATGTTAAATTTCAAACTTGATTATATAGTCCACTGTTGAATATACTGTTACATTGTGATCTGCTCCCACAGTCAGCAGACTAGAATTATTTTCCTTCTAGGAGACTACTATATTCTGTAGACTTGGTTTAAATCACAGTTATAAATTCTGCAATGCCTTCTGTCTGTCTGTCTGTCTGTCTGTCTGTCTGTCTCTCTGCCCGTCTGTCTTTCTGTGAATCGGAAAATGTTGTTCATATATCCTTCAGAACTGACTTCATCAATGTTGCTCGCAGCATTCTATATTTACCGCTGTCTAATTCCCTCCGGACAGCAAACAGTAGGGGTAGGATTTTACCAGAGTATCAACATATACAGAAGCACATATCTGACTATATTGTACACATCATGACTATTAGTGAAGAAGTCCATGTGTGGAGGCAGGTAGCAATATCTGATTGTTATTTAAGTAATTGGTCAAGCGATATCCAAGGCTATCCACCAGACTGGAAATACAATATCACAAATGGCAAATACCCATCACCTGCTGCGTGATATCTTACAATGTAAAGCTAGGAAAGTCCGCACAGGCAGTTTCTTATCAGGTACCATTATCCAGGTTTTCTGGGTTTGCCTCCTGCTGTGAACCTCAATAAACAGGACTGCCCTCACTGCGATGTCCAGTAGATTTTTGGTCTTCTGCCAACATGTCACTGTGTCAGCGCTCGTTTCTCCCGTCTTGATTTATGTATAAGATAGAAATGCAAATGTGATTCTGATATAGCTGAAGATGACCTATGAAGGGTCGAAACCGGTCCTAGATTGTAATACTTTACAAGAAAATAAATGTATTGATTAGGTGGAATTTTTCTTTCCTTTTATGAAGATCGTTTCTCCCGTGTCGGTAGGCAACTTCCCGAATATCTTTGCCTCCGATGTTTGTACCTCTGCCCATAACATCAAAGAGCCTGTGATCTTTGCATCTTACCTTCTAAGGGATGCTGACTGTCTGGGCCGTATCAAGCCATTTTCCCAATTAAGCATCACATGATGGAGGAAAAGCACGAGCGAGCACACAGATTTCTTTTTAATACCGAAATGCATTGAATAAATATGGTTCACCAATCATGACTATCACAAACAACTTGAAGCAAACACTGCATTAATCAAATTTTTTCATGTTATTAAACACTCACAATTTATGTAGAACACCAAAAATTATAAAGGGAAGGTAGTCGGTTGGGACAACAAATAGACAGGTACAATGGATTTCAATCTGGACATTGAGTAACTGGAAGTGTCCCAGGGGGCGGATATTCTGGAGCAACTGGTAACTCTAGCATCATGGTCAACCTGTTTGAAACTTAAAGAAGTTTCATGATGGTAATTAGACATCAAAGAAAATTCCACAGGTCTACGAATAGAGGCAACTCTCATCATACAAACTTTGTGATCAGTATATTGATGTAGACAGTATTACATAAAATCACAATAAAGAGCATAAAAACAAACAATTTCCTGAGAACTAAACATGCAGTCCTTAACAGCTGTACGCTACATTCAACAACAAAATTACATATCACCTATTTTACAATACACGAACAATGTACAATCACAGAGCCATCCTCCATTATCACTAAAGAGAGGTATACATGAAAGGCATCAACACTTTGAAGAATGAAGGTATGGCCAACGGAAGACGTGAGCCATCAAGGGGTTTGAAGACAAATGAGTCCCTAGCCCTCAGGAAACTTATAGTGGTGAGGTAAGAGCACAAAAATATTTGACCGTCCGAGATGAATGTGAAGAGCCAAGCTTATGAACGTGGAAGCATTGCCAGGATTTTCTGTATTTCACCCACCTACACTCCAAGGTTAATAGCATGTATAACCACATTTAGTCTCCTCTACTATGGGCAGGGGATGATATAGATGTTATTCTATTGTCGCCGATCTCAGGGGGATATTTAGTGGTGCACGAGTCCCATAAACATCTTTGAACCATACAGTTAACTAAGGCCTTTTACAATATTAAACGATAGGCATTTAGATTGTAAGTATATTTAATATATATCATCCCCATTCCCCTCACCCCTTTAATTCCCCCTGAAAAATATACTCTACATTTCCAAGTCAATAAAATATTACTCAAGAGGAAGATTATTTTAAATTCAAAATAGTACAATATATAGTGTAATGGTATAGAATAGAAACACACTCACCTGAATCTCCTACCTATCAGAAGGCATCAACGTCTCTACAATCATATGATCCAGGTGTCTCCATCTCCCAATATTACGGTATAGGCTTCTTAATAAGGCAGACACCAAAACTGAATTTTGTGCAGGAGGAGCACAATCCATGGAGTAAACACAGTGTGAGGCCTATCATCTAACTGGTAAAACAAATAAGAGAATAGAGGACTAGCTAAATCCATCGAGGCTATACACTCCAGGCTTTTCAGTATCACACAGACTGGATCTCGCTGCAAATAAAACCCAAGTTAGAATCAGGTGAGCCCATGCCATATAGGATAAATATTCTAGGGATCTTGACAAAATACCTAATACAACAGAATGGTATGGAAGTTATAAAACACAATAACACTTATTCCACAGAGGAAAGCACTAGACAGGCCCATTCCAGAGGGTATACACTCCAGGGCTGACAACATCACACACTTCACTGCTCACTAGTAGGAAAGAAATGGAACCCAATACAAGCCCATTCCATAGAGGGTGTACACTCTAGGGCATTAGGCATCCCATACTTTGCTGATCACTGGTAAGACAGGAAAATAGAAACAAATCAAGCCCCTTTCACACAGGTTAATCTTCTAGGGCTCACAAGATAACACATTTTATGGATGGCTCTGGTCTATGTAAGAAATTAGCACCCAAAAACTTATTCCACAGACGAAAGCTCAAGACAGGCCCATTCCAGAGGGTATACACTCTAGGGCTGATAATGTCACACACTTGGCTGCTCAGTGGTAAGAAACAAACGGAAACACAACACAAGACCCTTCCATGGAGGGTGTACACTCCAGGGCTCACATATTCACATAATGTGCAGATCACTGGTGAAACACTGAAAGAAACACAACACAAGCCCCATCCATAGAGGGTAAACACTCTTGGGCTCACAAGGAAACACATTATATGTATGGCTCAGGTCTGTGAAAGAAATTAGCACCCAAAACCTTATTCCACAGAGGGCAGCGCAAGACAGGCCCTTTCCAGAGGGTATACACTCTAGGGCTGAGAATGTCGCACACTTGGCTGCTCAGTGGTAAGAAACAAATGGAAACACAACACAAGCCCCTTCCATGGAGGGTGTACACTCCAGGGCTCACATATTCAAATAATGTGCAGATCACTGGTGAAACACTGAAAGAAACACAACACAAGCCCCATCCATAGAGGGTAAACTCTCTAGGGCTGACAATATCACACACATTGAAGTTCACAGGTTAAATACCACAGAAAACACAACACAACCCCATTCCATTGAGGGTATACACTCAAGGGCTATTAAAATCATGTATTTCCTGCTCACTTGTAACTAACACTCTTCAGCTGTTCTTCAGAGAACATCATTCTGCAGATACCTTTACTCAGCAATCAGCATGTAGCGATGTCTTTATGGAGAAATTTATCTAGAACAAACAAAGGAAATACTACGAACCTCAATACTGTACATATTTTAATTGTGACAGGAGGAAATTGAAATCCAGTACCAATGATATATTCAATTTATCAGCATGCTACTTACCTAGAGCAGATTGCACCAGTTCTCAATGATGCTTAATTATAACAGTGGCACGCCAGAAATCATCGCTTGTGATGTAATTCCGTTCTATGGAAAATTTTAGGAGCGGTGGCAGGTAAAGCATGGAAGAGAAAACAGTGCTTTTTATAATATTATTGAAGAACTGATCTACAAAAACTTAGCAGCTGAAAAGGCATTAATCTGTGAGGTAGGGCAGACCAAGAAAAAAGTGAAATTTATCATTGCTTAGGGGAGATTATAATAAGTAGTCAAGTACACATGGGCATTACATTTTAGCATAAATTGCACTTAATTACAGTGGAAATGAGAATGAGGATACAGTAGGAAATTTTTGAATATACCTTTATATATCACTGAATATGTGGAAATAAATACTGAAATTCATTATTAAAAGTTGTTTTTTGTGAACTAATCTTCTCAATAATGTTAATTTTTAAAAGCTGTTCACACTTGAAGCTGAACAACATAGCCAATGTATCAACATGCTCTATGTCCAAAACTGTTGGACTGGAAGATTTTAGACGGTCACTGATGACCTCAGCTCCTCCATTGAGCTAGCAAAATTTAAGCAAATGTGTAATAAATTTTGGAATCCATACTATATTTGCCGTTAGCAAAATTTATCCATTGCAGCAAGTTTGATGTAGTTTAACCAGCATCATTTCTATTGTCTCAGTAATTCGACAAGGTTATTATTTTCCTTAGCACAGATCATCATCACCATCATCATCATCATCATCATCATCATCATCATCATCATCATCAGTTTACCGTCTCCAGTTTGCCAGGTGCGATGTATGAGTGCTCGTCACTTCAGTAGATTCAGGTATCATTGTTCTTCCTGTACTTGGTTCCAATTCACTCCTCTATGTTCTAGATCTCGTTTGACTTGTTCGATTCACCTCCTTCGATGTCTGCCTCTAGGACCTTTGGCATCTAATTTTTTCTCCAACCATTCCTACACACAGTTTCCTGCTCAAAAATTCACCACACTTGCTGACAATGTTAAATTTCAAACTTGATTATATAGTCCACTGTTGAATATACTGTTACATTGTGATCTGCTCCCACAGTCAGCAGACTAGCATTATTTTCCTTCTAGGAGACTACTATATTCTGTAGACTTGGTTTAAATCACAGTTATAAATTCTGCAATGCCTTCTGTCTGTCTGTCTGTCTGTCTGTCTGTCTCTCTGCCCGTCTGTCTTTCTGTGAATCGGAAAATGTTGTTCATATATCCTTCAGAACTGACTTCATCAATGTTGCTCGCAGCATTCTATATTTACCGCTGTCTAATTCCCTCCGGACAGCAAACAGTAGGGGTAGGATTTTACCAGAGTATCAACATATACAGAAGCACATATCTGACTATATTGTACACATCATGACTATTAGTGAAGAAGTCCATGTGTGGAGGCAGGTAGCAATATCTGATTGTTATTTAAGTAATTGGTCAAGCGATATCCAAGGCTATCCACCAGACTGGAAATACAATATCACAAATGGCAAATACCCATCACCTGCTGCGTGATATCTTACAATGTAAAGCTAGGAAAGTCCTCACAGGCAGTTTCTTATCAGGTACCATTATCCAGGTTTTCTGGGTTTGCCTCCTGCTGTGAACCTCAATAAACAGGACTGCCCTCACTGCGATGTCCAGTAGATTTTTGGTCTTCTGCCAACATGTCACTGTGTCAGCGCTCGTTTCTCCCGTCTTGATTTATGTATAAGATAGAAATGCAAATGTGATTCTGATATAGCTGAAGATGACCTATGAAGGGTCGAAACCGGTCCTAGATTGTAATACTTTACAAGAAAATAAATGTATTGATTAGGTGGAATTTTTCTTTCCTTTTATGAAGATCGTTTCTCCCGTGTCGGTAGGCAACTTCCTGAATATCTTTGCCTCTGATGTTTGTACCTCTGCCCATAACATCAAAGAGCCTGTGATCTTTGCATCTTACCTTCTAAGGGATGCTGACTGTCTGGGCCGTATCAAGCCATTTTCCCAATTAAGCATCACATGATGGAGGAAAAGCACGAGCGAGCACACAGATTTCTTTTTAATACCGAAATGCACTGAATAAATATGGTTCACCAATCATGACTATCACAAACAACTTGAAGCAAACACTGCATTAATCAAATTTTTTCATGTTATTAAACACTCACAATTTATGTAGAACACCAAAAATTATAAAGGGAAGGTAGTCGGTTGGGACAACAAATAGACAGGTACAATGGATTTCAATCTGGACATTGAGTAACTGGAAGTGACCCAGGGGGCGGATATTCTGGAGCAACTGGTAACTCTAGCATCATGGTCAACCTGTTTGAAACTTAAAGAAGTTTCATGATGGTAATTAGACATCAAAGAAAATTCCACAGGTCTACGAATAGAGGCAACTCTCATCATACAAACTTTGTGATCAGTATATTGATGTAGACAGTATTACATAAAATCACAATAAAGAGCATAAAAACAAACAATTTCCTGAGAACTAAACATGCAGTCCTTAACAGCTGTACGCTACATTCAACAACAAAATTACATATCACCTATTTTACAATACACGAACAATGTACAATCACAGAGCCATCCTCCATTATCACTAAAGAGAGGTATACATGAAAGGCATCAACACTTCGAAGAATGAAGGTATGGCCAACGGAAGACGTGAGCCATCAAGGGGTTTGAAGACAAATGAGTCCCTAGCCCTCAGGAAACTTATAGTGGTGAGGTAAGAGCACAAAAATATTTGACCGTCCGAGATGAATGTGAAGAGCCAAGCTTATGAACGTGGAAGCATTGCCAGGATTTTCTGTATTTCACCCACCTACACTCCAAGGTTAATAGCATGTATAACCACATTTAGTCTCCTCTACTATGGGCAGGGGATGATATAGATGTTATTCTATTGTCGCCGATCTCAGGGGGATATTTAGTGGTGCACGAGTCCCATAAACATCTTTGAACCATACAGTTAACTAAGGCCTTTTACAATATTAAACGATAGGCATTTAGATTGTAAGTATATTTAATATATATCATCCCCATTCCCCTCACCCCTTTAATTCCCCCTGAAAAATATACTCTACATTTCCAAGTCAATAAAATATTACTCAAGAGGAAGATTATTTTAAATTCAAAATAGTACAATATATAGTGTAATGGTATAGAATAGAAACACACTCACCTGAATCTCCTACCTATCAGAAAGCATCAACGTCTCTACAATCATATGATCCAGGTGTCTCCATCTTCCAATATTTCGGTATAGGCTTCTTAATAAGGCAGACACCAAAACTGAATTTTGTGCAGGAGAAGCACAATCCATGGAGTGTACACAGTGTGATGCCTATCATCTAACTGGTAAAACAAATAAGAGAATAGAGGACTAGCTAAATCCATCGAGGCTATACACTCCTGGCTTTTCAGTATCACACAGACAGGATCTTGCTGCAGATAAAACCCAAGTCAGAATCAGGTGAGCCCATGCCATAGAGGATAAATATTCTAGGGATCTTGACAAAACACCTATTACAACAGAATGGTATGGAAGTTATAAAACACAATAACACTTATTCCACAGAGGAAAGCACTAAACAGGCCCATTCCAGAGGGTATACACTCCAGGGCTGACAACATCACACACTTCACTGCTCACTAGTAGGAAAAAAATGGAACCCAACACAAGCCCATTCCATAGAGGGTGTACACCCTAGGGCATCAGGCATCCCATACTTTGCTGATCACTGGTAAGACAGGAAAATAGAAACAAATCAAGCCCCTTTCACACAGGTTAATCTTCTAGGGCTCACAAGATAACACATTTTATGGATGGCACTGGTCTATGTAAGAAATTAGCACCCAAAAACTTATTCCACAGACGAAAGCTCAAGACAGGCCCATTCCAGAGGGTATACACTCTAGGGCTGATAATGTCACACACTTGGCTGCTCAGTGGTAAGAAACAAACGGAAACACAACACAAGCCCCTTCCATGGAGGGTGTACACTCCAGGGCTCACATATTCACATAATGTGCAGATCACTGGTGAAACACTGAAAGAAACACAACACAAGCCCCATCCATAGAGGGTAAACACTCTTGGGCTCACAAGGAAACACATTATATGTATGGCTCAGGTCTGTGAAAGAAATTAGCACCCAAAACCTTATTCCACAGAGGGCAGCGCAAGACAGGCCCATTCCAGAGTGTATACACTCTAGGGCTGAGAATGTCGCACACTTGGCTGCTCAGTGGTAAGAAACGAATGGAAACACAACACAAGCCCCTTCCATGGAGGGTGTACACTCCAGGGCTCACATATTCAAATAATGTGCAGATCACTGGTGAAACACTGAAAGAAACACAACACAAGCCCCATCCATAGAGGGTAAACTCTCTAGGGCTATTAAAATCATGTATTTCCTGTTCACTTGTAACTAACACTCTTCAGCTCTTCTTCAGAGAACATCATTCTGCAGGTACCTTTACTCAGCAATCAGCATGTAGCGATGTCTTTATGGAGAAATTTATCTAGAACAAACAAAGGAAATACTACGGACCTCAATACTGTACATATTTTAATTGTGACAGGAGGAAATTTAAATCCAGTACCAATGATATGTTCAATTTATCAGCATGCTACCTACCTAGAGCAGAATGCACCAGTTCTCGATGATGCTTAATTATAACAGTGGCACGCCAGAAATCATCGCCTGTGATGTAATTCCGTTCTATGGAGAAGTTTAGGAGCGGTGGCAGGTAAAGCATGGAAGAGAAAACAGTGTTTTTTATTATATTATTTTAAGAACTGATCTACAAAAAATTAGCAGCTGAAAAAGGCATTAATCTGTAAAGTAGGGCAGACCAAGAATAAAGTGAAATTTATCATTGCTTAGGGGAGATTATAATAAGTAGTCAAGTATACATGGGCATTACATTGTAGCATAAATTGCACTTAACTACAGTGGAAATGAGAGTGAGGATACAGTAGGAAGTTTTTGAATATACCTTTATATATCACTGAATATGTGAAAAAGATACTGTTATTCATTTTTTAAAGCTGTTTTTTGTGAACTAATCTTCTCAATAATGTTAATTTCTAAAAGCTGTTCACACCGGAATCTGAACAACATAGCCAATGTATCAACATGCTCTCTGTCCAAAACTGTTGGACTGGAAGATTTTAGACGGTCACTGATGACCTCAGCTCCTCCATAGAGCTAGCAAAATTTAAGCAAATGTGTAATAAATTTTGGAATCCATACCATATTTGCTGTTAGTAAAATTTATCCATTGCAGCAAGTTTGATGTTGTTTAACCAGCATCATTTCTCTTGTCTCAGTAATTCGACAAGGTTATTATTTTCCTTAGCACAGATCATCATCATCATCATCATCATCATCATCATCAGTTTACCGTCTCCAGTTTGCCAGGTGCGATGTATGAGTGCTCGTCACTTCAGTAGATTCAGGTATCATTGTTCTTCCTATACTTGGTTCCAATTCACTCCTCTATGTTCTAGATGTCGTTTGACTTGTTCGATTCACCTCCTTCAATGTCTGCCTCTAGGTCCTTTGGCATATAATTTTTTCTCCAACCATTCCTCAACACAGTTTCCTGCTCAAAAATTCACCACACTCGCTGACAATGTTAAATTTCAAACTTGATTATATAGTCCACTGTTGAATATACTGTTACATTGTGATCTGCTCCCACAGTCAGCCGACTAGCATTATTTTCCTTCTAGGAGACTACTATATTCTGTAGACTAGGTTTAAATCACAGTTATAAATTCTGCAATGCCTTCTGTCTGTCAGCCTGTCTGTCTGTCTCTCTGCCCGTCGGTCTTTCTGTGAATCAGAAATTGTTGTTCATATATCCTTCAGAACTGACTTCATCAATGTTGCTCGCACCATTCGACATTTACCGCTGTCTAATTCCCTCCGGGCAGCAAACAGTAGGGGTAAGATTTTACCAGAGTATCAACATATACAGAAGCACATATCTGACAATATTGTACACATCATGACTATTAGTGAAGAAGTCCATGTGTGTAGGCAGGTAGCAATCACTGATTGTTATTTAAGTAATTGGTCAAGCGATATCCAAGGCTATCCAACAGACTGGAAATACAATATCACAAATGGCATAATACCCATCACCTGCTGCGTGATATTTTACAATGTAAAGCTAGGAAAATCCGTACAGGCAGTTTCTTATCAGGTACCATTATCCAGGTTTTCTGGGTTTGCCTCCTGCTGTGAACCTCAATAAACAGGACTGCCCTCACTGCGATGTCCAGTAGATTTTTGATCTTCTGCCAACATGTCACTGTGTCAGCGCTCGTTTCTCCCGTGTCGGTAGGCAACATCCCGAATGTCTTTGCCTCTGATGTTTGTACCTCTGCCCATAACATCAAAGAGCCTGTGATTTTTGCATCTTACCTTCTAAGGGATGCTGACTGTCTGGGCCGTATCAAGCCATTTTCCCAATTAAGCATCACATGATGGAGGGAAAGCAGGAGCGAGCACACAGATTTCTTTTTAATACCGAATTGCACTGAATAAATATGGTTCACCAATCATGACTATCACAAACAACTTGAAGCAAACACTGCATTAATCAAATTTTGCATATTATTAAACACCCACAATTTATGTAGAACACCAAAAATTATAAAGGGAAGGTAGTCGGTTGGGACACCAAATGGACAGGTACAATGGATTTCAATCTGGACATTGAGTAACTGGAAGTGTCCCAGGAGGCGGATATTCTGGAGCAACTGGTAACTCTAACATCATGGTCAGCCTGTTTGGACATTAAGGAAGTTTCATGATGGTAATTAGACATCAAAGAAAATTCCACAGGTCTACGAATAGAGGCAACTCTCATCATACAAACTTTGTGATCAGTATATTGATGTAGACGGTATTACATAAAATCACAGTAAAGAGCATAAAAGCAAACAATTTCCTGAGAACTAAACATGCAGTCCTTAACAGCTCTACGCTACGTTCAACAACAAAATTACATATCACCTATTTTACAATATACGAAAAATGTACAATCACAGAGCCATCCTCCATTATCACTAAAGAGAGGTATACACGAAAGGCATCAACACTTCGAAGAATGAAGGTATGGCCGACGGAAGACGTGAGCCATCAAGGGGTTTGAAGACGAATGAGTCCCTAGCCCTCAGGAAACTTATAGTGGTGAGGTAAGAGCACAAAAATATTTGACCGTCCGAGATGAATGTGAAGAGCCAAGCTTATGAACGTGGAAGCATTGCCAGGATTCATCTGTATTTCACCCACCTACACTCCAAGGTTAATAGCATGTATAACCACATTTAGTCTCCTCTACTATGGGCAGGGGATGATATGGATGTTATTCTATTGTCGCCGATCTCAGGGGGATATTTAGTGGTGCACGAGTCCCATAAACATCTTTGAACCATACAGTTAACTAAGGCCTTTTACAATATTAAACGATAGGCATTTAGATTGTAAGTATATTTAATATATACCATCCCCATTCCCCTCACCCCTTTAATTCCCCCTGAAAAATATACTCTACATTTCCAAGTCAATAAAATATTACTCAAGAGGAAGATTATTTTAAATTCAAAATAGTACAATATATAGTGTAATGGTATAGAATAGAAACACACTCACCTGAATCTCCTACCTATCAGAAGGCATCAACGTCTCTACAATCATATGATCCAGGTGTCTCCATCTCCCAATATTTCGGTATAGGCTTCTTAATAAGGCAGACACCAAAACTGAATTTTGTGCAGGAGAAGCACAATCCATGGAGTGTACACAGTGTGATGCCTATCATCTAACTGGTAAAACAAATAAGAGAATAGAGGACTAGCTAAATCCATCGAGGCTATACACTCCAGGCTTTTCAGTATCACACAGACTGGATCTCGCTGCAAATAAAACCCAAGTTAGAATCAGGTGAGCCCATGCCATAGAGGATAAATATTCTAGGGATCTTGACAAAATACCTAATACAACAGAATGGTATGGAAGTTATAAAACACAATAACACTTATTCCACAGAGGAAAGCACTAGACAGCCCCATTCCAGAGGGTATACACTCCAGGGCTGACAACATCACTCACTTCACTGCTCACTAGTAGGAAAGAAATGGAACCCAACACAAGCCCAATCCATAGAGGGTGTACACTCTAGGGCATCAGGCATCCCATACTTTGCTGATCACTGGTAAGACAGGAAAATAGAAACAAATCAAGCCCCTTTCACACAGGTTAATCTTCTAGGGCTCACAAGATAACACATTTTATGGATGGCTCTGGTCTATGTAAGAAATTAGCACCCAAAAACTTATTCCACAGACGAAAGCTCAAGACAGGCCCATTCCAGAGGGTATACACTCTAGGGCTGATAATGTCACACACTTGGCTGCTCAGTGGTAAGAAACAAACGGAAACACAACACAAGCCCCTTCCATGGAGGGTGTACACTCCAGGGCTCACATATTCACATAATGTGCAGATCACTGGTGAAACACTGAAAGAAACACAACACAAGCCCCATCCATAGAGGGTAAACACTCTTGGGCTCACAAGGAAACACATTATATGTATGGCTCAGATCTGTGAAAGAAATTAGAACCCAAAACCTTATCCCACAGAGGACAGCGCAAGACAGGCCCTTTCCGGAGGGTATACACTCTAGGGCTGAGAATGTCGCACACTTGCCTGCTCAGTGGTAAGAAACAAATGGAAACACAACACAAGCCCCTTCCATGGAGGGTGTACACTCCAGGGCTCACATATTCAAATAATGTGCAGATCACTGGTGAAACACTGAAAGAAACACAACACAAGCCCCATCCATAGAGGGTAAACTCTCTAGGGCTATTAAAACCATGTATTTCCTGTTCACTTGTAACTAACACTCTTCAGCTCTTCTTCAGAGAACATCATTCTGCAGATACCTTTACTCAGCAATTACCATGTAGCGATGTCTTCATGGAGAAGTTTATCTAGAACAAACAAAGGAAATACTACGGACCTCAATACTGTACATATTTTAATTGTGACAGGAGGAAATTTAAATCCAGTACCAATGATATGTTCAATTTATCAGCATGCTACTTACCTAGAGCAGAATGCACCAGTTCTCGATGATGCTTAATTATAACAGTGGCACGCCAGAAATCATCGCCTGTGATGTAATTCCGTTCTATGGAGAAGTTTAGGAGCGGTGGCAGGTAAAGCATGGAAGAGAAAACAGTGTTTTTTATTATATTATTTGAAGAACTGATCTACAAAAACTTAGCAGCTGAAAAAGGCATTAATCTGTAAAGTAGGGCAGACCAAGAATAAAGTGAAATTTATCATTGCTTAGGGGAGATTATAATAAGTAGTCAAGTATACATGGGCATTACATTTTAGCATAAATTGCACTTAATTACAGTGGAAATGAGAATGAGGATACAGTAGGAAGTTTTTGAATATACCTTTATATATCACTGAATATGTGAAAAAAAAATACTGTTATTCATTTTTTAAAGTTGTTTTTTGTGAACTAATCTTCTCAATAATGTTAATTTCTAAAAGCTGTTCACACCAGAATCTGAACAACATAGCCAATGTATCAACATGCTCTCTGTCCAAAAGTGTTGGACTGGAAGATTTTAGACGGTCACTGATGACCTCAGCTCCTCCATAGAGCTAGCAAAATTTAAGCAAATGTGTAATAAATTTTGGAATCCATACCATATTTGCTGTTAGTAAAATTTATCCATTGCAGCAAGTTTGATGTTGTTTAACCAGAATCATTTCTCTTGTCTCAGTAATTCGACAAGGTTATTATTTTCCTTAGCACAGATCATCATCATCATCATCATCATCATCAGTTTACCGTCTCCAGTTTGCCAGGTGCGATGTATGAGTGCTCGTCACTTCAGTAGATTCAGGTATCATTGTTCTTCCTGTACTTGGTTCCAATTCACTCTTCTATGTTCTAGATGTCGTTTGACTTGTTCGATTCACCTCCTTCAATGTCTGCCTCTAGGTCCTGTGGCATCTAATTTTTTCTCCAACCATTCCTCAACACAGTTTCCTGCTCAAAAAATCACCACACTCGCTGACAATGTTAAATTTCAAACTTGATTATATAGTCCACTGTTGAATATACTGTTTATACTGTTACATTGTGATCTGCACCCACAGTCAGCCGACTAGCATTATTTTCCTTCTAGGAGACTACTATATTCTGTAGACTAGGTTTAAATCACAGTTATAAATTCTGCAATGCCTTCTGTCTGTCTGCCTGTCTGTCTGTCTCTCTGCCCGTCTGTCTTTCTGTGAATCGGAAAATGTTGTTCATATATCCTTCAGAACTGACTTCATCAATGTTGCTCGCACCATTCTACATTTACCGCTGTCTAATTCCCTCCGGGGAGCAAACAGTAGGGGTAAGATTTTACCAGAGTATCAATATATACAGAAGCACATATCTGACTATATTGTACACATCATGACTATTAGTGAAGAAGTCCATGTGTGGAGGCAGGTAGCAATATCTGATTGTTATTTAAGTAATTGGTCAAGCGATATCCAAGGCTATCCACCAGACTGGAAATACAATATCACAAATGGCAAATACCCATCACCTGCTGCGTGATATCTTACAATGTAAAGCTAGGAAAGTCCGCACAGGCAGTTTCTTATCAGGTACCATTATCCAGGTTTTCTGGGTTTGCCTCCTGCTGTGAACCTCAATAAACAGGACTGCCCTCACTGCGATGTCCAGTAGATTTTTGGTCTTCTGCCAACATGTCACTGTGTCAGCGCTCGTTTCTCCCGTCTTGATTTATGTATAAGATAGAAATGCAAATGTGATTCTGATATAGCTGAAGATGACCTATGAAGGGTCGAAACCGGTCCTAGATTGTAATACTTTACAAGAAAATAAATGTATGGATTAGGTGGAATTTTTCTTTCCTTTTATGAAGATCGTTTCTCCCGTGTCGGTAGGCAACTTCCCGAATATCTTTGCCTCTGATGTTTGTACCTCTGCCCATAACATCAAAGAGCCTGTGATTTTTGCATCTTACCTTCTAAGGGATGCTGACTGTCTGGGCCGTATCAAGCCATTTTCCCAATTAAGCATCACATGATGGAGGGAAAGCACGAGCGAGCACACAGATTTCTTTTTAATACCGAATTGCACTGAATAAATATGGTTCACCAATCATGACTATCACAAACAACTTGAAGCAAACACTGCATTAATAAAATTTTGCATATTATTAAACACCCACAATTTATGTAGAACACCAAAAATTATAAAGGGAAGGTAGTCGGTTGGGACACCAAATGGACAGGTACAATGGATTTCAATCTGGACACTGAGTAACTGGAAGTGTCCCAGGAGGTGGATATTCTGGAGCAACTGGTAACTCTAACATCATGGTCAGCCTGTTTGGAACTTAAAGAAGTTTCATGATGGTAATTAGACATCAAAGAAAATTCCACAGGTCTACGAATAGAGGCAACTCTCATCATACAAACTTTGTGATCAGTATATTGATGTAGACGGTATTACATAAAATCACAGTAAAGAGCATAAAAGCAAACAATTTCCTGAGAACTAAACATGCAGTCCTTAACAGCTCTACGCTACATTCAACAACAAAATTACATATCACCTATTTTACAATATACGAAAAATGTACAATCACAGAGCCATCCTCCATTATCACTAAAGAGAGGTATACATGAAAGGCATCAACGCTTCGAAGAATGAAGGTATGGCGAACGGAAGACGTGAGCCATCAAGCGGTTTGAAGACAAATGAGTCCCTAGCCCTCAGGAAACTTATAGTGGTGAGGTAAGAGCACAAAAATATTTGACCGTCCGAGATGAATGTGAAGAGCCAAGCTTATGAACGTGGAAGCATTGCCAGGATTCATCTGTATTTCACCCACCTACACTCCAAGGTTAATAGCATGTATAACCACATTTAGTCTCCTCTACTATGGGCAGGGGATGATATGGATGTTATTCTATTGTCGCCGATCTCAGGGGGATATTTAGTGGTGCACGAGTCCCATAAACATCTTTGAACCATACAGTTAACTAAGGCCTTTTACAATATTAAACGATAGGCATTTAGATTGTAAGTATATTTAATATATATCATCCCCATTCCCCTCACCCCTTTAATTCCCCCTGAAAAATATACTCTACATTTCCAAGTCAATAAAATATTACTCAAGAGGAAGATTATTTTAAATTCAAAATAGTACAATATATAGTGTAATGGTATAGAATAGAAACACACTCACCTGAATCTCCTACCTATCAGAAGGCATCAACGTCTCTACAATCATATGATCCAGGTGTCTCCATCTCCCAATATTTCGGTATAGGCTTCTTAATAAGGCAGACACCAAAACTGAATTTTGTGCAGGAGGAGCACAATCCATGGAGTAAACACAGTGTGAGGCCTATCATCTAACTGGTAAAACAAATAAGAGAATAGAGGACTAGCTAAATCCATCGAGGCTATACACTCCAGGCTTTTCAGTATCACACAGACTGGATCTCGATGCAAATAAAACCCAAGTTAGAATCAGGTGAGCCCATGCCATATAGGATAAA
The DNA here is from genome assembly GCF_040414725.1 of Anabrus simplex. NCBI lineage: Eukaryota > Metazoa > Arthropoda > Insecta > Orthoptera > Tettigoniidae > Anabrus > Anabrus simplex. Next base: position 153,457,490 of record NC_090270.1, read on the forward strand.
TATTCTAGGGATCTTGACAAAATACCTAATACAACAGAATGGTATGGAAGTTATAAAACACAATAACACTTATTCCACAGAGGAAAGCACTAGACAGGCCCATTCCAGAGGGTATACACTCCAGGGCTGACAACATCACACACTTCACTGCTCACTAGTAGGAAAGAAATGGAACCCAATACAAGCCCATTCCATAGAGGGTGTACACTCTAGGGCATTAGGCATCCCATACTTTGCTGATCACTGGTAAGACAGGAAAATAGAAACAAATCAAGCCCCTTTCACACAGGTTAATCTTCTAGGGCTCACAAGATAACACATTTTATGGATGGCTCTGGTCTATGTAAGAAATTAGCACCCAAAAACTTATTCCACAGACGAAAGCTCAAGACAGGCCCATTCCAGAGGGTATACACTCTAGGGCTGATAATGTCACACACTTGGCTGCTCAGTGGTAAGAAACAAACGGAAACACAACACAAGCCCCTTCCATGGAGGGTGTACACTCCAGGGCTCACATATTCACATAATGTGCAGATCACTGGTGAAACACTGAAAGAAACACAACACAAGCCCCATCCATAGAGGGTAAACACTCTTGGGCTCACAAGGAAACACATTATATGTATGGCTCAGGTCTGTGAAAGAAATTAGCACCCAAAACCTTATTCCACAGAGGGCAACGCAAGACAGGCCCTTTCCAGAGGGTGTACACTCTAGGGCTGAGAATGTCGCACACTTGGCTGCTCAGTGGTAAGAAACAAATGGAAACACAACACAAGCCCCTTCCATGGAGGGTGTATACTCAGGGCTCACATATTCAAATAATGTGCAGATCACTGGTGAAACACTGAAAGAAACACAACACAAGCCCCATCCATAGAGGGTAAACTCTCTAGGGCTGACAATATCACACACATTGAAGTTCACAGGTTAAAATCCACAGAAAACACAACACAACCCCATTCCATTGAGGGTGTACACTCAAGGGCTATTAAAATCATGTATTTCCTGCTCACTTGTAACTAACACTCTTCAGCTGTTCTTCAGAGAACATCATTCTGCAGATACCTTTACTCAGCAATCAGCATGTAGCGATGTCTTTATGGAGAAATTTATCTAGAACAAACAAAGGAAATACTACGAACCTCAATACTGTACATATTTTAATTGTGACAGGAGGAAATTGAAATCCAGTACCAATGATATATTCAATTTATCAGCATGCTACTTACCTAGAGCAGATTGCACCAGTTCTCAATGATGCTTAATTATAACAGTGGCACGCCAGAAATCATCGCTTGTGATGTAATTCCGTTCTATGGAAAATTTTAGGAGCGGTGGCAGGTAAAGCATGGAAGAGAAAACAGTGCTTTTTATAATATTATTTGAAGAACTGATCTACAAAAACTTAGCAGCTGAAAAGGCATTAATCTGTGAGGTAGGGCAGACCAAGAAAAAAGTGAAATTTATCATTGCTTAGGGGAGATTATAATAAGTAGTCAAGTACACATGGGCATTACATTTTAGCATAAATTGCACTTAATTACAGTGGAAATGAGAATGAGGATACAGTAGGAAATTTTTGAATATACCTTTATATATCACTGAATATGTGGAATAAACTACTGAAATTCATTATTAAAACTTGTTTTTTGTGAACTAATCTTCTCAATAATGTTAATTTTTAAAAGCTGTTCACACTTGAAGCTGAACAACATAGCCAATGTATCAACATGCTCTATGTCCAAAACTGTTGGACTGGAAGATTTTAGACGGTCACTGATGACCTCAGCTCCTCCATTGAGCTAGCAAAATTTAAGCAAATGTGTAATAAATTTTGGAATCCATACTATATTTGCTGTTAGCAAAATTTATCCATTGCAGCAAGTTTGATGTAGTTTAACCAGCATCATTTCTATTGTCTCAGTAATTCGACAAGGTTATTATTTTCCTTAGCACAGATCATCATCACCATCATCATCATCATCATCATCATCATCATCAGTTTACCGTCTCCAGTTTGCCAGGTGCGATGTATGAGTGCTCGTCACTTCAGTAGATTCAGGTATCATTGTTCTTCCTGTACTTGGTTCCAATTCACTCCTCTATGTTCTAGATCTCGTTTGACTTGTTAGATTCACCTCCTTCGATGTCTGCCTCTAGGACCTTTGGCATCTCATTTTTTCTCCAACCATTCCTACACACAGTTTCCTGCTCAAAAATTCACCACACTTGCTGACAATGTTAAATTTCAAACTTGATTATATAGTCCACTGTTGAATATACTGTTACATTGTGATCTGCTCCCACAGTCAGCAGACTAGAATTATTTTCCTTCTAGGAGACTACTATATTCTGTAGACTTGGTTTAAATCACAGTTATAAATTCTGCAATGCCTTCTGTCTGTCTGTCTGTCTGTCTGTCTGTCTCTCTGCCCGTCTGTCTTTCTGTGAATCGGAAAATGTTGTTCATATATCCTTCAGAACTGACTTCATCAATGTTGCTCGCACCATTCTATATTTACCGCTGTCTAATTCCCTCCGGACAGCAAACAGTAGGGGTAGGATTTTACCAGAGTATCAACATATACAGAAGCACATATCTGACTATATTGTACACATCATGACTATTAGTGAAGAAGTCCATGTGTGGAGGCAGGTAGCAATATCTGATTGTTATTTAAGTAATTGGTCAAGCGATATCCAAGGCTATCCACCAGACTGGAAATACAATATCACAAATGGCAAATACCCATCACCTGCTGCGTGATATCTTACAATGTAAAGCTAGGAAAGTCCGCACAGGCAGTTTCTTATCAGGTACCATTATCCAGGTTTTCTGGGTTTGCCTCCTGCTGTGAACCTCAATAAACAGGACTGCCCTCACTGCGATGTCCAGTAGATTTTTGGTCTTCTGCCAACATGTCACTGTGTCAGCGCTCGTTTCTCCCGTCTTGATTTATGTATAAGATAGAAATGCAAATGTGATTCTGATATAGCTGAAGATGACCTATGAAGGGTCGAAACCGGTCCTAGATTGTAATACTTTACAAGAAAATAAATGTATTGATTAGGTGGAATTTTTCTTTCCTTTTATGAAGATCGTTTCTCCCGTGTCGGTAGGCAACTTCCCGAATATCTTTGCCTCTGATGTTTGTACCTCTGCCCATAACATCAAAGAGCCTGTGATCTTTGCATCTTACCTTCTAAGGGATGCTGACTGTCTGGGCCGTATCAAGCCATTTTCCCAATTAAGCATCACATGATGGAGGAAAAGCACGAGCGAGCACACAGATTTCTTTTTAATACCGAAATGCATTGAATAAATATGGTTCACCAATCATGACTATCACAAACAACTTGAAGCAAACACTGCATTAATCAAATTTTTTCATGTTATTAAACACTCACAATTTATGTAGAACACCAAAAATTATAAAGGGAAGGTAGTCGGTTGGGACAACAAATAGACAGGTACAATGGATTTCAATCTGGACATTGAGTAACTGGAAGTGTCCCAGGGGGCGGATATTCTGGAGCAACTGGTAACTCTAGCATCATGGTCAACCTGTTTGAAACTTAAAGAAGTTTCATGATGGTAATTAGACATCAAAGAAAATTCCACAGGTCTACGAATAGAGGCAACTCTCATCATACAAACTTTGTGATCAGTATAGTGATGTAGACAGTATTACATAAAATCACAATAAAGAGCATAAAAACAAACAATTTCCTGAGAACTAAACATGCAGTCCTTAACAGCTGTACGCTACATTCAACAACAAAATTACATATCACCTATTTTACAATACACGAACAATGTACAATCACAGAGCCATCCTCCATTATCACTAAAGAGAGGTATACATGAAAGGCATCAACACTTCGAAGAATGAAGGTATGGCCAACGGAAGACGTGAGCCATCAAGGGGTTTGAAGACAAATGAGTCCCTAGCCCTCAGGAAACTTATAGTGGTGAGGTAAGAGCACAAAAATATTTGACCGTCCGAGATGAATGTGAAGAGCCAAGCTTATGAACGTGGAAGCATTGCCAGGATTTTCTGTATTTCACCCACCTACACTCCAAGGTTAATAGCATGTATAACCACATTTAGTCTCCTCTACTATGGGCAGGGGATGATATAGATGTTATTCTATTGTCGCCGATCTCAGGGGGATATTTAGTGGTGCACGAGTCCCATAAACATCTTTGAACCATACAGTTAACTAAGGCCTTTTACAATATTAAAAGATAGGCATTTAGATTGTAAGTATATTTAATATATATCATCCCCATTCCCCTCACCCCTTTAATTCCCCCTGAAAAATATACTCTACATTTCCAAGTCAATAAAATATTACTCAAGAGGAAGATTATTTTAAATTCAAAATAGTACAATATATAGTGTAATGGTATAGAATAGAAACACACTCACCTGAATCTCCTACCTATCAGAAGGCATCAACGTCTCTACAATCATATGATCCAGGTGTCTCCATCTCCCAATATTTCGGTATAGGCTTCTTAATAAGGCAGACACCAAAACTGAATTTTGTGCAGGAGGAGCACAATCCATGGAGTAAACACAGTGTGAGGCCTATCATCTAACTGGTAAAACAAATAAGAGAATAGAGGACTAGCTAAATCCATCGAGGCTATACACTCCAGGCTTTTCAGTATCACACAGACTGGATCTCGCTGCAAATAAAACCCAAGTTAGAATCAGGTGAGCCCATGCCATATAGGATAAATATTCTAGGGATCTTGACAAAATACCTAATACAACAGAATGGTATGGAAGTTATAAAACACAATAACACTTATTCCACAGAGGAAAGCACTAGACAGGCCCATTCCAGAGGGTATACACTCCAGGGCTGACAACATCACACACTTCACTGCTCACTAGTAGGAAAGAAATGGAACCCAATACAAGCCCATTCCATAGAGGGTGTACACTCTAGGGCATTAGGCATCCCATACTTTGCTGATCACTGGTAAGACAGGAAAATAGAAACAAATCAAGCCCCTTTCACACAGGTTAATCTTCTAGGGCTCACAAGATAATACATTTTATGGATGGCTCTGGTCTATGTAAGAAATTAGCACCCAAAAACTTATTCCACAGACGAAAGCTCAAGACAGGCCCATTCCAGAGGGTATACACTCTAGGGCTGATAATGTCACACACTTGGCTGCTCAGTGGTAAGAAACAAACGGAAACACAACACAAGCCCCTTCCATGGAGGGTGTACACTCCAGGGCTCACATATTCACATAATGTGCAGATCACTGGTGAAACACTGAAAGAAACACAACACAAGCCCCATCCATAGAGGGTAAACACTCTTGGGCTCACAAGGAAACACATTATATGTATGGCTCAGGTCTGTGAAAGAAATTAGCACCCAAAACCTTATTCCACAGAGGGCAACGCAAGACAGGCCCTTTCCAGAGGGTGTACACTCTAGGGCTAAGAATGTCGCACACTTGGCTGCTCAGTGGTAAGAAACAAATGGAAACACAGCACAAGCCCCTTCCATGGAGGGTGTATACTCAGGGCTCACATATTCAAATAATGTGCAGATCACTGGTGAAACACTGAAAGAAACACAACACAAGCCCCATCCATAGAGGGTAAACTCTCTAGGGCTGACAATATCACACACATTGAAGTTCACAGGTTAAATACCACAGAAAACACAACACAACCCCATTCCATTGAGGGTGTACACTCAAGGGCTATTAAAATCATGTATTTCCTGCTCACTTGTAACTAACACTCTTCAGCTGTTCTTCAGAGAACATCATTCTGCAGATACCTTTACTCAGCAATCAGCATGTAGCGATGTCTTTATGGAGAAATTTATCTAGAACAAACAAAGGAAATACTACGAACCTCAATACTGAACATATTTTAATTGTGACAGGAGGAAATTGAAATCCAGTACCAATGATATATTCAATTTATCAGCATGCTACTTACCTAGAGCAGATTGCACCAGTTCTCAATGATGCTTAATTATAACAGTGTCACGCCAGAAATCATCGCTTGTGATGTAATTCCGTTCTATGGAAAATTTTAGGAGCGGTGGCAGGTAAAGCATGGAAGAGAAAACAGTGCTTTTTATAATATTATTTGAAGAACTGATCTACAAAAACTTAGCAGCTGAAAAGGCATTAATCTGTGAGGTAGGGCAGACCAAGAAAAAAGTGAAATTTATCATTGCTTAGGGGAGATTATAATAAGTAGTCAAGTACACATGGGCATTACATTTTAGCATAAATTGCACTTAATTACAGTGGAAATGAGAATGAGGATACAGTAGGAAATTTTTGAATATACCTTTATATATCACTGAATATGTGGAATAAACTACTGAAATTCATTATTAAAACTTGTTTTTTGTGAACTAATCTTCTCAATAATGTTAATTTTTAAAAGCTGTTCACACTTGAAGCTGAACAACATAGCCAATGTATCAACATGCTCTATGTCCAAAACTGTTGGACTGGAAGATTTTAGACGGTCACTGATGACCTCAGCTCCTCCATTGAGCTAGCAAAATTTAAGCAAATGTGTAATAAATTTTGGAATCCATACTATATTTGCTGTTAGCAAAATTTATCCATTGCAGCAAGTTTGATGTAGTTTAACCAGCATCATTTCTATTGTCTCAGTAATTCGACAAGGTTATTATTTTCCTTAGCACAGATCATCATCACCATCATCATCATCATCATCATCATCATCATCATCATCATCATCAGTTTACCGTCTCCAGTTTGCCAGGTGCGATGTATGAGTGCTCGTCACTTCAGTAGATTCAGGTATCATTGTTCTTCCTGTACTTGGTTCCAATTCACTCCTCTATGTTCTAGATCTCGTTTGACTTGTTCGATTCACCTCCTTCGATGTCTGCCTCTAGGACCTTTGGCATCTCATTTTTTCTCCAACCATTCCTACACACAGTTTCCTGCTCAAAAATTCACCACACTTGCTGACAATGTTAAATTTCAAACTTGATTATATAGTCCACTGTTGAATATACTGTTACATTGTGATCTGCTCCCACAGTCAGCAGACTAGAATTATTTTCCTTCTAGGAGACTACTATATTCTGTAGACTTGGTTTAAATCACAGTTATAAATTCTGCAATGCCTTCTGTCTGTCTGTCTGTCTGTCTGTCTGTCTGTCTGTCTGTCTCTCTGCCCGTCTGTCTTTCTGTGAATCGGAAAATGTTGTTCATATATCCTTCAGAACTGACTTCATCAATGTTGCTCGCAGCATTCTATATTTACCGCTGTCTAATTCCCTCCGGACAGCAAACAGTAGGGGTAGGATTTTACCAGAGTATCAACATATACAGAAGCACATATCTGACTATATTGTACACATCATGACTATTAGTGAAGAAGTCCATGTGTGGAGGCAGGTAGCAATATCTGATTGTTATTTAAGTAATTGGTCAAGCGATATCCAAGGCTATCCACCAGACTGGAAATACAATATCACAAATGGCAAATACCCATCACCTGCTGCGTGATATCTTACAATGTAAAGCTAGGAAAGTCCGCACAGGCAGTTTCTTATCAGGTACCATTATCCAGGTTTTCTGGGTTTGCCTCCTGCTGTGAACCTCAATAAACAGGACTGCCCTCACTGCGATGTCCAGTAGATTTTTGGTCTTCTGCCAACATGTCACTGTGTCAGCGCTCGTTTCTCCCGTCTTGATTTATGTATAAGATAGAAATGCAAATGTGATTCTGATATAGCTGAAGATGACCTATGAAGGGTCGAAACCGGTCCTAGATTGTAATACTTTACAAGAAAATAAATGTATTGATTAGGTGGAATTTTTCTTTCCTTTTATGAAGATCGTTTCTCCCGTGTCGGTAGGCAACTTCCCGAATATCTTTGCCTCTGATGTTTGTACCTCTGCCCATAACATCAAAGAGCCTGTGATCTTTGCATCTTACCTTCTAAGGGATGCTGACTGTCTGGGCCGTATCAAGCCATTTTCCCAATTAAGCATCACATGATGGAGGAAAAGCACGAGCGAGCACACAGATTTCTTTTTAATACCGAAATGCATTGAATAAATATGGTTCACCAATCATGACTATCACAAACAACTTGAAGCAAACACTGCATTAATCAAATTTTTTCATGTTATTAAACACTCACAATTTATGTAGAACACCAAAAATTATAAAGGGAAGGTAGTCGGTTGGGACAACAAATAGACAGGTACAATGGATTTCAATCTGGACATTGAGTAACTGGAAGTGTCCCAGGGGGCGGATATTCTGGAGCAACTGGTAACTCTAGCATCATGGTCAACCTGTTTGAAACTTAAAGAAGTTTCATGATGGTAATTAGACATCAAAGAAAATTCCACAGGTCTACGAATAGAGGCAACTCTCATCATACAAACTTTGTGATCAGTATATTGATGTAGACAGTATTACATAAAATCACAATAAAGAGCATAAAAACAAACAATTTCCTGAGAACTAAACATGCAGTCCTTAACAGCTGTACGCTACATTCAACAACAAAATTACATATCACCTATTTTACAATACACGAACAATGTACAATCACAGAGCCATCCTCCATTATCACTAAAGAGAGGTATACATGAAAGGCATCAACACTTTGAAGAATGAAGGTATGGCCAACGGAAGACGTGAGCCATCAAGGGGTTTGAAGACAAATGAGTCCCTAGCCCTCAGGAAACTTATAGTGGTGAGGTAAGAGCACAAAAATATTTGACCGTCCGAGATGAATGTGAAGAGCCAAGCTTATGAACGTGGAAGCATTGCCAGGATTTTCTGTATTTCACCCACCTACACTCCAAGGTTAATAGCATGTATAACCACATTTAGTCTCCTCTACTATGGGCAGGGGATGATATAGATGTTATTCTATTGTCGCCGATCTCAGGGGGATATTTAGTGGTGCACGAGTCCCATAAACATCTTTGAACCATACAGTTAACTAAGGCCTTTTACAATATTAAACGATAGGCATTTAGATTGTAAGTATATTTAATATATATCATCCCCATTCCCCTCACCCCTTTAATTCCCCCTGAAAAATATACTCTACATTTCCAAGTCAATAAAATATTACTCAAGAGGAAGATTATTTTAAATTCAAAATAGTACAATATATAGTGTAATGGTATAGAATAGAAACACACTCACCTGAATCTCCTACCTATCAGAAGGCATCAACGTCTCTACAATCATATGATCCAGGTGTCTCCATCTCCCAATATTTCGGTATAGGCTTCTTAATAAGGCAGACACCAAAACTGAATTTTGTGCAGGAGGAGCACAATCCATGGAGTAAACACAGTGTGAGGCCTATCATCTAACTGGTAAAACAAATAAGAGAATAGAGGACTAGCTAAATCCATCGAGGCTATACACTCCAGGCTTTTCAGTATCACACAGACTGGATCTCGCTGCAAATAAAACCCAAGTTAGAATCAGGTGAGCCCATGCCATATAGGATAAATATTCTAGGGATCTTGACAAAATACCTAATACAACAGAATGGTATGGAAGTTATAAAACACAATAACACTTATTCCACAGAGGAAAGCACTAGACAGGCCCATTCCAGAGGGTATACACTCCAGGGCTGACAACATCACACACTTCACTGCTCACTAGTAGGAAAGAAATGGAACCCAATACAAGCCCATTCCATAGAGGGTGTACACTCTAGGGCATTAGGCATCCCATACTTTGCTGATCACTGGTAAGACAGGAAAATAGAAACAAATCAAGCCCCTTTCACACAGGTTAATCTTCTAGGGCTCACAAGATAACACATTTTATGGATGGCTCTGGTCTATGTAAGAAATTAGCACCCAAAAACTTATTCCACAGACGAAAGCTCAAGACAGGCCCATTCCAGAGGGTATACACTCTAGGGCTGATAATGTCACACACTTGGCTGCTCAGTGGTAAGAAACAAACGGAAACACAACACAAGACCCTTCCATGGAGGGTGTACACTCCAGGGCTCACATATTCACATAATGTGCAGATCACTGGTGAAACACTGAAAGAAACACAACACAAGCCCCATCCATAGAGGGTAAACACTCTTGGGCTCACAAGGAAACACATTATATGTATGGCTCAGGTCTGTGAAAGAAATTAGCACCCAAAACCTTATTCCACAGAGGGCAGCGCAAGACAGGCCCTTTCCAGAGGGTATACACTCTAGGGCTGAGAATGTCGCACACTTGGCTGCTCAGTGGTAAGAAACAAATGGAAACACAACACAAGCCCCTTCCATGGAGGGTGTACACTCCAGGGCTCACATATTCAAATAATGTGCAGATCACTGGTGAAACACTGAAAGAAACACAACACAAGCCCCATCCATAGAGGGTAAACTCTCTAGGGCTGACAATATCACACACATTGAAGTTCACAGGTTAAATACCACAGAAAACACAACACAACCCCATTCCATTGAGGGTATACACTCAAGGGCTATTAAAATCATGTATTTCCTGCTCACTTGTAACTAACACTCTTCAGCTGTTCTTCAGAAAACATCATTCTGCAGATACCTTTACTCAGCAATCAGCATGTAGCGATGTCTTTATGGAGAAATTTATCTAGAACAAACAAAGGAAATACTACGAACCTCAATACTGTACATATTTTAATTGTGACAGGAGGAAATTGAAATCCAGTACCAATGATATATTCAATTTATCAGCATGCTACTTACCTAGAGCAGATTGCACCAGTTCTCAATGATGCTTAATTATAACAGTGGCACGCCAGAAATCATCGCTTGTGATGTAATTCCGTTCTATGGAAAATTTTAGGAGCGGTGGCAGGTAAAGCATGGAAGAGAAAACAGTGCTTTTTATAATATTATTGAAGAACTGATCTACAAAAACTTAGCAGCTGAAAAGGCATTAATCTGTGAGGTAGGGCAGACCAAGAAAAAAGTGAAATTTATCATTGCTTAGGGGAGATTATAATAAGTAGTCAAGTACACATGGGCATTACATTTTAGCATAAATTGCACTTAATTACAGTGGAAATGAGAATGAGGATACAGTAGGAAATTTTTGAATATACCTTTATATATCACTGAATATGTGGAAATAAATACTGAAATTCATTATTAAAAGTTGTTTTTTGTGAACTAATCTTCTCAATAATGTTAATTTTTAAAAGCTGTTCACACTTGAAGCTGAACAACATAGCCAATGTATCAACATGCTCTATGTCCAAAACTGTTGGACTGGAAGATTTTAGACGGTCACTGATGACCTCAGCTCCTCCATTGAGCTAGCAAAATTTAAGCAAATGTGTAATAAATTTTGGAATCCATACTATATTTGCCGTTAGCAAAATTTATCCATTGCAGCAAGTTTGATGTAGTTTAACCAGCATCATTTCTATTGTCTCAGTAATTCGACAAGGTTATTATTTTCCTTAGCACAGATCATCATCACCATCATCATCATCATCATCATCATCATCATCATCAGTTTACCGTCTCCAGTTTGCCAGGTGCGATGTATGAGTGCTCGTCACTTCAGTAGATTCAGGTATCATTGTTCTTCCTGTACTTGGTTCCAATTCACTCCTCTATGTTCTAGATCTCGTTTGACTTGTTCGATTCACCTCCTTCGATGTCTGCCTCTAGGACCTTTGGCATCTAATTTTTTCTCCAACCATTCCTACACACAGTTTCCTGCTCAAAAATTCACCACACTTGCTGACAATGTTAAATTTCAAACTTGATTATATAGTCCACTGTTGAATATACTGTTACATTGTGATCTGCTCCCACAGTCAGCAGACTAGCATTATTTTCCTTCTAGGAGACTACTATATTCTGTAGACTTGGTTTAAATCACAGTTATAAATTCTGCAATGCCTTCTGTCTGTCTGTCTGTCTGTCTGTCTGTCTCTCTGCCCGTCTGTCTTTCTGTGAATCGGAAAATGTTGTTCATATATCCTTCAGAACTGACTTCATCAATGTTGCTCGCAGCATTCTATATTTACCGCTGTCTAATTCCCTCCGGACAGCAAACAGTAGGGGTAGGATTTTACCAGAGTATCAACATATACAGAAGCACATATCTGACTATATTGTACACATCATGACTATTAGTGAAGAAGTCCATGTGTGGAGGCAGGTAGCAATATCTGATTGTTATTTAAGTAATTGGTCAAGCGATATCCAAGGCTATCCACCAGACTGGAAATACAATATCACAAATGGCAAATACCCATCACCTGCTGCGTGATATCTTACAATGTAAAGCTAGGAAAGTCCTCACAGGCAGTTTCTTATCAGGTACCATTATCCAGGTTTTCTGGGTTTGCCTCCTGCTGTGAACCTCAATAAACAGGACTGCCCTCACTGCGATGTCCAGTAGATTTTTGGTCTTCTGCCAACATGTCACTGTGTCAGCGCTCGTTTCTCCCGTCTTGATTTATGTATAAGATAGAAATGCAAATGTGATTCTGATATAGCTGAAGATGACCTATGAAGGGTCGAAACCGGTCCTAGATTGTAATACTTTACAAGAAAATAAATGTATTGATTAGGTGGAATTTTTCTTTCCTTTTATGAAGATCGTTTCTCCCGTGTCGGTAGGCAACTTCCTGAATATCTTTGCCTCTGATGTTTGTACCTCTGCCCATAACATCAAAGAGCCTGTGATCTTTGCATCTTACCTTCTAAGGGATGCTGACTGTCTGGGCCGTATCAAGCCATTTTCCCAATTAAGCATCACATGATGGAGGAAAAGCACGAGCGAGCACACAGATTTCTTTTTAATACCGAAATGCACTGAATAAATATGGTTCACCAATCATGACTATCACAAACAACTTGAAGCAAACACTGCATTAATCAAATTTTTTCATGTTATTAAACACTCACAATTTATGTAGAACACCAAAAATTATAAAGGGAAGGTAGTCGGTTGGGACAACAAATAGACAGGTACAATGGATTTCAATCTGGACATTGAGTAACTGGAAGTGACCCAGGGGGCGGATATTCTGGAGCAACTGGTAACTCTAGCATCATGGTCAACCTGTTTGAAACTTAAAGAAGTTTCATGATGGTAATTAGACATCAAAGAAAATTCCACAGGTCTACGAATAGAGGCAACTCTCATCATACAAACTTTGTGATCAGTATATTGATGTAGACAGCATTACATAAAATCACAATAAAGAGCATGAAAACAAACAATTTCCTGAGAACTAAACATGCAGTCCTTAACAGCTGTACGCTACATTCAACAACAAAATTACATATCACCTATTTTACAATACACGAACAATGTACAATCACAGAGCCATCCTCCATTATCACTAAAGAGAGGTATACATGAAAGGCATCAACACTTCGAAGAATGAAGGTATGGCCAACGGAAGACGTGAGCCATCAAGGGGTTTGAAGACAAATGAGTCCCTAGCCCTCAGGAAACTTATAGTGGTGAGGTAAGAGCACAAAAATATTTGACCGTCCGAGATGAATGTGAAGAGCCAAGCTTATGAACGTGGAAGCATTGCCAGGATTTTCTGTATTTCACCCACCTACACTCCAAGGTTAATAGCATGTATAACCACATTTAGTCTCCTCTACTATGGGCAGGGGATGATATAGATGTTATTCTATTGTCGCCGATCTCAGGGGGATATTTAGTGGTGCACGAGTCCCATAAACATCTTTGAACCATACAGTTAACTAAGGCCTTTTACAATATTAAACGATAGGCATTTAGATTGTAAGTATATTTAATATATATCATCCCCATTCCCCTCACCCCTTTAATTCCCCCTGAAAAATATACTCTACATTTCCAAGTCAATAAAATATTACTCAAGAGGAAGATTATTTTAAATTCAAAATAGTACAATATATAGTGTAATGGTATAGAATAGAAACACACTCACCTGAATCTCCTACCTATCAGAAAGCATCAACGTCTCTACAATCATATGATCCAGGTGTCTCCATCTTCCAATATTTCGGTATAGGCTTCTTAATAAGGCAGACACCAAAACTGAATTTTGTGCAGGAGAAGCACAATCCATGGAGTGTACACAGTGTGATGCCTATCATCTAACTGGTAAAACAAATAAGAGAATAGAGGACTAGCTAAATCCATCGAGGCTATACACTCCTGGCTTTTCAGTATCACACAGACAGGATCTTGCTGCAGATAAAACCCAAGTCAGAATCAGGTGAGCCCATGCCATAGAGGATAAATATTCTAGGGATCTTGACAAAACACCTATTACAACAGAATGGTATGGAAGTTATAAAACACAATAACACTTATTCCACAGAGGAAAGCACTAAACAGGCCCATTCCAGAGGGTATACACTCCAGGGCTGACAACATCACACACTTCACTGCTCACTAGTAGGAAAAAAATGGAACCCAACACAAGCCCATTCCATAGAGGGTGTACACCCTAGGGCATCAGGCATCCCATACTTTGCTGATCACTGGTAAGACAGGAAAATAGAAACAAATCAAGCCCCTTTCACACAGGTTAATCTTCTAGGGCTCACAAGATAACACATTTTATGGATGGCACTGGTCTATGTAAGAAATTAGCACCCAAAAACTTATTCCACAGACGAAAGCTCAAGACAGGCCCATTCCAGAGGGTATACACTCTAGGGCTGATAATGTCACACACTTGGCTGCTCAGTGGTAAGAAACAAACGGAAACACAACACAAGCCCCTTCCATGGAGGGTGTACACTCCAGGGCTCACATATTCACATAATGTGCAGATCACTGGTGAAACACTGAAAGAAACACAACACAAGCCCCATCCATAGAGGGTAAACACTCTTGGGCTCACAAGGAAACACATTATATGTATGGCTCAGGTCTGTGAAAGAAATTAGCACCCAAAACCTTATTCCACAGAGGGCAGCGCAAGACAGGCCCATTCCAGAGTGTATACACTCTAGGGCTGAGAATGTCGCACACTTGGCTGCTCAGTGGTAAGAAACGAATGGAAACACAACACAAGCCCCTTCCATGGAGGGTGTACACTCCAGGGCTCACATATTCAAATAATGTGCAGATCACTGGTGAAACACTGAAAGAAACACAACACAAGCCCCATCCATAGAGGGTAAACTCTCTAGGGCTATTAAAATCATGTATTTCCTGTTCACTTGTAACTAACACTCTTCAGCTCTTCTTCAGAGAACATCATTCTGCAGGTACCTTTACTCAGCAATCAGCATGTAGCGATGTCTTTATGGAGAAATTTATCTAGAACAAACAAAGGAAATACTACGGACCTCAATACTGTACATATTTTAATTGTGACAGGAGGAAATTTAAATCCAGTACCAATGATATGTTCAATTTATCAGCATGCTACCTACCTAGAGCAGAATGCACCAGTTCTCGATGATGCTTAATTATAACAGTGGCACGCCAGAAATCATCGCCTGTGATGTAATTCCGTTCTATGGAGAAGTTTAGGAGCGGTGGCAGGTAAAGCATGGAAGAGAAAACAGTGTTTTTTATTATATTATTTTAAGAACTGATCTACAAAAAATTAGCAGCTGAAAAAGGCATTAATCTGTAAAGTAGGGCAGACCAAGAATAAAGTGAAATTTATCATTGCTTAGGGGAGATTATAATAAGTAGTCAAGTATACATGGGCATTACATTGTAGCATAAATTGCACTTAATTACAGTGGAAATGAGAGTGAGGATACAGTAGGAAGTTTTTGAATATACCTTTATATATCACTGAATATGTGAAAAAGATACTGTTATTCATTTTTTAAAGTTGTTTTTTGTGAACTAATCTTCTCAATAATGTTAATTTCTAAAAGCTGTTCACACCGGAATCTGAACAACATAGCCAATGTATCAACATGCTCTCTGTCCAAAACTGTTGGACTGGAAGATTTTAGACGGTCACTGATGACCTCAGCTCCTCCATAGAGCTAGCAAAATTTAAGCAAATGTGTAATAAATTTTGGAATCCATACCATATTTGCTGTTAGTAAAATTTATCCATTGCAGCAAGTTTGATGTTGTTTAACCAGCATCATTTCTCTTGTCTCAGTAATTCGACAAGGTTATTATTTTCCTTAGCACAGATCATCATCATCATCATCATCATCATCATCATCAGTTTACCGTCTCCAGTTTGCCAGGTGCGATGTATGAGTGCTCGTCACTTCAGTAGATTCAGGTATCATTGTTCTTCCTATACTTGGTTCCAATTCACTCCTCTATGTTCTAGATGTCGTTTGACTTGTTCGATTCACCTCCTTCAATGTCTGCCTCTAGGTCCTTTGGCATATAATTTTTTCTCCAACCATTCCTCAACACAGTTTCCTGCTCAAAAATTCACCACACTCGCTGACAATGTTAAATTTCAAACTTGATTATATAGTCCACTGTTGAATATACTGTTACATTGTGATCTGCTCCCACAGTCAGCCGACTAGCATTATTTTCCTTCTAGGAGACTACTATATTCTGTAGACTAGGTTTAAATCACAGTTATAAATTCTGCAATGCCTTCTGTCTGTCAGCCTGTCTGTCTGTCTCTCTGCCCGTCGGTCTTTCTGTGAATCAGAAATTGTTGTTCATATATCCTTCAGAACTGACTTCATCAATGTTGCTCGCACCATTCGACATTTACCGCTGTCTAATTCCCTCCGGGCAGCAAACAGTAGGGGTAAGATTTTACCAGAGTATCAACATATACAGAAGCACATATCTGACAATATTGTACACATCATGACTATTAGTGAAGAAGTCCATGTGTGTAGGCAGGTAGCAATCACTGATTGTTATTTAAGTAATTGGTCAAGCGATATCCAAGGCTATCCAACAGACTGGAAATACAATATCACAAATGGCATAATACCCATCACCTGCTGCGTGATATCTTACAATGTAAAGCTAGGAAAATCCGTACAGGCAGTTTCTTATCAGGTACCATTATCCAGGTTTTCTGGGTTTGCCTCCTGCTGTGAACCTCAATAAACAGGACTGACCTCACTGCGATGTCCAGTAGATTTTTGATCTTCTGCCAACATGTCACTGTGTCAGCGCTCGTTTCTCCCGTGTCGGTAGGCAACATCCCGAATGTCTTTGCCTCTGATGTTTGTACCTCTGCCCATAACATCAAAGAGCCTGTGATCTTTGCATCTTACCTTCTAAGGGATGCTGACTGTCTGGGCCGTATCAAGCCATTTTCCCAATTAAGCATCACATGATGGAGGGAAAGCACGAGCGAGCACACAGATTTCTTTTTAATACCGAATTGCACTGAATAAATATGGTTCACCAATCATGACTATCACAAACAACTTGAAGCAAACACTGCATTAATCAAATTTTGCATATTATTAAACACCCACAATTTATGTAGAACACCAAAAATTATAAAGGGAAGGTAGTCGGTTGGGACACCAAATGGACAGGTACAATGGATTTCAATCTGGACATTGAGTAACTGGAAGTGTCCCAGGAGGCGGATATTCTGGAGCAACTGGTAACTCTAACATCATGGTCAGCCTGTTTGGACATTAAGGAAGTTTCATGATGGTAATTAGACATCAAAGAAAATTCCACAGGTCTACGAATAGAGGCAACTCTCATCATACAAACTTTGTGATCAGTATATTGATGTAGACGGTATTACATAAAATCACAGTAAAGAGCATAAAAGCAAACAATTTCCTGAGAACTAAACATGCAGTCCTTAACAGCTCTACGCTACGTTCAACAACAAAATTACATATCACCTATTTTACAATATACGAAAAATGTACAATCACAGAGCCATCCTCCATTATCACTAAAGAGAGGTATACACGAAAGGCATCAACACTTCGAAGAATGAAGGTATGGCCGACGGAAGACGTGAGCCATCAAGGGGTTTGAAGACGAATGAGTCCCTAGCCCTCAGGGAACTTATAGTGGTGAGGTAAGAGCACAAAAATATTTGACCGTCCGAGATGAATGTGAAGAGCCAAGCTTATGAACGTGGAAGCATTGCCAGGATTCATCTGTATTTCACCCACCTACACTCCAAGGTTAATAGCATGTATAACCACATTTAGTCTCCTCTACTATGGGCAGGGGATGATATGGATGTTATTCTATTGTCGCCGATCTCAGGGGGATATTTAGTGGTGCACGAGTCCCATAAACATCTTTGAACCATACAGTTAACTAAGGCCTTTTACAATATTAAACGATAGGCATTTAGATTGTAAGTATATTTAATATATACCATCCCCATTCCCCTCACCCCTTTAATTCCCCCTGAAAAATATACTCTACATTTCCAAGTCAATAAAATATTACTCAAGAGGAAGATTATTTTAAATTCAAAATAGTACAATATATAGTGTAATGGTATAGAATAGAAACACACTCACCTGAATCTCCTACCTATCAGAAGGCATCAACGTCTCTACAATCATATGATCCAGGTGTCTCCATCTCCCAATATTTCGGTATAGGCTTCTTAATAAGGCAGACACCAAAACTGAATTTTGTGCAGGAGAAGCACAATCCATGGAGTGTACACAGTGTGATGCCTATCATCTAACTGGTAAAACAAATAAGAGAATAGAGGACTAGCTAAATCCATCGAGGCTATACACTCCAGGCTTTTCAGTATCACACAGACTGGATCTCGCTGCAAATAAAACCCAAGTTAGAATCAGGTGAGCCCATGCCATATAGGATAAATATTCTAGGGATCTTGACAAAATACCTAATACAACAGAATGGTATGGAAGTTATAAAACACAATAACACTTATTCCACAGAGGAAAGCACTAGACAGCCCCATTCCAGAGGGTATACACTCCAGGGCTGACAACATCACTCACTTCACTGCTCACT
This sequence comes from Anabrus simplex, assembly GCF_040414725.1. NCBI lineage: Eukaryota > Metazoa > Arthropoda > Insecta > Orthoptera > Tettigoniidae > Anabrus > Anabrus simplex. The sequence goes on from NC_090270.1 coordinate 153,476,430, forward strand.
AGTAGGAAAGAAATGGAACCCAACACAAGCCCAATCCATAGAGGGTGTACACTCTAGGGCATCAGGCATCCCATACTTTGCTGATCACTGGTAAGACAGGAAAATAGAAACAAATCAAGCCCCTTTCACACAGGTTAATCTTCTAGGGCTCACAAGATAACACATTTTATGGATGGCTCTGGTCTATGTAAGAAATTAGCACCCAAAAACTTATTCCACAGACGAAAGCTCAAGACAGGCCCATTCCAGAGGGTATACACTCTAGGGCTGATAATGTCACACACTTGGCTGCTCAGTGGTAAGAAACAAACGGAAACACAACACAAGCCCCTTCCATGGAGGGTGTACACTCCAGGGCTCACATATTCACATAATGTGCAGATCACTGGTGAAACACTGAAAGAAACACAACACAAGCCCCATCCATAGAGGGTAAACACTCTTGGGCTCACAAGGAAACACATTATATGTATGGCTCAGATCGATGAAAGAAATTAGAACCCAAAACCTTATCCCACAGAGGACAGCGCAAGACAGGCCCTTTCCGGAGGGTATACACTCTAGGGCTGAGAATGTCGCACACTTGCCTGCTCAGTGGTAAGAAACAAATGGAAACACAACACAAGCCCCTTCCATGGAGGGTGTACACTCCAGGGCTCACATATTCAAATAATGTGCAGATCACTGGTGAAACACTGAAAGAAACACAACACAAGCCCCATCCATAGAGGGTAAACTCTCTAGGGCTATTAAAACCATGTATTTCCTGTTCACTTGTAACTAACACTCTTCAGCTCTTCTTCAGAGAACATCATTCTGCAGATACCTTTACTCAGCAATTACCATGTAGCGATGTCTTCATGGAGAAGTTTATCTAGAACAAACAAAGGAAATACTACGGACCTCAATACTGTACATATTTTAATTGTGACAGGAGGAAATTTAAATCCAGTACCAATGATATGTTCAATTTATCAGCATGCTACTTACCTAGAGCAGAATGCACCAGTTCTCGATGATGCTTAATTATAACAGTGGCACGCCAGAAATCATCGCCTGTGATGTAATTCCGTTCTATGGAGAAGTTTAGGAGCGGTGGCAGGTAAAGCATGGAAGAGAAAACAGTGTTTTTTATTATATTATTTGAAGAACTGATCTACAAAAACTTAGCAGCTGAAAAAGGCATTAATCTGTAAAGTAGGGCAGACCAAGAATAAAGTGAAATTTATCATTGCTTAGGGGAGATTATAATAAGTAGTCAAGTATACATGGGCATTACATTTTAGCATAAATTGCACTTAATTACAGTGGAAATGAGAATGAGGATACAGTAGGAAGTTTTTGAATATACCTTTATATATCACTGAATATGTGAAAAAAAAATACTGTTATTCATTATTAAAAGTTGTTTTTTGTGAACTAATCTTCTCAATAATGTTAATTTCTAAAAGCTGTTCACACCAGAATCTGAACAACATAGCCAATGTATCAACATGCTCTCTGTCCAAAAGTGTTGGACTGGAAGATTTTAGACGGTCACTGATGACCTCAGCTCCTCCATAGAGCTAGCAAAATTTAAGCAAATGTGTAATAAATTTTGGAATCCATACTATATTTGCTGTTAGTAAAATTTATCCATTGCAGCAAGTTTGATGTTGTTTAACCAGCATCATTTCTCTTGTCTCAGTAATTCGACAAGGTTATTATTTTCCTTAGCACAGATCATCATCATCATCATCATCATCAGTTTACCGTCTCCAGTTTGCCAGGTGCGATGTATGAGTGCTCGTCACTTCAGTAGATTCAGGTATCATTGTTCTTCCTATACTTGGTTCCAATTCACTCCTCTATGTTCTAGATGTCGTTTGACTTGTTCGATTCACCTCCTTCAATGTCTGCCTCTAGGTCCTTTGGCATATAATTTTTTCTCCAACCATTCCTCAACACAGTTTCCTGCTCAAAAATTCACCACACTCGCTGACAATGTTAAATTTCAAACTTGATTATATAGTCCACTGTTGAATATACTGTTACATTGTGATCTGCTCCCACAGTCAGCCGACTAGCATTATTTTCCTTCTAGGAGACTACTACATTCTGTAGACTAGGTTTAAATCACAGTTATAAATTCTGCAATGCCTTCTGTCTGTCAGCCTGTCTGTCTGTCTCTCTGCCCGTCGGTCTTTCTGTGAATCGGAAAATGTTGTTCATATATCCTTCAGAACTGACTTCATCAATGTTGCTCGCACCATTCGACATTTACCGCTGTCTAATTCCCTCCGGGCAGCAAACAGTAGGGGTAAGATTTTACCAGAGTATCAACATATACAGAAGCACATATCTGACAATATTGTACACATCATGACTATTAGTGAAGAAGTCCATGTGTGGAGGCAGGTAGCAATCTCTGATTGTTATTTAAGTAATTGGTCAAGCGATATCCAAGGCTATCCAGCAGACTGGAAATACAATATCACAAATGGCATAATACCCATCACCTGCTGCGTGATATCTTACAATGTAAAGCTAGGAAAATCCGTACAGGCAGTTTCTTATCAGGTACCATTATCCAGGTTTTCTGGGTTTGCCTCCTGCTGTGAATCTCAATAAACAGGACTGCCCTCACTGCGATGTCCAGTAGATTTTTGGTCTTCTGCCAACATGTCACTGTGTCAGCGCTCGTTTCTCCCATCTTGATTTATGTATAAGATAGAAATGCAAATGTGATTCTGATATAGCTGAAGATGACCTATGAAGGGTCGAAACCGGTCCTAGATTGTAATACTTTACAAGAAAATAAATGTATTGATTAGGTGGAATTTTTCTTTCCTTTTATGAAGATCGTTTCTCCCGTGTCGGTAGGCAACATCCCGAATATCTTTGCCTCTGATGTTTGTACCTCTGCCCATAACATCAAAGAGCCTGTAATCTTTGCATCTTACCTTCTAAGGGATGCTGACTGTCTGGGCCGTATCAAGCCATTTTCCCAATTAAGCATCACACGATGGAGGAAAAGCACGAGCGAGCACACAGATTTCTTTTTAATACCGAATTGCACTGAATAAATATGGTTCACCAATCATGACTATCACAAACAACTTGAAGGAAACACTGCATTAATCAAATTTTTTCATGTTATTAAACACTCACAATTTATGTAGAACACCAAAAATTATAAAGGGAAGGTAGTCGGTTGGGACAACAAATAGACAGGTACAATGGATTTCAATCTGGACATTGAGTAACTGGAAGTGTCCCAGGGGGCGGATATTCTGGAGCAACTGGTAACTCTAGCATCATGGTCAACCTGTTTGAAACTTAAAGAAGTTTCATGATGGTAATTAGACATCAAAGAAAATTCCACAGGTCTACGAATAGAGGCAACTCTCATCATACAAACTTTGTGATCAGTATATTGATGTAGAGAGTATTACATAAAATCACAATAAAGAGCAAAAAAACAAACAATTTCCTGAGAACTAAACATGCAGTCCTTAACAGCTGTACGCTACATTCAACAACAAAATTACATATCACCTATTTTACAATACACGAACAATGTACAATCACAGAGCCATCCTCCATTATCACTAAAGAGAGGTATACATGAAAGGCATCAACACTTCGAAGAATGAAGGTATGGCCAACGGAATCGTGAGCCATCAAGGGGTTTGAAAACATATGAGTCCCTAGCCCTCAGGAAACTTATAGTGGTGAGGTAAGAGCACAAAAATATTTGACCGTCTGAGATGAATGTGATGAGCCAAGCTCATGAACGTAGAAGCATTGCCAGGATTCATCTGTATTTCACCCACCTACACTCCAAGGTTAAGAGCATGTATAACCACATTTAGTCTCCTCTACAATGGGCAGGGGATGATAAGGATGTTTTTCTATTGTCGCCGATCTCAGGGGGATATTTAGTGGTGCACGAGTCCCATAAACGTCTTTGAACCATACAGTTAACAAAGGCCTTCTGCAATATTAACTGATAGGCATTTAGATTGTAAGTATATTTAATATATACCATCCCTATTCCCCTCACCCCTTTAATTCCCCCTGAAAAATATACTCTACATCTCCATGTCAATAAAATATTACTCAATAGGACGATTATTTTAAATTCAAAATAGTATAATATATAGTGTAATGGTATAGAATAGAAACACACTCACCTGAATCTCCTACCTACCAGAAGGCATCAACATCTCTACAATCATATGATCCAGGTGTCTCCATCTCCTAATATTTCGGTATAGGCTTCTTAATAATGCAGACACCAAAACTGAATTTTGTGCAGGAGAGGCACAATCCATGGAGTGTACACAGTGTGAGGCCTATCATCTAACTGGTAAAACAAATAAGAGAATAGAGGACTAGCTAAATCCATCGAGCCTATACACTCCTGGCTTTTCAGTATCACACAGACTGGATCTCGCTGCAAATAAAACCCAAGTCAGAATCAGGTGAGCCCATGCCATAGAGGATAAATATTCTAGGGATCTTGACAAAACACCTATTACAACAGAATTGTATGGAAGTTATAAAACACAATAACACTTATTCCACAGAGGAAAGCACTAAACAGGCCCATTCCAGAGGGTATACACTCCAGGGCTGACAACATCACACACTTCACTGCTCACTAGTAGGAAAAAAATGGAACCCAACACAAGCCCATTCCATAGAGGGTGTACACCCTAGGGCATCAGGCATCCCATACTTTGCTGATCACTGGTAAGACAGGAAAATAGAAACAAATCAAGCCCCTTTCACACAGGTTAATCTTCTAGGGCTCACAAGATAACACATTTTATGGATGGCACTGGTCTATGTAAGAAATTAGCACCCAAAAACTTATTCCACAGACGAAAGCTCAAGACAGGCCCATTCCAGAGGGTATACACTCTAGGGCTGATAATGTCACACACTTGGCTGCTCAGTGGTAAGAAACAAACGGAAACACAACACAAGCCCCTTCCATGGAGGGTGTACACTCCAGGGCTCACATATTCACATAATGTGCAGATCACTGGTGAAACACTGAAAGAAACACAACACAAGCCCCATCCATAGAGGGTAAACACTCTTGGGCTCACAAGGAAACACATTATATGTATGGCTCAGGTCTGTGAAAGAAATTAGCGCCCAAAACCTTATTCCACAGAGGGCAGCGCAAGACAGGCCCATTCCAGAGTGTATACACTCTAGGGCTGAGAATGTCGCACACTTGGCTGCTCAGTGGTAAGAAACAAATGGAAACACAACACAAGCCCCTTCCATGGAGGATGTACACTCCAGGGCTCACATATTCAAATAATGTGCAGATCACTGGTGAAACACTGAAAGAAACACAACACAAGCCCCATCCATAGAGGGTAAACTCTCTAGGGCTATTAAAATCATGTATTTCCTGTTCACTTGTAACTAACACTCTTCAGCTCTTCTTCAGAGAACATCATTCTGCAGGTACCTTTACTCAGCAATCAGCATGTAGCGATGTCTTTATGGAGAAATTTATCTAGAACAAACAAAGGAAATACTACGGACCTCAATACTGTACATATTTTAATTGTGACAGGAGGAAATTTAAATCCAGTACCAATGATATGTTCAATTTATCAGCATGCTACTTACCTAGAGCAGAATGCACCAGTTCTCGATGATGCTTAATAATAACTGTGGCACGCCAGAAATCATCGCCTGTGATGTAATTCCGTTCTATAGAGAAGTTTAGGAGCGGTGGCAGGTAAAGCATGGAAGAGAAAACAGTGTTTCTTATTATATTATTTGAAGAACTGATCTACAAAAACTTAGCAGCTGAAAAAGGCATTAATCTGTAAAGTAGGGCAGACCAAGAATAAAGTGAAATTTATCATTGCTTAGGGGAGATTATAATAAGTAGTCAAGTATACATGGGCATTACATTTTAGCATAAATTGCACTTAATTACAGTGGAAATGAGAATGAGGATACAGTAGGAAGTTTTTGAATATACCTTTATATATCACTGAATATGTGAAAAAAAAATACTGTTATTCATTTTTTAAAGTTGTTTTTTGTGAACTAATCTCCTCAATAATGTTAATTTCTAAAAGCTGTTCACACCAGAAACTCAACAACATAGCCAATGTATCAACATGCTCTCTGTCCAAAACTGTTGGACTGGAAGATTTTAGACGGTCACTGATGACCTCAGCTCCTCCATAGAGCTAGCAAAATTTAAGCAAATGTGTAATAAATTTTGGAATCCATACCATATTTGCTGTTAGTAAAATTTATCCATTGCAGCAAGTTTGATGTTGTTTAACCAGCATCATTTCTCTTGTCTCAGTAATTCGACAAGGTTATTATTTTCCTTAGCACAGATCATCATCATCATCATCATCATCATCATCAGTTTACCGTCTCCAGTTTGCCAGGTGCGATGTATGAGTGCTCGTCACTTCAGTAGATTCATGTATCATTGTTCTTCCTATACTTGGTTCCAATTCACTCCTCTATGTTCTAGATGTCGTTTGACTTGTTCGATTCACCTCCTTCAATGTCTGCCTCTAGGTCCTTTGGCATCTAATTTTTTCTCCAACCATTCCTCAACACAGTTTCCTGCTCAAAAATTCACCACACTCGCTGACAATGTTAAATTTCAAACTTGATTATATAGTCCACTGTTGAATATACTGTTACATTGTGATCTGCTCCCACAGTCAGCCGACTAGCATTATTTTCCTTCTAGGAGACTACTATATTCTGTAGACTAGGTTTAAATCACAGTTATAAATTCTGCAATGCCTTCTGTCTGTCAGCCTGTCTGTCTGTCTCTCTGCCCGTCGGTCTTTCTGTGAATCGGAAAATGTTGTTCATATATCCTTCAGAACTGACTTCATCAATGTTGCTCGCACCATTCTACATTTACCGCTGTCTAATTCCCTCCGGGCAGCAAACAGTAGGGGTAAGATTTTACCAGAGTATCAACATATACAGAAGCACATATCTGACAATATTGTACACATCATGACTATTAGTGAAGAAGTCCATGTGTGGAGGCAGGTAGCAATCTCTGATTGTTATTTAAGTAATTGGTCAAGCGATATCCAAGGCTATCCAACAGACTGGAAATACAATATCACAAATGGCATAATACCCATCACCTGCTGCGTGATATCTTACAATGTAAAGCTAGGAAAATCCGTACAGGCAGTTTCTTATCAGGTACCATTATCCAGGTTTTCTGGGTTTGCCTCCTGCTGTGAACCTCAATAAACAGGACTGCCCTCACTGCGATGTCCAGTAGATTTTTGATCTTCTGCCAACATGTCACTGTGTGAGCGCTCGTTTCTCCCGTGTCGGTAGGCAACATCCCGAATGTCTTTGCCTCTGATGTTTGTACCTCTGCCCATAACATCAAAGAGCCTGTGATCTTTGCATCTTACCTTCTAAGGGATGATGACTGTCTGGGCCGTATCAAGCCATTTTCCCAATTAAGCATCACATGATGGAGGGAAAGCACGAGCGAGCACACAGATTTCTTTTTAATACCGAATTGCACTGAATAAATATGGTTCACCAATCATGACTATCACAAACAACTTGAAGCAAACACTGCATTAATCAAATTTTGCATATTATTAAACACCCACAATTTATGTAGAACACCAAAAATTATAAAGGGAAGGTAGTCGGTTGGGACACCAAATGGACAGGTACAATGGATTTCAATCTGGACATTGAGTAACTGGAAGTGTCCCAGGAGGCGGATATTCTGGAGCAACTGGTAACTCTAACATCTTGGTCAGCCTGTTTGGAACTTAAAGAAGTTTCATGATGGTAATTAGACATCAAAGAAAATTCCACAGGTCTACGAATAGAGGCAACTCTCATCATAGAAACTTTGTGATCAGTATATTGATGTAGACGGTATTACATAAAATCACAGTAAAGAGCATAAAAGCAAACATTTTCCTGAGAACTAAACATGCAGTCCTTAACAGCTCTACGCTACATTCAACAACAAAATTACATATCACCTATTTTACATTATACGAAAAATGTACAATCACAGAGCCATCCTCCATTATCACTAAAGAGAGGTATACATGAAAGGCATCAACACTTCGAAGAATGAAGGTATGGCCAACGGAAGACGTGAGCCATCAAGGGGTTTGAAGACGAATGAGTCCCTAGCCCTCAGGAAACTTATAGTGGTGAGGTAAGAGCACAAAAATATTTGACCGTCCGAGATGAATGTGAAGAGCCAAGCTTATGAACGTGGAAGCATTGCCAGGATTCATCTGTATTTCACCCACCTACACTCCAAGGTTAATAGCATGTGTAACCACATTTAGTCTCCTCTACTATGGGCAGGGGATGATATGGATGTTATTCTATTGTCGCCGATCTCAGGGGGATATTTAGTGGTGCACGAGTCCCATAAACATCTTTGAACCATACAGTTAACTAAGGCCTTTTAAAATATTAAACGATAGGCATTTAGATTGTAAGTATATTTAATATATACCATCCCCATTCCCCTCACCCCTTTAATTCCCCCTGAAAAATATACTCTACATTTCCAAGTCAATAAAATATTACTCAAGAGGAAGATTATTTTAAATTCAAAATAGTACAATATATAGTGTAATGGTATAGAATAGAAACACACTCACCTGAATCTCCTATCAGAAGGCATCAACGTCTCTACAATCATATGATCCAGGTGTCTCCATCTCCCAATATTTCGGTATAGGCTTCTTAATACGGCAGGCACCAAAACTGAATTTTGTGCAGGAGGAGCACAATCCATGGAGTAAACACAGTGTGAGGCCTATCATCTAACTGGTAAAACAAATAAGAGAATAGAGGACTAGCTAAATCCATCGAGGCTATACACTCCAGGCTTTTCAGTATCACACAGACTGGATCTCGCTGCAAATAAAACCCAAGTTAGAATCAGGTGAGCCCATGCCATAGAGGATAAATATTCTAGGGATCTTGACAAAATACCTAATACAACAGGATGGTATGGAAGTTATAAAACACAATAACACTTATTCCACAGAGGAAAGCACTAGACAGGCCCATTCCAGAGGGTATACACTCCAGGGCTGACAACATCACTCACTTCACTGCTCACTAGTAGGAAAGAAATGGAACCCAACACAAGCCCATTCCATAGAGGGTGTACACTCTAGGGCATCAGGCATCCCATACTTTGCTGATCACTGGTAAGACAGGAAAATAGAAACAAATCAAGCCCCTTTCACACAGGTTAATCTTCTAGGGCTCACAAGATAACACATTTTATGGATGGCTCTGGTCTATGTAAGAAATTAGCACCCAAAAGCTTATTCCACAGACGAAAGCTCAAGACAGGCCCATTCCAGAGGGTATACACTCTAGGGCTGATAATGTCACACACTTGGCTGCTCAGTGGTAAGAAACAAACGGAAACACAACACAAGCCCCTTCCATGGAGGGTGTACACTCCAGGGCTCACATATTCACATAATGTGCAGATCACTGGTGAAACACTGAAAGAAACACAACACAAGCCCCATCCATAGAGGGTAAACACTCTTGGGCTCACAAGGAAACACATTATATGTATGGCTCAGGTCTGTGAAAGAAATTAGCACCCAAAACCTTATTCCACAGAGGGCAGCGCAAGACAGGCCCATTCCAGAGGGTATACACTGTAGGGCCGAGAATGTCGCACACTTGGCTGCTCAGTGGTAAGAAACAAATGGAAAAAACAACACAAGCCCCTTCTATGGAGGGTGTACACTCCAGGGCTCACATATTCAAATAATGTGCAGATCACTGGTGAAACACTGAAAGAAACACAACACAAGCCTCATCCATAGAGGGTAAACTCTCTAGGGCTATTAAAATCTTGTATTTCCTGTTCACTTGTAACTAACACTCTTCAGCTCTTCTTCAGAGAACATCATTCTGCAGATACCTTTACTCAGCAATTAGCATGTAGCGATGTCTTAATGGAGAAATTTATCTAGAACAAACAAAGGAAATACTACGGACCTCAATACTGTACATATTTTAATTGACACAGGAGGAAATTTAAATCCAGTACCAATGATATGTTCAATTTTTCAGCATGCTACTTACCTAGAGCAGATTGCACCAGTTCTCAATGATGCTTAAATATAACAGTGGCATGCCAGAAATCATCGCCTGTGATGTAATTCCGTTCTATGGAGAAGTTTAGGAGCGGTGGCAGGTAAAGCATGGAAGAGAAAACAGTGTTTTTTATTATATTATTTTAAGAACTGATCTACAAAAACTTAGCAGCTGAAAAAGGCATCAATCTGTAAAGTAGGGCAGACCAAGAATAAAGTGAAATTTATCATTGCTTAGGGGAGATTATAATAAGTAGTCAAGTATACATGGGCATTACATTGTAGCATAAATTGCACTTAATTACAGTGGAAATGAGAATGAGGATACAGTAGGAAGTTTTTGAATATACCTTTATATATCACTGAATATGTGAAAAAAAAATACTGTTATTCATTTTTTAAAGTTGTTTTTTGTGAACTAATCTTCTCAATAATGTTAATTTCTAAAAGCTGTTCACTCCGGAATCTGAACAACATAGCCAATGTATCAACTTGCTCTCTGTCCAAAACTGTTGGACTGGAAGATTTTAGACGGTCACTGATGACCTCAGCTCCTCCATAGAGCTAGCAAAATTTAAGCAAATGTGTAATAAATTTTGGAATCCATACCATATTTGCTGTTAGTAAAATTTATCCATTGCAGCAAGTTTGATGTTGTTTAACCAGCATCATTTCTCTTGTCTCAGTAATTCGACAAGGTTATTATTTTCCTTAGCACAGATCATCATCATCATCATCATCATCATCATCAGTTTACCGTCTCCAGTTTGCCAGGTGCGATGTATGAGTGCTCGTCACTTCAGTAGATTCAGGTATCATTGTTCTTCCTGTACTTGGTTCCAATTCACTCCTCTATGTTCTAGATGTCGTTTGACTTGTTCGATTCACCTCCTTCAATGTCTGCCTCTAGGTCCTTTGGCATCTAATTTTTTCTCCAACCATTCCTCAACACAGTTTCCTGCTCAAAAATTCACCACACTCGCTGACAATGTTAAATTTCAAACTTGATTATATAGTCCACTGTTGAATATACTGTTACATTGTGATCTGCTCCCACAGTCAGCCGACTAGCATTATTTTCCTTCTAGGAGACTACTATATTCTGTAGACTAGGTTTAAATCACAGTTATAAATTCTGCAATGCCTTCTGTCTGTCAGCCTGTCTGTCTGTCTCTCTGCCCGTCGGTCTTTCTGTGAATCGGAAAATGTTGTTCATATATCCTTCAGAACTGACTTCATCAATGTTGCTCGCACCATTCTACATTTACCGCTGTCTAATTCCCTCCGGGCAGCAAACAGTAGGGGTAAGATTTTACCGGAGTATCAACATATACAGAAGCACATATCTGACAATATTGTACACATCATGACTATTAGTGAAGAAGTCCATGTGTGGAGGCAGGTAGCAATCTCTGATTGTTATTTAAGTAATTGGTCAAGCGATATCCAAGGCTATCCACCAGACTGGAAATACAATATCACAAATGGCATAATACCCATCACCTGCTGCGTGATATCTTACAATGTAAAGCTAGGAAAATCCGTACAGGCAGTTTCTTATCAGGTACCATTATCCAGGTTTTCTGGGTTTGCCTCCTGCTGTGAACCTCAATAAACAGGACTGCCCTCACTGCGATGTCCAGTAGATTTTTGATCTTCTGCCAACATGTCACTGTGTCAGCGCTCGTTTCTCCCGTGTCGGTAGGCAACATCCCGAATGTCTTTGCCTCTGATGTTTGTACCTCTGCCCATAACATCAAAGAGCCTGTGATCTTTGCATCTTACCTTCTAAGGGATGCTGACTGTCTGGGCCGTATCAAGCCATTTTACCAATTAAGCATCACATGATGGAGGGAAAGCACGAGCGAGCACACAGATTTCTTTTTAATACCGAATTGCACTGAATAAATATGGTTCACCAATCATGACTATCACAAACAACTTGAAGCAAACACTGCATTAATAAAATTTTGCATATTATTGAACACCCACAATTTATGTAGAACACCAAAAATTATAAAGGGAAGGTAGTCGGTTGGGACACCAAATGGACAGGTACAATGGATTTCAATCTGGACATTGAGTAACTGGAAGTGTCCCAGGAGGCGGATATTCTGGAGCAACTGGTAACTCTAACATCATGGTCAGCCTGTTTGGAACTTAAAGAAGTTTCATGATGGTAATTAGACATCAAAGAAAATTCCACAGGTCTACGAATAGAGGCAACTCTCATCATAGAAACTTTGTGATCAGTATATTGATGTAGACGGTATTACATAAAATCACAGTAAAGAGCATAAAAGCAAACAATTTCCTGAGAACTAAACATGCAGTCCTTAACAGCTCTACGCTACATTCAACAACAAAATTACATATCACCTATTTTACAATATACGAAAAATGTACAATCACAGAGCCATCCTCCATTATCACTAAAGAGAGGTATACATGAAAGGCATCAACACTTCGAAGAATGAAGGTATGGCCAACGGAAGACGTGAGCCATCAAGGGGTTTGAAGACAAATGAGTCCCTAGCCCTCAGGAAACTTATAGTGGTGAGGTAAGAGCACAAAAATATTTGACCGTCCGAGATGAATGTGAAGAGCCAAGCTTATGAACGTGGAAGCATTACCAGGATTCATCTGTATTACACCCACCTACACTCCAAGGTTAAGAGCATGTATAACCACATTTAGTCTCCTCTACTATGGGCAGGGGATGATATGGATGTTATTCTATTGTCGCCGATCTCAGGGGGATATTTAGTGGTGCACGAGTCCCATAAACATCTTTGAACCATACAGTTAACTAAGGTCTTTTACAATATTAAATGATAGGCATTTAGATTGTAAGTATATTTAATATATACCATCCCTATTCCCCTCCCCCCTTTAATTCCCCCTGAAAAATATACTCTACATTTCCAAGTCAATAAAATATTACTCAAGAGGAAGATTATTTTAAATTCAAAATAGTACAATATATAGTGTAATGGTATAGAATAGAAACACACTCACCTGAATCTCCTACCTATCAGAAGGCATCAACGTCTCTACAATCATATGATCCAGGTGTCTCCATCTCCCAATATTTCGGTATAGGCTTCTTAATAAGGCAGACACCAAAACTGAATTTTGTGCAGGAGAAGCACAATCCATGGAGTGTACACAGTGTGAGCCCTATCATCTAACTGGTAAAAGAAATAAGAGAATAGAGGACTAGCTAATTCCATCGAGGGTATACACTCCAGGCTTTTCAGTATCACACAGACTGGATCTCGCTGCAGATAAAACCCAAGTTAGAATCAGGTTAGCCCATACCATAGAGGATAAATATTCTAAGAATCTTGACAAAATACCTAATACAACAGAATGGTATGGAAGTTACAAAACACAAAAACACTTATTCCACAGAGGAAAGCACTAGACAGGCCCATTCCAGAGGGTATACACTCCAGGGCTGACAACATCACACACTTCACTGCTCACTAGTAGGAAAGAAATGGAACCCAACACAAGCCCATTCTGTAGAGGGTGTACACTCTAGGGCATCAGGCATCCCATACTTTGCTGATCACTGGTAAGACAGGAAAATAAAAACAACACAAGCCCCTTTCACACAGGTTAATCACTCTAGGGCTCACAAGATAACACATTATGGATGGCTCTGGTCTATATAAGAAATTAGCACCCAAAAAACTTATTCCACATACGAAAGCTCAAGACAGGCCCATTCCAGAGGGTATACACTCTAGGGCTGAGTATGTCGCACACTTGGCTGCTCAGTGGTAAGAAACAAATGGAAACACAACACAAGCCCCTTCCATGGAGGGTGTACACTCCAGGGCTCACATATTCAAATAATGTGCAGATCACTGTTGGAACACTGAAAGAAACACATCACAAGCCCCATCCATAGAGGGTAAACTCTCTAGGGCTGACAATATCACACACATTGAAGTTCACAGGTTAAATACCACAGAAAACACAACACAAGCCCATTCCATTGAGGGTATACACTCAAGGGCTATTAAAATCATGTATTTTTCTCCTCACTTGTAACTAACACTCTTCAGCACTTCTTCAGAGAACATCATTCTGCAGATACCTTTACTCAGCATTCAGCATGTAGCGATGTCTTTTATGGAGAAATTTATCTAGAACAAACAAAGGAAATACTACGAATCTCAATACTTTATATATTTTAATTGTGACAGAAGGAACTTTAAATCCAGTACCAATAATATATTCAATTTATCACCATGCTACTTACCTAGAGCAGATTGCACCAGTTCTCAATGATGCTTAATTATAACAGTGGAACCCTTGTGATGTAATTCCGTTCTATGGAGAAGTTTAGGAGCGGTGGCAGATAAAGCATGGAAGAGAAAACCGTGTTTTTATTATATTATTTGAAACACTGATCTACAAAAACTTAGCAGTGAAAAAGGCATTAATCTGTAAAGTAGGGCAGACCAAGAATAAAGTGAAATTTATCATTGCTTAGGGGAGAATATAACAAGTAATCAAGTATACATGGGCATTACATTGTAGCATAAATTGCACTTAATTACAGTGGAAATGAGTATTAGGATACAGTAGGAAGTTTTTGAACATACCTTTATATATTATTGAATATGTGGAAGAAAATACTGTTATTCATTTTTAAAAGTGATTTTTTGTGAACTAATCTTCTCAATAATGTTAATTTCTAAAAGCTGTTCACACCAGAAGCTGTACAACATAGCCAATGTATCAATCAATCATCAATCAATCAGTACTGATCTGCATTTTGGGCAGTCGCCCAGGTGGCAGATTCCCTATCTGTTGCTTTCCTAGCCCTTTCCGAAATTATTTCAAAGAAATTGGAAATTTATTGAACATCTCCCTTGGTAAGTTATTCCAATCCCTAACTCCCCTTCCTATAAATGAATATTTGCCCCAGTTTGTCCTCTTGAATTCCAACTTTATCTTCATATTGTGATCTTTCCTACTTTTATAAACGCCATTCAAACCTATTCGTCTACTAATGTCATTCCACGCCATCTCTCCGCTGACAGCTCGGAACATACCACTTATAATACCAATATAAATGGTCCGTTATTGGACATTATAAATTTTCCAGCTAGCTCATTCTTGGTTGCCAGTGTTTCGCCCTCGTGTGCTAGGGTGGGCTCATCAGTTGGTACCTAGCACACCTAACAATATGCTGGCTAGTGCATTGGTAGGTGTGCTAGGTACCAACTGATGAGGCCACCCTAGCACACGAGGGCGAAACACTGGCAACCAAGAATGAGCTAGCTGGAAAATTTATAATGTCCAGTAACGGACCATTTATATTGGTATTATAAATTTGCTCATTCAGGACAAATATTTCAGATTCCCTATGGGAATCAACATCTATATCATCTGATAGCCAAGCAGGCATCAATTTTTAGTGATGAGACAAAGTCTCTTAGTGCATTGGCACTGCCGGTGGCTCCAGTTAGCCTACGCAGTGGCCTCCACGGTATGCACTAGCCAGCGTATTGGTAGGTGTGCTAGGTACCAACTGATGAGCCCACCCTAGCACACGAGGGCGAAACACTGGCAACCAAGAATGAGCTAGCTGGAAAATTTATAATGTCCAATAACGGACCATTTATATTGGTATTATAAATTTGCTCATTCAGGACAAATATTTCAGATTCCCTATGGGAATCAACATCTATATCAACATACCACTTAGTCGAGCAGCTCTTCTTCTTTCTCTCAATTCTTCCCAACCCAAACATTGCAACATTTTTGTAATGCTACTCTTTTGTCGGAAATCACCCAGAACAAATCGAGCTGCTTTTCTTTGGATTTTTTCCAGTTCTTGAATCAGGTAATCCTGGTGAGGGTCCCATACACTGGAACCATACTCTAGTTGGGGTCTTACCAGAGACTTATATGCACTCTCCTTTACATCCTTACTACAACCCCTGAACACCCTCATAACCATGTGCGGAGATCGGTACCCTTTATTTACAATCCCATTTATGTGATTACCCCAGTGAAGGTCTTTCCTTATATTAACACCTAGATACTTACAATGATCCCCAAAAGGAACTTTCACCCCATCAATTCAGTAATTAAAACTGAGAGGACTTTTCCTATTTGTGAAACACACAACCTGACTTTTAGCCCCGTTTATCAACATACCATTGTCTGCTGTCCATCTCACAACATTTTCGAGGTCACGTTGCAGTTGCTCACAATCTTGTAACTTATTTATCACTCTATAGAGAATAACATCATCCGCAAAAAGCCTTACCTCTGATTCCACTCCTTTACTCATATCATTTATATATATAAGAAAACATAAAGGTCCGATAACACTGCCCTGAGGAACTCCCCTCTCAACTATTACAGGGTCAGACAAAGCTTCACCTACTCTAACTCTCTGAGATCTATTTTCTAGAAATATAGCAACCCATTCAGTCACTCTTTTGTCTAGTCCAATTGCACTCATTTTTGCCAGTAGTCTCCCATGATCCACCCTATCAAATGCTTTAGACATGTCAATCGCGATACAGTCCATTTGACCTCCAGAATCCAAGATATCTGCTATATCTTGCTGGAATCCTACAAGTTGAGCTTCAGTGGAAAAACCTTTCCTAAAACCGAATTGCCTTCTATCGAACCAGTTATTAATTTCACAAACATGTCTAATATAATCAGAAAGAATGCCTTCCCAAAGCTTACATACAATACATGTCAAACTTACTGGCCTGTAATGTTCAGCTTTATGTCTATCACCCTTTCCTTTATACACAGGGGCTACTGTAGCAACTCTCCATTCATCTGGTATAGCTCCTTCGACCAAACAATAATCAAATAAGTACTTCAGATATGGTACTATATTCCAACTCATTGTCTTTAGTATATCCCCAGAAATCTGATCAATTCCAGCCGCTTTTCTAGTTTTCAACTTTTGTATCTCATTGTAAATGTCAATGTTATCATATGTAAATTTTATTACTTCTTTGGCCTTAGTCTCTTCCTCTATCTCGACATTATCCTTGTAACCAACAATCTTTAGATACTGCTGACTGAATACTTCCGCCTTTTGAAGATCCTCACATACACACTCCCCTTGTTCATTAATTATTCCTGGAATGTCCTTCTTGGAACCTGTTTCTGCCTTAAAATACCTATACATACCCTTCCATTTTTCACTAAAATTTGTATGACTGCCAATTATACTTGCCATCATGTTATCCTTAGCTGCCTTCTTTGCTAGATTCAATTTTCTAGTAAGTTCCTTCAATTTCTCCTTACTTCCACAGCCATTTCTAACTCTATTTCTTTCCAGTCTGCACCTCCTTCTTAGTCTCTTTATTTCTCTATTATAATAAGGTGGGTCTTTACCATTCCTTACCACCCTTAAAGGTACAAACCTGTTTTCGCATTCCTCAACAATTTCTTTAAACCCATCCCAGAGTCTGTTTACATTTTTATTTACCGTTTTCCACCGATCATAGTTACTTTTTAGAAACTGCCTCATACCTGCTTTATCAGCCATATGGTACTGCCTAACAGTCCTACTTTTAAGACCTTCCTTTCTATTGCATTTATTTTTAACTACCACAAAAACAGCTTCATGATCACTAATACCATCTATTACTTCAGTTTCTCTATAGAGCTCATCTGGTTTTATCAGCACCACATCCAGGATATTTTTCCCTCTGGTTGGTTCCATCACTTTCTGAATCAGCTGTCCTTCCCATATTAACTTATTTGCCATTTGTTGGTCATGCTTCCTGTCGTTCGCATTTCCTTCCCAATTTACATCTGGCAAATTCAGATCTCCCGCTACAATCACATTTCTTTCCATGTCGTTTCCCACATAGCTGACTATCCTATCAAATAATTCCGAATCCGCATCAGTGCTACCCTTTCCCGATCTGTACACTCCAAATATATCAAGTTGCCTATTATCTTTAGAAATCAGCCTTACACCTAGAATTTCATGTGTCTCATCTTTAACTTTTTCGTAGCTTACAAATTCTTCTTTCACCAGAATGAAAACTCCCCCTCCCACCTTTCCTATCCTATCTCTACGATACACACTCCAGTGCCGTGAGAAAATTTCTGCATCCATTATATCATTTCTCAGCCATGATTCAACTCCTATTACAATATCTGGTAAATATATATCTATTAAATTACTTAATTCTATTCCTTTCTTTGCAATACTTCTACAGTTCAACACTAACAATTTTATGTCATCCCTACTTGATTTCCAGTTCCCTGTTCCCTTATCACCGCTCCCTAGGCCATCCCGTTTCCCTGAATGTACCTCCCTATTACCCTTCCAAACAAATTTCCTAACTTATACGTACCACTGCGGTTTAAATGAAGGCCATCCGAGCGCAGATCCCTATCTCCTACCCACCCATTAGGATCTAGAAATCTCACTCCCAGTTTCCCACATACCCACTCCATAGTCTCATTTAAATCCCCAATCACCCTCCAGTCAGTATCCCTCCTACACAGTATTCCACTAATAACAATCTCCGCTTTCTTAAACTTCACCCGTGCTGCATTTACCAGATCCCACACATCTCCAACTATGTTGGTACTTATATCAGCTTGCCTTACGTTGTTGGTACCAACATGAAACACTACCACCTTCTCCTTCCCCTCCTCCCTCTCTTCTACTTTCCTCAACATCTGCCTCAACCTAATTCCTGGATAACATTCTACCCTGGTTCCCTTTCCTCCACACACTTTCCCCACATGTCTAACGATGGAATCCCCCATGACCAGAGCCTCAACCCTACCCACCTCATTTGATACCCTCCCCTCCTGGTCAGCCCTATCTTTCCTGATAGCTGCAGAAGCTACTTCCTCCTCCCTTTTCTCCTTCCCATGACCCTGTTCCACCTGTCTTTTCCTATCCTCTACTCTACATTTCCCTTTCCTACCTTTTCCCTTCCTCCTACTTCCATGCATCTCAGCAACAGTTCCCTGTCCCTCATCTTCCCTCTGTTGTTCTACCTGGAGTGACTCGTACCGATTTCGCACAGACACCTGTCCTGAATTCTGATCCTGAGTAGAGCCCTTGGCCTGCAATCTCCTTCCCCTTAGAACATTAGACCACCTGTCATCTACAACTCCTCCCTTTCCTTCCCCTCCCCCTTGTACACCTACTGTAACCTGTACATTGTTTGAGGGAGTCCTATCTTCCTTCCTGTCTTCTGTGAGAATCCTAATTATCTCCCTCAAACTTTCCAACTCCTCCCTCATACCCCTCAATGCCTCACCACACCCACAATAAGTACACTTGCGCTCCTTAGCCATTCTTTACGGGGGAAAAATTTTAAATTAAAAAATAAATTAACTTATTTGCAAAAAAATAAATGAACGGAGGGATATATTGTCTGGGATACTACACAACAATAAGGTAATTAATATACGACTACACTACAATACTACTTAGTCGTGCTCTATTTTTTTTTTAATCCTACAACCCCTAACAGGATAAAAACTGCTGTTAATTACTGAATATCGAAAGTAATACACAAGAACTACACAATTCCAAACTGCAATTAAGCCTATCCTAATTTCAACAATATTTTAGAAAGAGTTTCTATGGATACCTCTACTACACCAGTACTACACAAATATTTTACAATAACAAAATAAGCACACTAATTTCTAATAGGATATTACTCGTATACTACTGTACAGTACACTACAGTAATTTTTAAACTACTTTCAGACATATCCTAATTACGATACCGGTACCGTACCGTATGTCACTACTAAGCACAACAGAAATGAAATTTGCAAGAACTACTGTACTCAAAGATTACCAACGAAGCTACATGCTTAGACAAATTACTATTAGTATTAGGGTCTAATAGATACACACGAAAGATAACACACGAATATAGCAGGCAAGATACGGCACTATCAAAATGTACTGTATCTATACTACAATGTATCTACACTACACTAAACTGCGTTTGGTTAAATGCTTAAGTATCAAAAGGATTGCCGTACACGAAGAAAAACACGAATATAACTGGCAAGACACTATCTAATATATTATACCTTATCTTCACTACAATTCTACTGAAATGTGGTTATGTGATACTACTTAGTCGTGCTCTATTTTCTTTTTAATCCTACAACCCCTAACAGGATAAAAACTGCTGTTAATTACTGAATATCGAAAGTAATACACAAGAACTACACAATTCCAAACTGCTCTCTGTCGAAAACTGTTGGACTGAAAGATTTTAGATGGTCGCTGACGACCTCAGCTCCTCCATAGATCTAGCAAAATTTAAGCAAAAGTGTAAGAAATTTTGGAATCCATACCATATTTGCTGTTAACAAAATTTATCCATTGCAGCAAGTTTGATGTTGTTTAACCAGCATCATTTCTCTTGTCTCAGTAATTCGACAAGGTTATTGTTTTCCTTAGCACAGATCATCATCATCATCATCATCATCATCATCTTCATCATCATCGTCATCATCATCAGTTTACCGTCTCTAGTTGGCCAGGTGTGATGTATGAGTGCTCAACACTTCAGTTGATTCAGGTACCATTCTTCTTCCTGTACTTGGTTCCAATTCACTCCTCTATGTTCTAGATCTCGTTTGACTTGTTCGATTCACCTGCTTCGATGTCTGCCTCTAGGTCCTTTGCCATCTAATTTTTCCTCCAACCATTCCTCAACACAGTTTCCTGCTCAAGAATTCACCACACTCGCTGACAATGTTAAATTTCAAACTTGATTATATAGTCCATTGTTGAATATACTGATACATTGTGATCTGCTCCCACAGTCAGCAGACTAGCATTATTTTCCATCTAGGAGACTACTGTATTCTGTAGACTAGATTTAAATCACAGTTATAAATTCTGCAATGCCTTCTGTCTGTCTGTCTGTCTGTCTGTCTGTCTGTCTGTCTGTCTGTCTGTCTCTCTGCCCGTCTGTCTTTCTGTGAATCGGAAAATGTTGTTCATATATCCTTCAGAACTGACTTCATCAATGTTGCTCGCAGCATTCTACATTTACCGCTGTCTAATTCCCTCTGGACAGCAAACAGTAGGGGTAGGATTTTACCAGAGTATCAACATTTACAGAAGCACATATCTGACAATATTGTACACATCACGACTATTAGTGAAGAAGTCCATGTGTGGAGGCAGGTAGCAATATCTGATTGTTAGTTAAGTAATTGGTCAAGCGATATCCAAAACTTACCACCAGACTGGGAATACAAATTCACAAATGGCATAATACCCGTCACCTGCTGGGTGATACCTTGCAATGTAAAGCTAGGAAAATCCGTACAGGCAGTTTCTTATCAGGTACCATTATCCAGGTTTTCTGGGTTTGCCTCCTGCTGTGAACCTCAATAAACAGGACTGCCCTCACTACGATGGCCAGTAGATTTTTGGTCTTCTGCCAACATGTCACTGTGTCAGCGCTCATTTCTCCCGTGTCGGTAGGCAACATCCCGAATGTCCTTCTCTCTGAAGTTTGTACCTTTGCCCATAACATCAAAGGGCCTGTGATCTTTGCATCTTACCTTCTAAGGGATGCTGACCGTCTGGTTCGTATCAAGCCATTTCCCCAATTAAGCATCACATGATGGAGGAAAAGCACGAGCGAGCACACAGATTTCTTTTTAATACCGAATTGCACTGAATAATATGGTTCACCAATCATGACTATCACAAACAACTTGAAGCAAACACTGCATTAATCAAATTTTGCATATTATTAAACACTCACAATTTATGTAGAACACCAAAAATTATAAAGGGAAGGTAGTCGGTTGGGACACCAAATGGACAGGTACAATGGATTTCAATCTGGACATTGTGTAACTGGAAGTGTCCCAGGAGGCGGATATTTTGGAGCAACTGGTAACTCTAATATTCATGGTCAGCCTGTTTGGAATTTAAAGAAGATTCATGATGGTAATTAGACATCAATGAAATTTCCACAGGTCTACAATCAGAGGCAACTCTCATCATACAAACTTTGTGATCAGTATATTGATGTAGACGGTATTACATAAAATCACAGTAAAGAGCATAAAAGCAAACAATTTCCTGAGAACTAAACATGCAGTCCTTAACAGCTCTACGCTACATTCAACAACAAAATTACATATCACCTATTTTACAAAATGTACAATCAGAGAGCCATCCTCCATTATCACTAAAGGGATGTATACATGAAAGGCATCGACACTTCGAAGAATGAAGGTATGGCCAAAGGTAGACAAGAGCCATCAAGGGGTGTGAAAACAAATGAGTGCCTAGCCCTCAGAAAACTTATAGTGGTGAGGGAAGAACACAAAAATGTTTGACCGTCCGAGATGATTGTGATGAGCTAAGCTCATGAACGTGGAAGCATTGCCAGGATTCATCTGCATGTCACCCATCTACACTCCAAGGTTAAGAGCATGTATAACCACATTTGGTCTCCTCTATAATGGGCAGGGTTTGATATGGATATTATACTATTGCCGCCGATCTATGAGGGATATTTAGTGGTGCACGAGCCCCATGAACATCTTTGAACCATACAGTTAACTAAGGCCTTTTACAATTTTAAATGATAGGCATTTAGAGTGTAAGTATATTTAATATATACCATCCCTATTCCCATCACCCCTTTAATTCCGCCTGAAAAATATACTCAACATTTCCAAGTCAATAAAATATTACTGAAGAGATAGATTATTTTCTATTCAAAATAGTACAATATATAGTGTAATGGTATAGAATAGAAACACACTCACCTGAATCTCCTACCTACCAGAAGGCATCAACGTCTCTACAATCATATGATCCAGGTGTCTCCATCTCCCAATATTTCGGTATAGGCTTCTTAATAAGGCAGACACCAAAACTGAATTTTGTGCAGGAGAAGCACAAACCATGGAGTGTACACAGTGTGAGGCCACTCATCTAACTGGTAAAAGAAATAAGAGAATAGAGGACTAGCTAATTCCATCGAGAGTATACACTCCAGGCTTTTCAGTATCACACAGACTGGATCCCGCTGCAGATAAAACCCAAGTTAGAATCAGGTGAGCCCATGCCATAGAGAATAAATATTCTAGGGATCTTGACAAAATACCTAATACAACAGAATGGTATGGAAGTTATAAAACACAAAAACACTTATTCCACAGAGGAAAGCACTAGACAGGCCCATTCCAGAGGGTATACACTCCAGGACTGACAACATCACACACTTCACTGCTCACTAGTAGGATAGAAATGGAACCCAACACAAGCCCATTCCATAGAGGGTGTACACTCTAGGGCATCAGGCACCCCAAACTTTGCTGATCACTGGTAAGACAGGAAAATAAAAACAACACAAGCCCCTTTCACACAGGTTAATCACTCTAGGGCTCACACGATAACACATCTTATGGATGGCTCTCATCTATGTGAGAAATTAGCACCCAAAAAACTTATTCCACAGACGAAAGCTCAAGACAGGCCCATTCCAGATGGTATACACTCTAGGGCTGATAGTGTCACACACTTGGCTGCTCAGTGGTAAGAAACAAACGGAAACACAACACAAGCCCCTTCCATGGAGGGTGTACACTCCAGGGCTAACATATTCACATAATGTGCAGATCACTGGTGAAACACTGAAAGAAACACAACACAATCCCCATCCATAGAGTGTAAACACTCTTGGGCTCACAAGGAAAATCATTATATGTATGGCTCAGGTCTGTGAAAGAAATTACCACCCAAAACCTTATTCCACTGAGGGCAGCGCAAGACAGGCCCATTCCAGAGGGTATACACTCTAGGGCTGAGAATGTCGCACACTTGGCTGCTCAGTGGTAAGAAACAAATGGAAACACAACACAAGCCCCTTCCATGGAGGGTGTACACTCCAGGGCTCACATATTCAAATAATGTGCAGATCACTGTTGAAACACTGAAAGAAACACAACACAAGCCCCATGCATACCGGTTAAACTCTCTAGGGCTGACAATATCACACACATTGAAGTTCACAGGTTAAATACCACAGAAAACACAACACAAGCCCATTCCCTTGAGGGTATACACTCAAGGGCTATTAAAATCATGTATTTCCTGCTCACTTGTAACTAACACTCTTCAGCTCTTCTTCAGAGAACATCATTCTAGAGATACCTTTACTCAGCAATTAGCATGTAGCGATGTCTTTATGGAGAAATTTATCTAGAACAAACAAAGGAAATACTACGGACCTCAATACTGTACATATTTTAATTGTGACAGAAGGAAGTTTAAATCCAGTACCAATGATATATTCAATTTATCGGCATCCTACTTACCTAGAGCAGATTGCACCAGTTCTCAATGATGCTTAATTATAACAGTGGCATGCCAGAAATAATCGCTTGTGATGTAATTCCGTTCTATGGAGAAGTTTAGGAGCGGTGGCAGGTAAAGCATGGAAGAGAACACAGTGCTTTTTATTATATTGTTTGACGAACTGATCTACAAAAACTTAGCAGATGAAAAAGGCATTAATCTGTAAAGTAGGGCAGACCAAGAATAAAGTGAAATTTATCATTGCTTAGGGGAGATTATAATAAGTAGTCAAGTATACATGGGCATTACATTTTAGCATAAATTGCACTTAATTACAGTTGAAATGAGTAATAGGATACAGTAGGAAGTTTTTCAATATACCTTTATATATTACTGAATATGTGGAAAAAAATCTGTTATTCATTTTTAAAAGTGATTTTTTGTGAACTAATCTTCTCAATAATGTTAATTTCTAAAAGCTGTTCACACCAGAAGCTGAACAACATAGCCAAAGTATCAACATGCTCTCTGTCCAAAACTGTTGGACTGGAAGATTTTAGACGGTCACTGATGACCTCAGCTCCTCCATAGATCTAGCAAAATTTAAGCAAAAATGTAAGAAATTTTGGAATCCATACCATATTTACTGTTAACAAATTTATATATTGCAGCAAGTTTGATGTAGTTTAACCAGCATCATTTCTCTTGTCTCAGTAATTCGACAAGTTTATTATTTTCCTTAGCACAGATCATCATCATCATCATCATCATCATCATCATCATCATCATCATCATCATCATCAGTTTACCGTCTCCAGTTTGCCAGGTGCGACGTATGAGTGCTCGTCACTTCAGTCGATTCAGGTACCATCGTTCTTCCTGTACTTGGTTCCAATTCACTCCTCTATGTTCTAGATCTCATTTGACTTGTTCGATTCACCTCCTTCGATATCTGCCTCTAGGTCCTTTGCCATATAATTTTTTCTCCAACCATTCCTCAACACAGTTTCCTGCTCAAAAATTCACCACACACGCTGACAATGTTAAATTTCAAACTTGATTATATAGTCCACTGTTGAATATACTGATACATTGTGATCTGCTCCCACAGTCAGCAGACTAGCATTATTTTCCTTCTAGGAGACTACTGTATTCTGTAGACTAGGTTTAAATCACAGTTATAAATTCTGCAATGCCTTCTGTCTGTCTGCCTGTCTGTCTGTCTCTCTGCCCGTCTGTCTTTCAGAGAATCGGAAAGTGTTGTTCATATATCCTTCAGAACTGACTTCAACAATGTTGCTCGCAGCATTCTACATTTACCGCTGTCTAATTCCCTCCGGACAGCAAACAGTAGGGGTAGGATTTTACCAGAGTATCAACATATACAGAAGCACATATCTGACAATATTGTACATATCACGACTATTAGTTTAGAAGTCCGTGTGTGGAGGCAGGTAGCAATATCTGATTGTTATTTAAGTAATTGGTCAAGCGATATCCAAGGCTATCCACAAGACTGGGAATACAATATCACAAATGGCATAATACCCGTCACCTGCTGCGTGATATCTTACAATGTAAAGCTAGGAAAATTCGTACAGGCAGTTTCTTATCAGGTACCATTATCCAGGTTTTCTGGGATTGCCTCCTGCTTTGAATCTCAATAAACAGGACTGCCCTCACTGCGATGTCCAGTAGATTTTTGATCTTCTGCCAACATGTCACTGTGTCAGCGCTCGTTTCTCCCGTGTCGGTAGGCAACATCCCGAATGTCTTTGCCTCTGATGTTTGTACCTCTGCCCATAACATCAAAGAGCCTGTGATCTTTGCATCTTACCTTCTAAGGGATGCTGACTGTCTGGGCCGTATCAAGCCATTTTCCCAATTAAGCATCACATGATGGATGAAAAGCACGAGCGAGCACACAGATTTCTTTTTAATACCGAATTGCACTGAATAAATATGGTTCACCAATCATGACTATCACAAACAACTTGAAGCAAACACTGCATTAATCAAATTTTGCATATTATTAAACACTCACAATTTATGTAGAACACCAAAAATTATAAAGGGAAGGTAGTCGGTTGGGACACCAAATGGACAGGTACAATGGATTTCAATCTGGACACTGAGTAACTGGAAGTGTCCCAGGAGGCGGATATTCTGGAGCAACTGGTAACTCTAACATCATGGTCAGCCTGTTTGGAACTTAAAGACGTTTCATGATGGTAATTAGACATCAAAGAAAATTCCACAGGTCTACGAATAGAGGCAACTCTCATCATACAAACTTTGTGATCAGTATATTGATGTAGACAGTATTACATAAAATAAAATAAAATAAAATAAAATAAAACTAATCATGCAGTCCTTAACAGCTGTACGCTACATTCAACAAGAAAATTACATATCACCTATTTTACTATACACGAAAAATGTACAATCACAGAGCCATCCTCCATTATCACTAAAGAGAGGTATACGGGAAAAGCTATGCGTTTGCTGGCGGGACGTAGTGTTTACAGTGCACTAAGTCATCTGGTATGGGCTAGAGCAATTTTGTTACTTTTATTGATCTGTCTCTGTCTTATCCTTGGCGTTGACAAAATGAAAGTGACTGAGGTATGAGCAATGCTAGTAATGCCATTCCTTACGACACCAGTCCCTGCTATGAATGGTGTGAAAATATTGCTCATAGGGTCGGTTGGTGCATGCATTTCAGTGGGCTTGGCAGACTGATATGTAATAGCAACTTCTGGCTTGGTGAGGAAAGCAACGGGAAACTACCTCGCTCCTCATTTCCCTAATACACCCTTCAGTGATATCTAGGCCATCTATGACAGCTCTTGGCGAAACTGTTGAGGATCCAACCAACCTTCGGGCTGATGACTGAACATACATACACACATGAAAGCCATCAACACTTCGAAGAATGAAGGTATGGCCAAAGGAGGATGTGAGCCATCAAGGGGTTTGAAAACAAATGAGTCCCTAGCCCTCAGGAAACTTATAGTGGTGAGGTAAGAGCACAAAAATATTTGACCGTCCGAGATGAATGTGATGAGCCAAGCTCATGAACGTGCAAGCATTGCCAGGATTCATCTGTATTTCACCCACCTACACTCCAAGGTTAATAGCATGTATAACCACATTTAGTCTCCTCTGAAATGGGCAGGGGATGATAAGGATGTTATTCTATTGTCGCCGATCTCAGGGGGATATTTAGTGGTGCACGAGTCCCATAAACATCTTTGAACCATACAGTTAACTAAGGCCTTTTACAATATTAAACGATAGGCATTTAGAGTGTAAGTATATTTAATATATACCATCCCTATTCCCCTCACCCATTTAATTCCCCCTGAAAAATATACTCTACATTTCCAAGTCAATAAAATATTACTCGAGAGGAAGATTATTATAAATTCAAAATAGTACAATATATAGTGTAATGGTATAGAATAGAAACACACTCACCTGAATCTCCTACCTACCAGAAGGCATCAACGTCTCTACAATCATATGATCCAGGTGTCTCCATCTCCCAATATTTCGGTATAGGCTTCTTAATAAGGCAGACACCAAAACTGAATTTTGTGCAGGAGAAGCACAATCCATGGAGTGTACACAGTGTGAGGCCTATGATCTAACTGGTAAAACAAATAAGAAAATAGAGGACTAGCTAAATCCATCGAGGGTATACACTCCAGGCTTTTCAGTATCACACAGACTGGATCTTGCTGCAGATAAAACCCATGTTAGAATCAGGTGAGCCCATGCCATAGAGGATAAATATTCTAGGGATCCTGACGAAATACCTAATACAACAGAATGGTATGGAAGTTATAAAACACAATAACACTTATTCCACAGAGGAAAGCACTAGACAGGCCCATTCCAGAGGGTATACACTCCAGGGCTGACAACATCACACACTTCACTGCTCACTAGTAGGAAAGAAATGGAACCCAACACAAGCCCATTCCATAGAGGGTGTACACCCTAGGGCATCAGGCATCCCATACTTTGCTGATCACTGGTAAGACAGGAAAATAAAAACAACACAAGCCCCTTTCACACAGGTTAATCACTCTAGGGCTCACAAGATAGCACATTTTATGGATGGCTCTGGTCTATGTAAGAAATTAGCACCCAAGAAACTTATTCCACAGACGAAAGCTCAAGACAGGCCCATTCCAGAGGGTATACACTCCAGGGCTGACAACATCACACACTTCAATGCTCACTAGTAGAAAAGAAATGGAACCCAACACAAGCCCATTCCATAGAGGGTGTACACTCTAGGGCATCAGGCAACCCATACTTTGCTGATCACTGGTAAGACAGGAAAATAAAAACAACACAAGCCCCTTTCACACAGGTTAAACTTTTAGGGCTCACAAGATAACACATTTTATGGATGGCTCTCGTCTCTGTAAGAAATTAGCACCCAAAAAACTAATTCCACAGATGATAGCACAAGACAGGCACATTCCAGAGGGTATACACTCTAGGGCTGAGAATGTCGCACACTTGGCTGCTCAGTGGTAAGAAACAAATGGAAACACAACACAAGCCCCTTCCATGGAGGGTGTACACTCCAGGGCTCACATATTCAAATAATGTGCAGATCACTGTTGAAACACTGAAAGAAACACAACACAAGCCCCATGTATACCGGTTAAACTCTCTAGGGCTGACAATATCACACACATTGAAGTTCACAGGTTAAATACCACAGAAAACACAACACAAGCCCATTCCCTTGAGGGTATACACTCAAGGGCTATTGAAATCATGTATTTCCTGCTCACTTGTAACTAACACTCTTCAGCTCTTCTTCAGAGAACATCATTCTAGAGATACCTTTACTCAGCAATTAGCATGTAGCGATGTCTTTATGGAGAAATTTATCTAGAACAAACAAAGGAAATACTACGGACCTCAATACTGTACATATTTTAATTGTGACAGAAGGAAGTTTAAATCCAGTACCAATGATATATTCAATTTATCGGCATCCTACTTACCTAGAGCAGATTGCACCAGTTCTCAATGATGCTTAATTATAACAGTGGCATGCCAGAAATAATCGCTTGTGATGTAATTCCGTTCTATGGAGAAGTTTAGGAGCGGTGGCAGGTAAAGCATGGAAGAGAACACAGTGCTTTTTATTATATTGTTTGACGAACTGATCTACAAAAACTTAGCAGATGAAAAAGGCATTAATCTGTAAAGTAGGGCAGACCAAGAATAAAGTGAAATTTATCATTGCTTAGGGGAGATTATAATAAGTAGTCAAGTATACATGGGCATTACATTTTAGCATAAATTGCACTTAATTACAGTTGAAATGAGTAATAGGATACAGTAGGAAGTTTTTCAATATACCTTTATATATTACTGAATATGTGGAAAAAAATCTGTTATTCATTTTTAAAAGTGATTTTTTGTGAACTAATCTTCTCAATAATGTTAATTTCTAAAAGCTGTTCACACCAGAAGCTGAACAACATAGCCAAAGTATCAACATGCTCTCTGTCCAAAACTGTTGGACTGGAAGATTTTAGACGGTCACTGATGACCTCAGCTCCTCCATAGATCTAGCAAAATTTAAGCAAAAATGTAAGAAATTTTGGAATCCATACCATATTTACTGTTAACAAATTTATATATTGCAGCAAGTTTGATGTAGTTTAACCAGCATCATTTCTCTTGTCTCAGTAATTCGACAAGTTTATTATTTTCCTTAGCACAGATCATCATCATCATCATCATCATCATCATCATCATCATCATCAGTTTACCGTCTCCAGTTTGCCAGGTGCGACGTATGAGTGCTCGTCACTTCAGTCGATTCAGGTACCATTGTTCTTCCTGTACTTGGTTCCAATTCACTCCTCTATGTTCTAGATCTCATTTGACTTGTTCGATTCACCTCCTTCGATATCTGCCTCTAGGTCCTTTGCCATATAATTTTTTCTCCAACCATTCCTCAACACAGTTTCCTGCTCAAAAATTCACCACACACGCTGACAATGTTAAATTTCAAACTTGATTATATAGTCCACTGTTGAATATACTGATACATTGTGATCTGCTCCCACAGTCAGCAGACTAGCATTATTTTCCTTCTAGGAGACTACTGTATTCTGTAGACTAGGTTTAAATCACAGTTATAAATTCTGCAATGCCTTCTGTCTGTCTGCCTGTCTGTCTGTCTCTCTGCCCGTCTGTCTTTCAGAGAATCGGAAAGTGTTGTTCATATATCCTTCAGAACTGACTTCAACAATGTTGCTCGCAGCATTCTACATTTACCGCTGTCTAATTCCCTCCGGACAGCAAACAGTAGGGGTAGGATTTTACCAGAGTATCAACATATACAGAAGCACATATCTGACAATATTGTACATATCACGACTATTAGTTTAGAAGTCCGTGTGTGGAGGCAGGTAGCAATATCTGATTGTTATTTAAGTAATTGGTCAAGCGATATCCAAGGCTATCCACAAGACTGGGAATACAATATCACAAATGGCATAATACCCGTCACCTGCTGCGTGATATCTTACAATGTAAAGCTAGGAAAATTCGTACAGGCAGTTTCTTATCAGGTACCATTATCCAGGTTTTCTGGGATTGCCTCCTGCTTTGAATCTCAATAAACAGGACTGCCCTCACTGCGATGTCCAGTAGATTTTTGGTCTTCTGCCAACATGTCACTGTGTCAGCGCTCGTTTCTCCCGTGTCGGTAGGCAACATCCCGAATGTCTTTGCCTCTGATGTTTGTACCTCTACCCATAACATCAAAGAGCCTGTGATCTTTGCATCTTACCTTCTAAGGGATGCTGACTGTCTGGGCCGTATCAAGCCATTTTCCCAATTAAGCATCACATGATGGATGAAAAGCACGAGCGAGCACACAGATTTCTTTTTAATACCGAATTGCACTGAATAAATATGGTTCACCAATCATGACTATCACAAACAACTTGAAGCAAACACTGCATTAATCAAATTTTGCATATTATTAAACACTCACAATTTATGTAGAACACCAAAAATTATAAAGGGAAGGTAGTCAGTTGGGACACCAAATGGACAGGTACAATGGATTTCAATCTGGACACTGAGTAACTGGAAGTGTCCCAGGAGGCGGATATTCTGGAGCAACTGGTAACTCTAACATCATGGTCAGCCTGTTTGGAACTTAAAGAAGTTTCATGATGGTAATTAGACATCAAAGAAAATTCCACAGGTCTACGAATAGAGGCAACTCTCATCATACAAACTTTGTGATCAGTATATTGATGTAGACAGTATTACATAAAATAAAATAAAATAAAATAAAACTAAACATGCAGTCCTTAACAGCTGTACGCTACATTCAACAAGAAAATTACATATCACCTATTTTACTATACACGAAAAATGTACAATCACAGAGCCATCCTCCATTATCACTAAAGAGAGGTATACGGGAAAAGCTATGCGTTTGCTGGCGGGACGTAGTGTTTACAGTGCACTAAGTCATCTGGTATGGGCTAGAGCAATTTTGTTACTTTCATTGATCTGTCTCTGTCTTATCCTTGGCTTTGACAAAATGAAAGTGACTGAGGTATGAGCAATGCTAGTAATGCCATTCCTTACGCCACCAGTCCCTGCTATGAATGGTGTGAAAATATTGCTCATAGGGTCGGTTGGTGCATGCATTTCAGTGGGCTTGGCAGACTGATATGTAATAGCAACTTCTGGCTCGGTGAGGAAAGCAACGGGAAACTACCTCGCTCCTCATTTCCCTAGTACACCCTTCAGTGATGCCTAGGCCATCTATGACAGCTCTTGGCGGAACTGTTGAGGATCCAACCAACCTTCGGGCTGATGACTGAACATACATACACACATGAAAGCCATCAACACTTCGAAGAATGAAGGTATGGCCAAAGGAAGATGTGAGCCATCAAGGGGTTTGAAAACAAATGAGTCCCTAGCCCTCAGGAAACTTATAGTGGTGAGGTAAGAGCACAAAAATATTTGACCGTCCGAGATGAATGTGATGAGCCAAGCTCATGAACGTGCAAGCATTGCCAGGATTCATCTGTATTTCTCCCACCTACACTCCAAGGTTAATAGCATGTATAACCACATTTAGTCTCCTCTGCAATGGGCAGGGGATGATAAGGATGTTATTCTATTGTCGCCGATCTCAGGGGGATATTTAGTGGTGCACGAGTCCCATAAACATCTTTGAACCATACAGTTAACTAAGGCCTTTTACAATATTAAACGATAGGCATTTAGAGTGTAAGTATATTTAATATATACCATCCCTATTCCCCTCACCCATTTAATTCCCCCTGAAAAATATACTCTACATTTCCAAGTCAATAAAATATTACTCGAGAGGAAGATTATTTTAAATTCAAAATAGTACAATATATAGTGTAATGGTATAGAATAGAAACACACTCACCTGAATCTCCTACCTACCAGAAGGCATCAACGTCTCTACAATCATATGATCCAGGTGTCTCCATCTCCCAATATTTCGGTATAGGCTTCTTAATAAGGCAGACACCAAAACTGAATTTTGTGCAGGAGAAGCACAGTCCATGGAGTGTACACAGTGTGAGGCCTATGATCTAACTGGTAAAACAAATAAGAAAATAGAGGACTAGCTAAATCCATCGAGGGTATACACTCCAGGCTTTTCAGTATCACACAGACTGGATCTCGCTGCAGATAAAACCCATGTTAGAATCAGGTGAGCCCATGCCATAGAGGATAAATATTCTAGGGATCTTGACGAAATACCTAATACAACAGAATGGTATGGAAGTTATAAAACACAATAACACTTATTCCACAGAGGAAAGCACTAGACAGGCCCATTCCAGAGGGTATACACTCCAGGGCTGACAACATCACACACTTCACTGCTCACTAGTAGGAAAGAAATGGAACCCAACACAAGCCCATTCCATAGAGGGTGTACACTGTAGGGCATCAGGCATCCCATACTTTGCTGATCACTGGTAAGACAGGAAAATAAAAACAACACAAGCCCCTTTCACACAGGTTAATCACTCTAGGGCTCACAAGATAACACATTTTATGGATGGCTCTGGTCTATGTAAGAAATTAGCACCCAAGAAACTTATTCCACAGACGAAAGCTCAAGACAGGCCCATTCCAGAGGGTATACACTCCAGGGCTGACAACATCACACACTTCAATGCTCACTAGTAGAAAAGAAATGGAACCCAACACAAGCCCATTCCATAGAGGGTGTACACTCTAGGGCATCAGGCAACCCATACTTTGCTGATCACTGGTAAGACAGGAAAATAAAAACAACACAAGTCCCTTTCACACAGGTTAAACTTTTAGGGCTCACAAGATAACACATTTTATGGATGGCTCTCGTCTCTGTAAGAAATTAGCACCCAAAAAACTAATTCCACAGATGAAAGCACAAGACAGGCACATTCCAGAGGGTATACACTCTAGGGCTGAGAATGTCGCACACTTGGCTGCTCAGTGGTAAGAAACAAATGGAAACACAACACAAGCCCCTTCCATGGAGGGTGTACACTCCAGGGCACACATATTCAAATAATGTGCAGATCACTGGTGAAACACTGAAAGAAACACAACACAAGCCCCATCCATAGAGGGTAAACTCTCTAGGGCTGACAATATCACACACATTGAAGTTCACAGGTTAAATACCACAGAAAACACAACACAAGCCCATTCCGTTGAGGGTATACACTCAAGGGCTATTAAAATCATGTATTTCCTGCTCACTTGTAACTAACACTCTTCAGCTCTTCTTCAGAGAACATCATTCTGCAGATACCTTTACTCAGCAATCAGCATGTAACGATGTCTTTATGGAGAAATTTATCTAGAACAAACAAAGGAAATACTACGAATAGCAATACTTTATATATTTTAATTGTGACAGAAGGAACTTTAAATCCAGTACCAATGATATATTCAATTTATCAGCATGCTACTTACCTAGAGCAGATTGCACCAGTTCTCAATGATGCTTAATTATAACAGTGGACCCTTGTGATGTAATTCCGTTCTCTGGAGAAGTTTAGGAGCGGTGGCAGATAAAGCATGGAAGAGAAAACAGTGTTTTTCATTATATTATTTGAAGCACTGATCTACAAAAACTTAGCAGTGAAAAAGGCATTAATCTGTAAAGTAGGGCAGACCAAGAATAAAGTGAAATTTATCATTGCTTAGGGGAGAATATAACAAGAAATCAAGTATACATGGGCATTACATTGTAGCATAAATTGCACTTAATTACAGTGGAAATGAGTATGAGGACACAGTAGGAAGTTTTTGAACATACCTTTATATATTACTGAATATGTGGAAAAAAATACTGTTATTCATTTTTAAAAGTGATTTTTTGTGAACTAATCTTCTCAATAAAGTTAATTTCTAAAAGCTGTTCACACCAGAAGCTGAACAACATAGCCAATGTATCAACATGCTCTCTGTCCAAAACTGTTGGACTGAAAGATTTTAGATGGTCGCTGACGACCTCAGCTCCTCCAAAAATCTAGCAAAATTTAAGCAAAAGTGTAATAAATTTTGGAATCCATACCATATTTGCTGTTAACAAAATTTATCCATTGCAGCAAATTTGGTGTTGTTTAACCAGCATCATTTCTCTTGTCTCAGTAATTCGACAAGGTTATTGTTTTCCTTAACACAGATCATCATCATCATCAACATCATCATCATCATCATCATCAGTTTTCCGTCTCCAGTTTGCCAGGTGCGATGTATGAGTGCTCAACACTTCAGTTGATTCAGGTACCATTCTTCTTCCTGTACTTGGTTCCAATTCACTCCTCTATGTTCTAGATCTCGTTTGACTTGTTCGATTCACCTCCTCCGATGTCTGCCTCTAGGTCGTTTACCATCTAATTTTTTCTCCAACCATTCCTCAACACAGTTTCCTGCTCAAGAATTCACCACACTCGCTGACAATGTTAAATTTCAAACTTGATTATATAGTCCATTGTTGAATATACTGATACATTGTGATCTGCTCCCACAGTCAGCAGACTAGCATTATTTTCCATCTAGGAGACTACTGTATTCTGTAGACTAGATTTAAATCACAGTTATAAATTCTGCAATGCCTCTGTCTGTCTGTCTCTCTGCCTGTCTGTCTTTCTGTGAATCGGAAAGTGTAGTTCATATATCCTTCAGAACTGACTTCATCAATGTTGCTCGCACCATTCTACATTTACCGCTGTCTAATTCCCTCCGGACAGCAAACAGTAGGGGTAGGATTTTACCAGAGTATCAACATATACAGAAGCACATATCTGACAACATTGTACACATCACGACTATTAGTTAAGAAGTCAATGTGTGGAGGCAGGTAGCAATATCTGATTGTTATTTATGTAATTGGTCAAGCGATATCCAAAACTATCCACCAGACTGGGAATACAATATCACAAATGGCATAATACCCGTCACCTGCTGGGTGATATCTTACAATGTAAAGCACGGATATTTTGTTCAGGCTGTTTCTTATCAGGTACCATTATCCAGGTTTTCTGGGTTTGCCTCCTGCTGTGAACCTCAATAAACAGGACTGCCCTCACTACGATGGCCAGTAGATTTTTGGTCTTCTGCCAACATGTCACTGTGTCAGCGCTCATTTCTCCCGTGTCGGTAGGCAACATCCCGAATGTCCTTGCCTCTGAAGTTTGTACCTCTGCCCATAACATCAAAGGGCCTGTGATCTTTGCATCTTACCTTCTAAGGGATGCTGACCGTCTGGGCTGTGTCAAGCCATTTCCCCAATTAAGCATCACATGATGGAGGAAAAGCACGAGCGAGCACACAGATTTCTTTTTAATACCGAATTGCACTGAATAAATATGGTTCACCAATCATGACTATCACAAACAACTTGAAGCAAACACTGCATTAATCAAATTTTGCATATTATTAAACACTCACAATTTATGTAGAAGACCGAAAATTATAAAGGGAAGGTAGTCGGTTGGGACACCAAATGGACAGGTACAATGGATTTCAATCTGGACATTGAGTAACTGGAAGTGTCCCAGGAGGCGGATATTTTGGAGCAACTGGTAACTCTAATATTCATGGTCAGCCTGTTTGGAATTTAAAGAAGATTCATGATGGTAATTAGACATCAATGAAATTTCCACAGGTCTACAAACAGAGGCAACTCTCATCATACAAACTTTGTGATTAGTATATTTATGTAGACAGTATTACATAAAATCACAGTAAAGAGCATACAAACAAACAATTTCCTGAGAACTAAACATGCAGTAATTAACAGCTGTACACTACATTCAACAACAAATTTACATATAACCTATTTTACAATAAACGAAAAATGTACAATCAGAGAGCCATCCTCCATTATCACTAAAGGGATGTATACATGAAAGGCATCGACACTTCGAAGAATGAAGGTATGGCCAAAGGTAGACAAGAGCCATCAAGGGGTGTGAAAACAAATGAGCGCCTAGCCCTCAGGAAACTTATAGTGGTGAGGGAAGAACACAAAAATGTTTGACCGTCCGAGATGATTGTGATGAGCTAAGCTCATGAACGTGGAAGCATTGCCAGGATTCATCTGCATGTCACCCACCTACACTCCAAGGTTAAGAGCATGTATAACCACATTTGGTCTCCTCTATAATGGGCAGGGTTTGATATGGATATTATACTATTGCCGCCGATCTCAGAGGGATATTTAGTGGTGCACGAGTCCCATGAACATCTTTGAACCATACAGTTAAGTAAGGCCTTTTACAATTTTAAATGATAGGCATTTAGAGTGTAAGTATATTTAATATATACCATCCCTATTCCCATCACCCCTGTAATTCCGCCTGAAAAATATACTCTACATTTCCAAGTCAATAAAATATTACTGAAGAGATAGATTATTTTCTATTCAAAATAGTACAATATATAGTGTAATGGTATAGAATAGAAACACACTCACCTGAATCTCCTACCTACCAGAAGGCATCAACGTCTCTACAATCATATGATCCAGGTGTCTCCATCTCCCAATATTTCGGTATAGGCTTCTTAATAAGGCAGACACCAAAACTGAATTTTGTGCAGGAGAAGCACAATCCATGGAGTGTACACAGTGTGAGGCCACTCATCTAACTGGTAAAAGAAATAAGAGAATAGAGGACTAGCTAATTCCATCGAGGGTATACACTCCAGGCTTTTCAGTATCACACAGACTGGATCCCGCTGCAGATAAAACCCAAGTTAGAATCAGGTGAGCCCATGCCATAGAGGATAAATATTCTAGGGATCTTGACAAAATACCTAATACAACAGAATGGTATGGAAGTTATAAAACACAAAAACACTTATTCCACAGAGGGAAGCACTAGACAGGCCCATTCCAGAGGGTATACACTCCAGGGCTGACAACAGCACACACTTCACTGCTCACTAGTAGGATAGAAATGGAACCCAACACAAGCCCATTCCATAGAGGGTGTACACTCTAGGGCATCAGGCATCCCATACTTTGCTGATCACTGGTAAGACAGAAAAATAAAAACAACACAAGCCCCTTTCACACAGGTTAATCTTCTAGGGCTCACAAGATAACACATCTTATGGATGGCTCTCGTCTATGTGAGAAATTAGCACCCAAAAAACTTATTCCACAGACGAAAGCTCAAGACAGGCCCATTCCAGAGGGTATACACTCTAGGGCTGATAATGTCACACACTTGGCTGCTCAGTGGTAAGAAACAAACGGAAACACAACACAAGCCCCTTCCATGGAGGGTGTACACTCCAGGGCTCACATATTCACATAATGTGCAGATCACTGGTGAAACACTGAAAGAAACACAACACAATCCCCATCCATAGAGTGTAAATACTCTTGGGCTCACAAGGAAACACATTATATGTATGGCTCAGGTCTGTGAAAGAAATTAGCACCCAAAAACTTATTCCACATAGGGCAGCGCAAGACAGGCCCATTCCAGAGGGTATACACTCTAGGGCTGAGAATGTCGCACACTTGGCTGCTCAGTGGTAAGAAACAAATGGAAACACAACACAAGCCCCTTCCATGGAGGTTGTACACTCCAGGGCTCACATATTCAAATAATGTGCAGATCACTGTTGAAACACGGAAAGAAACACAACACAAGCCCCATGCATACCGGTTAAACTCTCTAGGGCTTACAATATCACGCACATTGAAGTTCACAGGTTAAATACCACAGATAACACAACACAAGCCCATTCCATTGAGGGTATACACTCAAGGGCTATCAAAATCATGTATTTTTCTGCTCGCTTGTGGCTAACACTCCTCAGCACTTCTTCAGAGAACATCATTCTGCAGATACCATTACTCAGCATTTGGCCTGCAGCCATGTCTTTATAGAGAATTTTATCTAGATCAAGCAAAGGAAATATTACGAATCTCAGTACTGTACACATTTTAATTGTGACAGAAGGAACTTTAAATCCAGTACCAAAAATATATTCAATTTATCAGCATGCTACTTACCTAGAGCATATTGCACCATTTCTTTGTGATGCTTAATTATTATAACAGTGGCACACTGGCACACCAGAAATCATCGCTTGTGATGTCATTCCTTTCTATGGAGAATTTGATGAGCGATGGCAGATAAAGCTTGGAAGAGAGAACATTGTTTTTTTATGATATCAGTTGAAGCACTGATCTACAAAATCTTAGCAGCTGTAAAAGTCTTGAATCTGTAAAGTAGGGCAGACCAAGAGTAAGGTGAAATTTATCATTGCTTTGGGGAGATTATAATAAGTAGTCAAGTATACATGGACATTACATTGTAGCATAAATTGCACTTAATTACAGTGGATATGAGAATGGGGCTACAGTAGGAAGTTTTTGAATATACCTTTATATATTACTAAATATGTGGAAAAAAATTCTGTTATACATTTTAAAAAGTAGTTTTTGTGAACTAATCTTCTCAGTAATGTTAATTCTAAAAGCTGTTCACACCAGAAGCTGAACAACATAGCCAATGTATCAACATGCTCTCTGTCCAAAACTGTTGGACTGTAAGATTTTAGACGGTCACTGACAAACTCAGCTCCTCCATAGATCTAGCAAAATTTAAGCAAATGTGTAAGAAATTTTGGAATCCATACCATAGTTGCTGTTAACAAAATTTATCTGCTTGCAACAATTTTGATGCTGTTTAACCAGCATCATTTTTCTTGTCTCAGTAATTCGACAAGGTTATTGTTGTCATCATCATCATCATCATCATCATCATCATCATCATCTTCATCATCATCATCGTCATCAGTTTACCGTCTCCAGTTTGCCAGGTGCTATGTATGAGCGCTCGTCGCTTCAGGTACCATTCTTCTTCCTGTACTTGGTTCCAATTCACTTCTCTGTGTTCTAGATCTCGTTTGACTTGTTCGATCCACCACCTTCAATGTCTGCCTGTAGGTCCTTTGCTGTTTAATGTTTTCTCCAACCATTCCTTAACACAGATTCCTGCTCAAGAATTCACCACATTTACTGACGATGTTAAATTTCAAACTTGATTTATATAGTCCATTGTTGAATATACTGATACATAGTGATCTGCTCCCACAGTCAGCGGACCAGCATTTTTTTCCTTCTAGGAGACTACTGTATTCTGTAGACTAGGTTAAAATCACAGTTATAAATGCAATATTTTGATAATTCCCCTTCTAACATCCGTGTGTCATTGGACAGCCTGAGTCATCATTCTGGAATCCATCCCAGTACATATTCTATAGATAATGGATGTTCGCTGTTTCTCTAGCTGCTTCCAAGTGTTGCTGTACATTCAGCAGGATGATGCTGACCAATTCTTTGACTTTGCACATGTATCACATCTAGTGTTCAATCAATCAATACTGATCTGCATTTACGGCAGTCGCCCATGTGGCAGATTCCCTATCTGTTGTTTTCCTAGCCTTTTACTAAATGATTTAAAAGAAATTGGAAATTTATTGAACATCTCCCTTGGTAAGTTATTCCAATCTCTAACTCCCCTTCCTATAAATGAATATTTGCCCCAGTTTGTCCTCTTGAATTCCAACTTTATCTTCATATTGTGATCTTTCCTACTTTTATAAACGCCATTCAAACGTATTTGTCTACTAATGTCATTCCACGCCATCTCTCCGCTGACAGCTCGGAACATACCACTTACACGTTATAATTCTCATGTTAGGTCCGTATTGAAATGTACGTAAATTCAAAGTATTTACAAGTGTTATTATTTTTTATATCCACCTATTCAATGCAAAGAGATCTTTTTTGAAATTAAATATTATTATAAAATGTTAAGGGACATGTTTCGCCCATATTAAGGGCATCATCAGCCTCAAACTCAAACCTGTATGGTGAAAAATCAGGATCCTGATTGCTCTTACAAGTCATAAAAAGATGATATCATTGTAGGTGTCTGTCCAAACATACGAATTGTTAGAATGTCCTTGGCTAAAATTGCAGTATCAAGCTGCATGTCAAAGGTTCACAAGATTATACATTCTGGAGCATTGAAAAACTTGTTGGGGTAGAGTAATAAACAGCTCAGTCTTTATAATGAAACAGAAATGTGCCTCCTTGAATACTCCTGTTAGAGGATCAGAAAAAGCAAAGCTGATTAACTGTCACAGATGCCAATTTCGTATGTTGTGAAAAGACAACAGCCTTCTTAAGTGGCTGTTCTGCTGCCTATAGTCTATTTAACTGGCTGAAGGAGTGAAAGTCGAATGCGTTATGATAAGATAACTGTCTTCCTTAAGTAATTGTGGGAGTTTTTCTTCAACTAACCTTTCCATAACTAATTTACATCTTTACAGATGAAAGGACTCAATAGAGTATAGGCAGCTGAACAGCCACTTAAGAAGGATGTTGTCTTTTCACAACATACGAAATTGGCATCTGTGACAGTTTATCAGCTTTGCTTTTTCTGATCCTCTAAAAGAAGTATTCAAGGAGGCACATTTCTGTTTCATTATAAAGACTGAGCTGTTTATTACTCTACCCCAACAAGTTTTTCAACGCTCCAGAAAGTATAATCGTGCGAACTTTTGACATGCAGCTTGATACTGCAATTTTAGCCAAGGACATTCTAACAATTTGTATGTTTAGACAGACACCTACAATGATATCATCTTTTTATGACTTATAAGAGCAATCAGGATCCTGATTTTTCACCATACAGGTTTGAGTTTGAGGCTGATGATGCCCTTAATATGGGCAAATCATGTCCCTTAACATTTTATAATAATATTTAATTTCTAAAAAGATCTCTTTGTATTGAATAGATGGATATAAAAAATAATAACACTTGTAATATACTTTGTATTTACATACCACTTAGTCGAGCAGCTCTCCTTCTTTCTCTCAATTCTTCCCAGCCCAAACTTTGCAACATTTTTGTAATGCTATTCTTTTGTCGGAATCACCCAGAACAAATCGAGCTGCGTTTCTTTGGATTTTTTCCAGTTCTTGAATCAGGTAATCCTGGTAAGGGTCCCATACGCTGGAACCACACTCCAGTTGGAGTCTTATCAGAGACTTATATGCCCTCTCCATTAAATCCTTACTACACCCCTAAATACCCTCATAACCATGTGCAGAGATCTGTACCCTTTATTTATAATCCCATTTATGTGATTACCCCAATGAAGATCTTTCCTTATATTAACACCTATATACTTACAATGATCCCCAAAAGGAACTTTCACCCCATCAACGCAGTAATTAAAACTGAGAGGACTTTTCCTATTTGTGAAACTCACAAGCTGACTTTTAACCCTGTTTATCAACATACCATTGCCTGCTGTCCATCTCACAACAGTTTCGAGGTCATGTTGCAGTTGCTCACGATCTTGTAACTTATTTATTACCCTGTAGAGAATAACATCATCTGCAAAAAGCCTTACCTCTGATTCCACTCCTTTACTCATATAATTTATATATATAAGAAAATATAAAGGTCCGATAATACTGCCTTGAGGAATTCCTCTCTTAATTATTACAGGGTCAGATAAAGCTTCACCTACTCTAATTCTCTGAGATCTGTTTTCCAGAAATATAGCAACCCATTCAGTCACTCTTTTGTCTAGTCCAATTGCAATCATTTTTGCCAGTAGTCTCGCATGATCTACTCTATCAGATGCTTTAGACAGGTCAATCGTAATACAGTCCACTTGACCTCCTGAATCCAAGATATCTGCTATATTTTGCTGGAATCCTACAAGTTGAGCTTCAGTGGAATAACCTTTCCTAAGACCGAACTGCCTTCTATCAAACCAGTTATTAAATTCACAGACATGTCTAATATAATCAGAAAGAATGCCTTCCCAAAGCTTACATGCAATGCATGTCAAACTTACTGGCCTGTAATTTTCAGCTTTATGTCTATCACCCTTTCCCCTGTACACAGGGGCTACTATATGAATTCTCCATTCATCTGGTACAGCTCCTCCGACCAAACAATAATGAAACAAGTACTTCAGATATGGTACTATACCCCAACCCATTGTCTTTAGTATATCCCCAGAAATCTTATCAATTCCAGCCGCTTTTCTTGTTTTCAACTTTTGTATCTTATTGTAAATGTCATTGTTATCATATGTAAATTTTTATACTTCTTTAGCCTTAGTCTCCTCCTCTATCTGGACATTATCCTTGTAACCAACAATCTTTATATACTACTGACTGTATACTTCTGCCTTTTGAAGATCCTCACCTACACACTCCCCTTGTTCATTAATTATTCCTGGAATGTCCTTCTTGGAACCTGTTTCTGCCTTAAAATACCTATACATACCCTTCTATTTTTTACTAAAATTTGTATGACTGCCAATTATGCTTGCCACCATTGTTATCCTTAGCTGCCTTCTTTGCTAGATTCAATTTTCTAGCAAGTTCCTTCAATTTCTCCTTACTTCCGCAGCCATTTCTATTTCTTTCCAGTCTGCACCTCCTTCTTAGTCTCTTTATTTCTCTCTAGTTAAGGGGCCATAACTGACATTAAGAATGCCTCCGTGGCTCAGACAGCAGCGCGTTGGCCTCTCACCGCTGGATACCGTGGTTCAAATCCCCGTCACTCCATGTGAGATTTGTGCTGGACAAAGCGGATGCGGGACAGGTTTTTCTCCGGGTACTCCGGTTTTCCCTGTCATCTTTCATTCCAGCAACACTCTCCATTCTCATTTATAACCATCTATCAGTTATTAATAAATCACTTTGGGAGTGGCAACCCCATCGTACTAATAGCCCATATCTGCTTCATTCATTCCTTCCCTGACCCAGTCAATGACTGGAAAACAGGTTGTAGGTTTTCATTTTCAACTGACATTAAATTATGTGACAGAAGTAACTCTATTCCATAGGACCTAATTTTGGTTTTACTACTGCTACCTCATGCATCCATGAATGACTAATCTTATCCCAGTCCCT
This sequence comes from Anabrus simplex, assembly GCF_040414725.1. NCBI lineage: Eukaryota > Metazoa > Arthropoda > Insecta > Orthoptera > Tettigoniidae > Anabrus > Anabrus simplex. Next base: position 153,520,435 of record NC_090270.1, read on the forward strand.
GAGGTGATGGATGACAAACTCTTCAGATGCTCATCGACCGTCTTCAGGAGCCATTCTGCAATGCCTTCTGTCTGTCTCTCTGCCTGTCTGTCTTTCTGTGAATCGGAAGGTGTTGTTCATATTCTTCAGAATTGACTTCATCCTACTTATAACAGCTGAGGATGTAGGAATGAAACATGTACTGTTGACAAATAAAAATTTGCTAAAAGGCAAATAAAAAAGTATCAAAACGGTGGAAGAATTTTAATATTGTAAATCTCAGCAACTGGTAAATCTAATATTCATGGTCAGCCTGTTTGGAATTTAAAGAAGATTCATGATGGTAATTAGACATCAATGAAAATTCCACAGGTCTACGAATAGAGGCAACTCTTATCATACAAACTTTGTGATCAGTATATTGATGTAAACAGTGTTACATAAAATCACAGTAAAGAAGTCCGACTCGTTGGCTGAACGGTCAGCGTACTGGCCTTCGGTTCAGAGGGTGCCGGGTTCGATTCCCGGCCGGGTCAGGGATTTTAACCTTAATTGGTTAATTCCAAAGGCACGGGGGCTGGGTGTATGTGTTGTCTTCATCATCATTTCATCCTCATCATGATGCGCAGGACATATGGGAGTCAATTAGAAAGACCTGCACCTAGCGAGCCGAACCCGTCCTGGGATATCCTGGCACTAAAAGCCATACGACATTTCACAGTAAAGAACATACAAACAAACAATTTTCTGTGAACTAAACATGCAGTCCTTGACAGCTGTATGCTACATTCATCAATAAAATTACATATCACCTGGTTTACAATAAACAAAATATGTACAAACAGGGAACCATCCTCCATTATCACTAAAGAGAGGTATACATGAAAGGCACCGACACTTCGAAGAATGAAGATATGGCCAAAGGAAGACAAGAGCCATCAAGGGGTGTGAAAACAAATGAGTCCCTAGCCCTCAGGAAACTAATAGTGTGGAGGTAAGAACACAAAAATGTTTGACCTTTCGAGATGAATGTGATGAGCCAAGCTCATGAACATGGAAGCACTGCCAGGATTCATCTGCATGTCACCCACCTACACTCCAAGGTTAAGAGCATGTATAACCACATTTAGTCTCCTCTACAACGGGCTGAGGATGATATGGATGTTATTCTATTGTCGCCGATCTTAGGGGGATATTTAGTGGTGCACGAGTCCCATAAACATCTCTGAACCATAAAGTTGTTACCAGTAATTATAAACAGACTTATAAACAAGGGCCTTTTACACTGTTAAATGATAAGCATTTAGAGTGTAAGTATATTTCACTTGAGCACCATACACAATAGATTTTACACTTCCATGAAGGTACAAGTCAGCTCCCCTCTAAAACATGGGCAAATTATTATTATTATTATTATTATTATTATTATTATTATTATTATTATTATTATTATTATTATTATTATTATTATTATTATCATTATCATTATCATTATCATTATCATTATCATTATCATTATCATTATTATTATTATTATTATTATTATTATTATTATTATTATTATTATTATTATTATTATTATTATTATTATTATTATCGATGTAAAACTTGTGGGTTATGCTGATGATGTGGCTGCTGTGATAGTAACCCGTAACCTAGAGCTGGCTCAATTTAAATTGAATCAGGTGATGCGACGTGTCAAAGAATGGATGATAAATCACAAGTTAGAACTCGCAGATCACAAAACGGAAATTGTCCTCCTGACGAGGAAAAGGATTAATACTGTTGTACCGATGCAGATCGGACAGATAGCCATCGAAACAACTAGGAGCACAAAATATCTTGGTGTAACGCTTGATACTAAGCTTACATATTGGGACCACATCCAACAGGTAACAGATAAGGCAGCGAAAAGCATGACTGCACTGAGCAGACTCATGGGAAATATCAAGGGACCGATATCTAGTAAAAGGCGGCTTCTCATGTCAATTGTTCAATCGATACTGCTATACGGTTCGGAAATTTGGGCTGAATCATTAAAAATTGTGAAATATCGGAGAAGAATTGCGGCTGTACAACGGAGAGCAGCTTTACGAATTGCTTGCGCATATCGCACAGTATCAGAACCCGCGATTCTAGTAGTAGCAGCAGTAGCTCCCATTGACTTGTTGGCCTTCGAAAGACAAGAAATTTGGCTCACACAAGAAGAGCTAGGAAGGAAAAGGGCAAAGGCTTTGGCTCATAGTCGCAGAATGCAACGATGGCAAACAAGATGGGAAGATGATTCCAGAGGGAAATGGACGAAAAGACTGATACCTTCTCTGGGCGTATGGGTTGCCCGAAATCATGGTGAAGTGAACTACTACCTCACACAGTTCCTGACAGGTCATGGATACTTCCGAAAATTTCTTCATAGGCTAGGGCTAGCAACTAGTCCGGTGTGCATATACTGCGGCGATATCGATGACGTATCACATACTTTCTTTGTGTGTGTTCATTGGCTGCCACAAAGAAGATGCTTAGAAGTTATGCACGGAGAATTGACGCCAGAAGGGATCGTGTCAGTAATGCTACGAAGTCGAGAATCTTGGGACCAGGTGGCAGTCTACGTAGAAAATATTCTGCGTCAGAAGAAGAAGGACCTGGACGATTACGACAGATAGTAAAGCAGAAGAAGGAAGATGAAGCACAAGATGCATTAAGCACGACATCCGCCCTGAAGTAATGCGAGAGCGGTTCCGGGGCGGAGATAAACGTCGTGGGAAAAGGGAGTGTGGTTTTTAGTGGGTAAGAATCTCCACACACTTGTTGAGTGCGGACCCTCACAAGCGTCTTATGAAAGATTTTCCACACTCCCTCGCAAAAAAAAAAAAAAAAAAAAAAAAAATTATTATTATTATTATTATAATACATTGCAAATGGGAAATATTCCTGTGGCAATGGTCACTTACAGTAATGTAATAATAAAGTAAAATTAACATAATTACCCTACAACAACAAACCAAACAAACAAACAAACAAACAAGCAAGCATACAACAAGATTACAACAAGCAATTATATATGGAAAGAAAATATTACAAGAATTACAACTACCTAGTTTAACATTCTAAATCCAGCATCATAATATACAAATTCACACACAACCTAAGTATTCCCAGTGCTTAACACTACAGCTTACAATACTGTAGGTTGACCTTACTACTAGCTTAATATTATAAGTGATAATTAATAAAGTGTAGTTAAACTACTACTACTACTACTACTACTACTACTACTACTACTACTACTACTACTACTACTACTACTACTACTACTACTACTACTACTACTACTACTACTTGTTCCGACAGCAGCTTTACAAGTTGTAGCTGCCAGTATTCCCATTGGCCTCCTCGTTGTAGAGAGAAAACTTCGGCATGAAAGGGGTGCAACTATATCTGCTGAAGAAAAGAAAGCCTCGAGGAACCAACTCTTACTAGACTGGCAAGACCGATGGGATGGCACAACCGATGTTGGCCAATGGACAAAAAAGCTAATACCCAACATAGGAGACTGGCTTAAATGTAGACATCGGCAGGTAGATTACTATCTGTCGCAGATCCTGACAGGACATGGAAGATTCAGCGTATACGCCATGAAGATGGGAAAGATGCAGGGAGATAGTTGTCGGTACTGTTCTGAAAGGGATACAGTAGAACATACTTTTTTCTACTGTGTTCGATGGGAAGAAGAATGAAGGAAAGCCTGCCAACAACTTGGCCGACAACTCACGCCAGGGAATCTGGTTCAGATTATGTTAGAGAGCCTGTTTGCCTGGAACACAGTAAAGGCAATGGCGACAAGCATTATGGGGATGAAGGAGAAAGAAGAGAAAGGAAGAACTTAATAATATACATCACTCCATTCTGATGTCATGCCGACAAGCAGTTCCAGAATGGACTGAGTGAAGAGGGCAGGGGTTTTTAGTTGGTGGAAATCCAACTCCCACACAGAGTGGTGTCTTTAAAAGATTTTCCCCTGCCATAACAAAAAAAAAAAAAAAAAAATCTACTATTACTACTACTACTTCTACAAGCAAGAAATACTACTATTTTAACTTTCTAAATCCAGCATCATTATATACAAATTCACACACAACTTAGGTATTTCCAGTACTTAACACTACGAATTACAATACTATAGATTGAACTTACTATACTAGCTAACACTACATGTGATAATAAAGTCAAGTTATAAACATAGTACCCAACAACTACAACAACTCGAAGACAAAAAGCAATTCCATGGGAAAAAATATTACAAGAAATACTACTAGTTTAACATTCTAAATCCAGCATCATGTACAATTTCATACACAACTTAATTATTTCCATTACTTAACACTATGGCTTACAAAACTATAGGCTGAGCTTACTTTTACCTTAACGTTACAAGTTATAATAAAGTAAGGTTAAAACGTAATTACCCAACAACTACAACAAGAGTACAACATGCAATTCCATAGAAAGAAAATGTTACAAGAAATAATACTAGTTTAATTTTCTAAATCCAGCATCATCATATACAAATTCACACACAACTTCAGTATTTCCAGTACTTAACACTACGGCTTACAACTAGCTTAACACTACAAGTGATAATAGAGTAAACTTAAAACATAACTACCCAATAACAATAACAACAACTGGAGTACAACAAGCAATTCCAATGTGATCTGACAAACCCAACACTACATCTCGGAAGAAATCTTGAAGTGAAAAGTAACTTCAGATATCTCCAAGCAATATGTGGTGTCATTTTCAGGATGATGTCCTTGGCTCTTCCCTAGCGGGGAGCTTCAACATTACGATTCGCTTATTTCTCGCCATCTCCTGCTTCTTTTATGGATGAGTCCCATTCGTCCCTTTTGGTTGGTTCTACCTCAAGCCAGGAGTGATAATAAATATGACAGCGCTCACTGCACTGACAGTGGATGTTTCCTCTTGAGCCTCCTTGACATGGCACTGTGAGTGATGCTCACATGGTGATTAGTATATCACCAAGTAGTCTTTGCCCACCCCCATCGATTGCATCCTCAGCCATGATCACCAAGTGACTATGAAACTCGCAGTTTACATCCTCAGGGCAATATTGATGGCCCACATGAAGCAATGCACCTCATCAAAATCTGGGGGTTGCAGGAACAACAGAAACTTCCATAACACATTTGTTTTTATATTCAAAACTTGCACTGATTACACTTAGATCAGCAATCATGCAATGCACTACATACTTGAAGGGGAAACTGGATTAGTAAATATTTACAGATTGTAAAACACTCACACATCAAGTGGATGATGTCATAATATGTAAAAATAAATTGACTTAAGAAGACAAGTACACCTAATCCAGTGCCGAGTGTTGAATAATGGTAAGTCTGTCAGGTAGCTAATAATCTGGTGCAACTGGTAAATCTATATAATCATACAGTGTAAGACTGGAATACTAAATGTATTGTTACTAACTAGATATCAGTTAAAATTTGACAGGTCCAGGAATAGAAGCAAGAAGCTTGAAGCCAGAAACAGGATCAAGATGAAGATATGTACCATGTTACTTAAATTCTAATCATACCATATAAAATAATAGTATGTTATAAAAAATTACATGCAGTACTCAAAGTAGTTTCAGCAGTGAAGTTAGAAGTCACAATATTTGACATTTAATGACTTCAGTAATAAATTATTACAGCAATTTTGCTTACACTTGAATATCACAAAACCTGCAAAATTATTCTTCACATTTTGAGTAGAAACGTTTTAGCACCTTAAATAATTATCAGTAGTCTGGTTGTAAGGTAAAGGGAAAGTCTCTGAATAATTAAAAAACATAAAAAACCAGGATATCTGATTTCAGGAGCTATGTGATGTCATACACACAAACACAAATTTTCTCTCATAACTGTGTTTTCATTACCACACTTATCCACACATGTATGCAAGGTGCGACCATTATCATATACAAAGAAATATAAAGATATGTGCCACAATAGCTGATACAAGTCCAGAATTGATCCGTCCCTACTTCTTTTTAGAACTGATTTACTCAACAATGTCCAAGCACTGTCTACACTACATACACATCCTTGAGTCCATTAATTTTTCTTTAATACCAAATTCACTCTAGCTACAAACATGATGAAGGCAGAAATTATTACTTATCAAAAAACACAGCACAATATTAGATGTTCTCTTCTATACTAAGTGAGTTATGGGCAAATTTATGGTTAAACAAATCCGACACTATATTTCTGGAGAAGCCTTGAATGGAAAATAAGGTCAGAACCCTCCAAGTAATAACTGGCAACAGTTTACTATGTGGTCCTGCACCATCCTTGGCCAATGCATCACCTGACTTTGTTTGACTACACTCCATTACTTTTGTTTTGTTCTTATTTATTTTCATCTTGTACTCCTTATCCAAGACTCTGTTCACACCATTCAGCAATTTCTACAGATCTTCTGCAGTCTCAGATAAAATAACAATGTCATCAGCAAATCTCAGGGTTTTGATTTCCTGTTCTTAGATTGTGATAACCTTCTCAAATTCCTCTTTGATTTCCTTTACTGCCTGTTATATATAAACATTGAAAAGGAGGGGGACAAACTGCAACCTTGCCTCACTCATTTCTGGATGGCTGCTTCTTTTTCAAAGCCCTCGATTCTTATCACTGCAGACTGGTTTTTATACAGATTGTAGATAACTCTTCATTCTTGGTATCTGATTCCGATCACCTTTGGAATCTCAAATACCTTCGTCCAATTAACATTATCAAATGCTTTTTCAAGATCTACAAAGGTCATGTATGTGGGCTTGTGCTTCTTAATTTGATCCTCTAAGATCATACATAAAGTCAGGATTGCTTCACATGTTCCTACATTTATTCTGAAGCCAAATTGATCTTCTCACAACTCAGTTTCAACTTTTCTTTCCATTCTTCTGTCTGGTTCCATGGCTAAATAGTTAGCATGCTGGCCTTTGGTCACAGGGGTTCTGGGTTCGATTCCTGGCAGGATTGGGAATTTTAATCATCATAGGTTAATTTCACTGGCATGGGGACTGGGTGCATGTGTCATCTCTATACCGCCATTTCATCCTCATTATGACGCACAGGTCACCTACGGGCGTCAAATCAGAAACCTGCACCTGGCAAGCCGAACATGTCCTCGGGCACTCCCGGCACAAAAGCCATACGCCGTTTCATTTTTCCATTCTTCTGTAAATAATACGTGTTAAAATTTTGCAGGCATTGTATACTAAACTAATGGTGTGGTAGTTCTCACACTTGTCAGCACCGCTTTCTTTGGAATAGGTATAACAACATTCTGCTGAAAATTGGATGGCACTTCTCCTGTGTCATATATCTTACACAATAAATGGAATAACCTTGCCATGCTGGTTTATCCTAAGGCAGTTAGTAATTCAAAGGTAATGTCATCAGTTCCAGGTGCCTTGTTCCTGTTTAGGTCTCTCAAAGCTCTGTCAAATTCTGACCTCAAAATTGGGTATCCCATTTCATCAATATCAACAGCCTCTTCTTGTTCCAGAACCATATCATCTACGTCTTTAACTTGATTCAACTGTTGGATATGTTCCTGCCGTTTTTCTGCCTTGTTTTCTTCCCCTAGAAGTGGTTTTCCATCTGAGCTCTAAATATTCGTACACCTAGTTTTCCTTTCTCCAAACATTTCCTTGATTTTCCTATATGCAGCATCTACCTTTCCAAGGATCAAACAACCTTTAACATCCTTGCACTTCTCCTTCAGCCATTCTTCCTTAGCTGTTCTGCACTTTCAGTCCACTTCATTCTTTAATCGCCTGTATTCATTTCTGCCCTCCTCATTTTTTGCATTCTTGTACTTACATCATTCATCAATCAGGTCTAGTATCTCCTGAGTAATCCATTGATTCTTAGTTGATCTTTCCTTCCTTCCATCCTAACATTTCTTCAGCAGCCCTAGAGACCTCATTTTTCATGATTGTCCATTCTTCCTCTAATGTGTTTACTTCAGCCTTTTCTTTTAGTCCTTGTGGAACATGTACTTTGAAACAATCCCTCACATTCTTTTCATTCAACTTGTCTAGATCCCATCTCCTTGCATTCCTTCCTTTCAATTTCTTCAGATGGCATTTCATTACCAACAAGTTGTGGTTAGAGTACGCGTCTGCTCCTGAGAAAGTTTTGCAATCCAGCACCTGGTTTCTGAATTTCTGCCTAATTATAATGAAGTCCATTTGATACCTTCCAGTGTCTCCAGGTCCCATCCACGTATACAGCCATCATTTGTGGTGTTTGAACTAGGTATTAGCAAGGACTAAATTATGATCGGTGCAGAATTCAACCAGCCAACTTCCTCTTTCATTCCTTTGTCCCAATCCAAATTCTCCTACTGTATTACCTTCTCTTCCTTGGCTTACCACTGCATTCCAGTCTCCCATCACAATTAGATTCTCGTCACCTTTTACATATTGTATACAATCTTCTATCTCTTCATATATTCTTTTGATTTCTTCATCATCTGCTGGACTAGTAGGCATATAGACCTGCATTGGTTTGGTGTTTATCTTGACAACAATAATCCTTTCAGTATGCTGGTCATAGTAGCTTACTGCTGCCCTATTTTCTTTTTCATTATTAAACCAACTCCTGCATTTCCCCTGTTTGATTTTGTGTTGATAATTCTGTTGTTGCCTGACCAAAAATCTTGCTCTTCCTGCCAACTTTTACCAACTACATCTAGCTTTAGTCTCGTAGAGACCGAGGAGATAAAAAGGGAGGAGGGGTGTTTATTCTGGTGAAGGAAACTTATTGTTCACATGCATGGTTTACCGATGAAAGGGATGAAATGTTAGGGATAAAATTAGTTTGTCATAATATGAAGGAGGTGGGAATTATAGGAACATACAGGCCTGGAAGAGAGGAAAGAGACATGGAAATATTTGAGAAAATAATAGATTATACTCATAAAAACAATAATAATGATATGGTAATAATTGGGGGAGATCTAAACTTGCCTGAAGTTGAATGGAATGGAGCTGCAGGTGAAGCCCATGAATAGAAACTGGCAAATAAGTTAATTTGGGAGGGAGGATTTACACAAGTAGTACAAGAACCGACTCGTCTCAATAACTTACTAGATGTATTCTTGGTTAAACCATGGGAAATTGTTGATAAAACTGAGGTAATTGAAGGAATAGATGACCATAAGGCTGTAATAATGGATGTAGGACTGGTACCAAAAAGGCTTAATAAGAGGGTTACACAAGACAAGAAATTGTACAGAAAAACTAAAGTTGATGAATTTGGGACTTACCTTAAATCACAATTCAGTTGTTGGATAAATGAAGGGAGTAATGTGGATACACTTTGGGCTAAATTTAAAGGAATCATTTGGGAAGGAGAGAAGAGATTTGTACCTGTTAAGAAGGGTAAAATGACCTCAGACCCTGTTTATTATACAAGGGAAATAAGAAAATTAAAAAGAAAATGTAGAATAGTAAACAGGAAAATCAAAGAGGGTAGGGAGAATAGAGAAACTAGAAAACAGCTAATGAGGGAACTGAATAGAGTGAAAAAGGAAGCAAAAGAGAATTATATGAATGGCATTCTTCAAGAGGGTAATGACCACAAAGGGAAATGGAAAAAGCTGTATTCACATATTAGGAATCAAAAAGGAAAAGGAATCCAAATCCCTACAATGGTGGGAGAAGGGGGTGAACACTATTTAACAGATACTGAGAAAGCAAACCTCTTTAGTAGGGAATTCAGAGATTCAGTAGAAGATTGTCAGGACTTGGAAACTATAACAGAAGATAGAGAGGGAGAGACACATAGGGAAACAAGAAGCTTCTCATTCACAAATGAACATATTTTCAGAGAAATCCAACTGCTTCAGCAAGGAAAAGCAGCAGGAAGTGATCAAATTACTGGGGAGGTATTAAAGACAATGGGGTGGTATATAGTGCCTTATTTAAAATTTCTCTTTGACTATGTCATAAATAATAGTGTAATACCAAAGGAATGGAAGGAATCTATAATAATACCAATTTATAAAGGAAAGGGTGAAACCAGAGAACTACAGACCAATCAGCCTGACCAGTATAGTTTGTAAAATACTGGAGAGTTTAATAGCAAAGTACATCAGAGGGATATGTGATGATAAAAATTGGTTCATGAGGAGCCAGTATGGATTTAGAAAGAAATTTTCTTGCGAGGCACAACTGGTGGGATTTCAGCAGGACATATCAGATCAGCTGGATTCAGGAGGCCAGTTAGATTGTGTAGCCATAGATTTTTCCAAAGCCTTTGATAGAGTGGAACATGGAATATTATTAAAGAAATTGGAGGGAATAGGATTGGACGTAAGGGTTATACGTTGGATAAGAACATTTCTAAATTCAAGGGTTCAGAAAGACAAAGTAGGAAATAATATATCACAGGAAGAGAAAGTTTGGAAGGGAATTGCACAGGGTAGTATAATCGGTCCGTTACTTTTCTTAATATACGCAAATGATTTAGGGAACAATATAACATCGAAAATAAGATTGTATGCAGATGACATAATTGTTTATAGGGAAATAAATAACATTGAGGATTGCTCAGAATTACAAAGGGACCTTGAAAGTATCCAAGAATGGGTTGAAGAAAATAATATGAAGATTAATGGAGGCAAATCAACTGTTACAACATTTACAAACAGGAGCTTTAAAACTGAATGTGAATATACTTTGGATGAGGTAGTTATCCCAAAAGATGGCAAGTGCAAATACTTAGGTGTGAGATTTGAAAGTAATTTGCACTGGAAGGGTCATGTTGATGACGTTGTTGGGAAAGCATACAGATCGTTACATGTCATAATGAGGCTACTTAAAGGATGCAACAAAGAATTAAAAGAAAAAAGTTACTTAAGTATGGTTCGTCCATTATTGGAATATGCAAACAGTGTTTGGGATCCTCACCAACAATACCTAATAAAAGAACTAGATGGTGTGCAGAGGAAAGCAGCAAGGTTTGTAACAGGGGATTTCAGGAGAAAGAGTAGTGTATCAGAAATGTTAAAGGAACTTGGTTGGGAAACTTTAAATAAGAGAAGGGAGAAAACTAGACTTATAGGATTATATAGAGCCTATACAGGAGAAGAAGCATGGAGAGATATACGTGAGAGGCTTCAGTTGGAAAATAATTATATTGGTAAAACTGACCACAAGTACAAAATTAGAAGGAATTTTAGCAGAAGCGATTGGGGTAAATTTTCATTCATTGGGAAGGGCGTGAAGGAGTGGAACAGTTTACCAGGGGTAGTGTTTGATCCTTTTCCAAAATCTGTACAGATATTCAAGAAGAGAATAAACAACAACAGAGAAAATAAATGAAATGTTAGAGGGCATTCAACCAGTGCAGGATATTGTAAATAAAAAAATGTGTGTGATTAAATTAATTCCATCCCCTGGTCTATGGCGATTGGACAGCCGAAGTAGGGGACTGCCTGTAGGGGTGAAGTACAGTGGGGACTTCGAGGGCCCTGGGACCACTACGGTAGCTGTGAAGGCTCTTCAGGAACTCTGAAAAGTGGTGGCAAAAGGGGCTCTGGTTAAGATGCAGCAGGTCGTTATGCTACTTATGTTCCGAAATGGGTAAAATATAAATATGTAAATAAATTCAATGTTAATTTTAATCTTATACCAGTTGTATATTATTATTAGAAGTAATTTCACATACCGTACTGTATATGAGTTGACTATGTTTGTAAGATATTATAAGTAGAATTTTGTAAACAGTATAAATTTATTAAGGATGATGTGTGTGTTTAATAGAATAAATTATTAGCGTAAATTGTATAATATTGTATTCTAGGAAAATTTTCTTTGTCTCATGTTAATTTAAAATTTAGTGCTTGACAATAATGTATTTTAGTGTACCATTTGCCACCGAGGTAGACACCTCATTTGCAAATAAAGAGATTTTGATTTTGAATTTTCTGCTGGGCATAAAGATTTTTCTGTTCAACTGTGTTCTGTCATATCTCGTCATCAGAAAATAATTCAAATATTTTGTTCGGTTTTGTATCCCTTAAAAACTCTCCTTTTATATAATGATGGAATTTTGTCCATTTTCAGTCTAAGTTGACAAAGAAGTTGCACTGGTTGAAATATTATCAGTATTATCGTCACTACTGTCATTGTCATGATTGCTATTTGAACTGGAATCGAACATGTGTTGTCTCTTTTACGGCTGCTGACCATTTGTACCAGCTGGGCCCGAACCTTGTACATTTGAGCCTGCAATACTTGTTCCACGTAAATTCCCATCACTTACAAATTCCCCTTAGCAAAGCTAAATTCACTAAGATCACTATCCTCCCCACTAAATTCCAACATTTCATTTATCATGGTCCATAAATCATCCTCCTGTAACGATGGGAGCTGGTACATCCTTTTAGATATTTTAACAGAAAAATTGTAAGAAAGAGAATCAAATAGAACCCTGGTCTCTGCAGTTTGGAAGGAAATCATGAATTGTGCCTGTATTACAAAACACATGTGTATGATAATAAATGTTGTGTAATTCATAGTAAACACATACACTGCAATCATGAAGGAAGAACTTCTTCTTATTCTTCCTCTTCTTCCTCTTCTTTCTCTTTCCTGGCCATATGTGTGCCCACAGTGGACACTATGATGTATCACTCAGGGTTGGATGCCTCCGCCACTGGAATGCCATTTCTATTCAAGGCCTTTTCAGCTGTACACCACCATGTTGCTTTTGGACGCCCGTATCCTCTCTTTGGTTCCTCGATTGCAAGAGCTCTCTTAATGAGATGATTTTCATCTTGACGTTGCAGGTGTCTGTACTGCTGCTCCTCCAATTTCTCACTGATAGGGGCCACACTATATCCTCATATATGCTCATTGCGCACTCGGTCCAATCATTACATTTCCATTACGTGCATTTGCTGATCATTCTTCTTTTGTCTTGTCCAACAGTCTTGTATATCTTGCCTTTGAGTTTTACAGGCATCCTCTTGTCACATAAGACTCCTGTCAGCAAACGCCATTTGGTCCATCCAACGTTGATACGATGTTTCACGTCATCATTAATCGACGTATCGGTGGTAATAATTGAGCCCAGGTACTTGAATTTATTCACCATTGCAAGTGGTTACCTGCTCAGAAATTGTATTGAGTGGACCTCAAACTTCCAGCTTGGCGAGTTACAGAGCATATACTCCATCTTCTTATGGCTTATTCTAAGCGCATTTGTCTCCAAAGCTTTTCTCCAAAGTTCTAAGGCTGCCTCGACCTCTTCACGTGTTTCACCAACTAGGACGGTGTTGTCTGAGTATAGAAGGGTTCATGGTAGTTGTGTCATCAGCTGTTCTGTGAGATAGTTAATAACTATATTGATAAGACTGGCCTCAAAGTTGGAACTTGATAAACACCAACCTCAACAGGGAAACTCCCAGAGATTCCAAGGCTAGACTTTACTATTGTGGAAAGATGGATGTACATGTCCTGGTTCAGCCTCACATACTCCTCCAGAACACTTTGGTGTCACAGTGCACTCTAAACAATTTCCCTAGGAACACAGTAAAACGCTTTCTCTAAATCTATGAAAACCATGTGGAGATCTTTGTGAAGTGCACAATGTTTCTCCATAAGTATTTGGAGAGTTTGAATCACATCACTAGTTGAGATTCCACTTGTGAAGCCACACGGGTTTGTATGGATGTTTATAATTTTCTTGATGCGGTTGTCAATGACACGTTCCCAATTTTTAGTGTATGTGAGGTGAGTTTAATGACTCTATAGCAGGGATTCTCAAACTTTTTCTATCGCACCCCCCTTTTGAAACACAAAATATCTAGCGGCCCCCCTCCTCACCTATTCATCTTTCCTTTCTTAACACTTCTCATAGACTACTTCGCACAAAAATGGATCACAAGTTCTACAGTATTTGCTTCTGTCTAATAACTGCAACTACCAGTTACAACAACAACAACAAAAACAACAGCAGCAATAATAATAATAATAATAATAATAATAATAATAATAATAATAATAATAATAATAATAATAATAATAATAATAATAATAATAGTAATAATAATAACAACAACAACACACAATTTACTATTCTTAGAGCACATCAGAGTCCTAGAACTTTTTGTAAAAAATATTTCATGCATTTGTATTAGTCCAGAGTGTTGAAAGTTAAATATTGCAACTTGCTTATAAAAAACAATGGCTGCACATGCAGTTATTGGAATTGAACAAATTTTATTTATTTCACCAAGTAGCCCTTTAGCTGTGGCACTTGTGTTGTGTTTAGTTCATTTAAATGCTTTTTGTATTTGAAAGCTCGGTGGTAATAATTGAGCCCAGGTACTTGAATTTATTCACCACTGTGAGTGGTTCACCCGCTAAGAAATTGCATTGAGTAGACCTCAAACTTCCAGCTTGGCGAGTTACAGAGCATATATTCTGTCTTCTTATGGCCATATATTCTGTCTTCTTATGGCTCATTCTGAGTCCATTTGTCTCCAAAGTTCTAAGTAGAAATAATATTTACAATTTTCAACATTTAACTGTGAATTTGAAAAATGTTATGTTTAAACTTTTTACCCCCCCCCCCCCACATAAAAAGAGTAAAACAGAAGAATAAAAAGGTACATGGTTCAGAATTTGGTAATTCTCTGACACTTACTGATTCAGTGTGATGGGTGAGCTTGAATTTGTGATGAAAGTAGATTCAGTCTTGGTTGGATATTTGAAACAGTAACCCGCAGATCTTCTTCCAGCTGCAGACCGATGCTTCGTCTTGATGGATGCCATTGCGGAAAATGTTGACTCACGTAAGTTGAAGCGAAGGGTAATAACACGTCCATTGCTTTTCTTGATAAATTTGGATATTCATTTCGAATCTGCACCCAAAAATGTTCATTGCTTGTTCTATCACTTCAGAGTTCTATAAGCTCCTCTTATTCTACCTTTGACAAGTGGGCTGTTTCATTTGTATCGAATGGACTGCAAATCCATTCATACTCAGCTGAAGGTTCTGGAAATTTATCCTTGAATTGTTGGAAAGGTTTTTGAGGTATGCTATGGCAATTCCGCTAATTTTGCCAAAATCTAACTCATTTTCCTCCAGGAATTCATTCAGACAAGAAAAACATTTCACAGTTACAGTTACCTTTGCCAATCTGGGTTTTCCAAAGTTCAAGTTTTCTCTTAAACTTTCTTGCTTAGAAAGACAATTTTATTATTTTGTCCTTCAAGTGACACGTTAAGATCATTCAGTTTCTCAAATACATCAGCCAGGTAGCAAATTATTAGAAGCCATTTTTCATCCAGAAACAAAGCTGCAAGTGTAGGACTGGTGTACGACAGGAAGAGACAATATCATAGAGGTGGTCTGAGTGGTATAAATTGAAGCCATGGAGATGAGCGAACTGATGAGGCCGGAGCATAGTTTCATTGAGGAGGAGGAAATGGGAGGGGTGTTGGGTTGTGAGGGTTTGAAGATGAAGGCGTTTGGAGTGAAAGGACTGGATGTTAAGGAAGAGGATAGAGATGGGCTTAGGAGACCGGGATTGTGAAGGGACTCTATCCATGATTAGACTAAGGTCTCGAGTGGGGGGGTGAAATGGAAATGGGTGTTGAGGCCGGAGTGGGAGGTTTGAAAGTGCATATTAAGAGTTTGGTTGGCCGCGGCTTGCAGTTGGGTTAGGACCGTGGGGTGATGGAATGGATGAATGTTGAAGAGGGAGATGGTGATGAATCGAATGATGTCTTCAAGGGTAGGAGGGGGAAAGAGTGAGTGAATTGGTTGTGTGGGGATATCTATGGTGCAGATGGGAGCGACTAGTTCAGGACGGTTTTCCAGAGGGGTGGGACGGGCCTTTCATTGACGGGAACACATGGGGTGAGGGTCACCACAGGTGTTGCACTTGGGCGGTTGTTGAACATTGGGGCATCGGGATGTAGGATGTGGTTCTGAACAATGTCTGCACACTGGATGTTGGACGGTGCAATGTGCTGTTGGGTGCTGGTTGTAAACCAGGCACCTTTCACAACGGATGGGTGGAGGAGCTGGGGCGTGGGAAGGTTCCACCCTGTGGTGGTGGCGAAAGATGGAAACCCCACTAGCAATGAGTCTATCCATATCCTCAGTTGTGGGGAGAAGGATCCTCACCATGAAAGTGGGTCCGGAGGAGTTTCTGATGCAGAAGGCTTTCCGGACGGGAACGCCCTCCGCATTCAGCTCGGAAATGATGATGTCTTCTGTGATATCTGGGTCCACTCCCCGGATAACACAACTGAACAGGCTGTGACGGCGGGGTGATGGAAGGGTTTTGCTGGTGGGAGTGGATAAGGGCTTCAGGGGTGATGCTGATCCTAACTGGGTTGCTCTGATGGTGTGGGTGAGCAGGTGTGCAGTGTCCTCCCCGTTGACTTTAATGATTACACCATTAGAAGTTGGACAGATGTCAGCTATCTCATGGCGCTGCATGTTGAATCTGATGAGCATGGTGAAGATGTTCCTCGGCTGGCGGAATTCTGGTAAACGGTTGTGCAGGAGAAAGGTCTGTGTGCCTTGCAGAGTTTTCTGAAGAGTGCGGAGGTTAATAATTGGATGGCGGGCTCGGGAGAAGGGTGGAAATTCAGAGATGGAGTTAATGTCTGGTGGGAGGTTTGGAGTATCCAGGGGGATGGAAGTTGACAGTGTAGATGATCCTGATGTTGCGGTGACTTCCAGAAGGCGCTTCCTGGCGGTGTCGTCATCTGTTGGATTTGAGATGGAGCATTTTACGGCGATCCTCAAAATTCTTTGTGGGGCTGGTTCTGCTAAGACACGGTGTGAGGATGGTGGAGGCGGAGCGATGAATTCTGTGCTGGGGCATGAAACCCCTCGGCTGTGTGATGGAGTGGTGATCGTCGAAGCGCTGGATGATAGCAAAACATGCATAGTGGTGGTGGTAATGGTGGAGGTAGCGGTGGCAGTACTGAACATGGTGCTGTGACGAGTCTCTATCTCACAAGATTAAAAAAGGGGAAAATCCCCGGTTAACTCATGAGCAAGCCCAGGATCCCTGGGGTTTGCTGTACTCGGATGAATGAAGATGAGATAGTCTCACAAAGTCCTGAGGTGACACCTCTCGTCAATCACTTAGTCCACCTGGGGGTCCAAATTTTCAAACAGCAATAAACTGTCGTGGCCTCATACGGTGTAGAAATTGACGCTGGACACAGAGCACAACTAACAGAGAACATCCAACTACTTGTGTTGTGGACAGTGAAAATGTGGTGCTAACAAATCCTTAACTTGTAGTCAGTATAAAAGGAGTGCAATTTGAATAGCGGTAACAAACCTAGGCCTACAATAGTCAACGAATCGCTGGCATCTCATTCCTTGGAGGATGGAAGTAATGATAATGTACTTATAATTCTCTCTTTATTGCAACAGGATTTACAAGCATTACAGCGGAGAATGAGATTTTAAGGAGAAGATACATTTACTGGAATCGAAAGTACCAGTAAACACTCAGAACACAGGTGGCTCTGTGAATTCTAGCGCGTGGTGTCAAGTTGCTTCAGACTCTAGGAGGAAAAGTGTACACGTAAATAAGGACAACTTTGTAATTGACACCAAAAATTGATTTTTCAGCCCTGTGGGAAGTAAGCGATATGCAAGGACTTATTTGTATGGGAAGCAGTCAAATGTATAGCACAAACTCCATTACGAGATGTGGCAAAGTTAGGCCTAAAATCCCACACAGTGCACCGGCGAAAGTGTAGAATATTCTTATACTTGGTAATAGCCAGGCGAGGGGAATTGCGAAGGAAATGAACAATGAAGATATTGCAGCATTGGCCGTCATCTATCCTGGGGCCCCAATCAAGAAGGTACTGGAAAACACAGAGCAGGCAGCAAGAAATCTCGGAAGTTGTGATGCAGTAGTAATCATCGGCGGGATGAACGACGTAGCTCACAACGACGCTAAAACTGTCATTTCTCAACTTAAACGTACACTAGGTAACCTGACTCACACGAACATCTTTGTAATGAACGTGCCCCACAGGCATAATTTGATTAGAGACTCGTGTGTGAACACTGAAGTGGACAAAGTTAATACAGATATGGTTAAAATTTGTAAACTTTTTTTGTAATACTCAGGTAATTGAATGCAGTAGTTTCAAGAGACACTGTTACACAAAGCATGGCAAAAAAGCAAAGCAACCTCTGTACAGGCCATGAAGGCCCTTGAGGAGTGGAAGGTAAAGGCATCCACCATTGTTAACCTCGGCACGTGATGGGGTAGTGTGGTTAGCTCTACACCCGGCCGCCTTTGCCCTCAGGAATTAACCTGGTACTCATTTTTGGTGTAGGCTGAGTGAACCTCAGGGCCGTATGCACCTCCGACACAAAGCATGGCCTTCATCTAAACAATTCTGGTAAACAAAAGATTGCAAATATTGATCTAGATTTTATTAATCATAAGATATGTACTGTAAAAAAGGCAACTCCCTTGAGTTATAATACTGACCAGGAAAACTTGTAGAAAGAGCCAGCTGTACTTCAAGCTGGCTCAGTCAACTAGAAAATGAAACTCAGTAAAGTAAGGAATTTCAAGTTTCCTAATTGCAACAGTCAAGTTTTAGGGAGGAAGGGGGTCTGAGATTGCTTTTGGTAAACTGTCAGAGTGTAGTAAATAAACAATTAAAATTTGGCACATTGATGGAATCTTATGAGACTGATATGGTGATAGGAGTGGAATCATGGTTGAGAGAAGGGGTGGGTAATAGAGAAGTATTTCCAGAAGGGTATACAGTCTATCGTAGAGACCGAGGAAATAAAATGGGAGGTGGGGTGTTTATTCTGGTGAATGAAACTTATTGTTTACATGAATGGTTTACCGATGAAAGGGATGAAATATTAGGGATAAAATTAGCTTGTGTTAATATGAAGGAGGTGGGAATTATAGGAACATATAGGCCTGGAAGAGAGGAAAGAGACATGGAAATATTTGAGAAAATAACAGATTTACTCATAAAAACAATAATAACGATATAGTAATAATTGGGGGAGATCTAAACTTGCCTGAAGTTGAATGGAATGGAGCTGCAAGTGAAGCCCATGAACAGAAACTGGCAAATAAGTTAATTTGCGAGGGAGGATTTACACAAGTAGTACAAGAACCGACTCATTTCAATAACTTACTAGATGTATTCTTGGTTAAACCATAAGAAATTGTTGATAAAACTGAGATAATTGAAGGAATAAGTGACCATAAGGCTGTAATAATGAATGTACAACTGGTACATAAGGCTTAATAAGAGGGTTACACAAGACAAGAAATTGTACACAAAAACTAAAGTTGATGACTTTGGGATTTACCTTAAATCACAATTCAGTGGTTGGATAAGTGAAGGGTGGATACACTTTGGGCTAAATTTAAAGGAAACATTTGGCAAGGAGAAAAGAGATTTGTACCTGTTAAGAAGGGTAAAATGCCCTCAAATCCTGTTTATTATATAAGGGAAATTAGAAAATTAAAAAGAAAATGCAGAATAGTTAACAGAAAAATCAAAGAGGGTAGGGAGAGTGGAGAAGCTAGAAAACAGCTAAGGGGGGAACTGAATAGAGTGAAAAATGAAGGAATCAAAAAGGAAAAGGAATTCAAATTCCTACAATGGTGGGAGAAGGGGGTGAACACTATTTAACAGATACTGAGAAAGCAAATCTGTTTAGTAGGGAATTCAGAGATTCAGTAGAAGATTGTCAGGAGTTGGAAACTGAAACAGAAGATATAGAGGGAGAGACACATAGGGAAACAAGAAGCTTCTCATTCACAGATGAAGATATTTTCAGAGAAATCCAAATGCTTCAGCAAGGAAAATACAGACCAATCAGCCTGACCACGATAGTTTGTAAAATACTGGAGAGTTTAATAGCAAAGTACATCAGAGGGATATGTGATGATAAAAATTGGTTCATGGGGAGCCAGTATGGATTTAGAAAGAAATTTTCTTGTGAGGCACAACTGGTGGGATTTCAGCAGGACATATCAGATCAATTGGATTTAGGAGGCCAGTTAGAATGCATAGCCACAGATCTTTCCAAAGCCTTTGATAGCGTGGAACATGGAATATTATTAAAGAAATTGGAGAGAATAAGATTGGGCGTAAGTGTTTATACATTGGATAAGAACATTTTTAAATTCAAGGGTTCAGAAAGTCAAAGTAGGAAATAATGTATCACAGGAAGAGAAAGTTTGGAAGAGAATTGCACAGGGTAGTATAATCAGTCCATTACTTTTCTTAATATATGCAAATGATTCAGGGAACAATATAGCATCAAAAATAAGATTGTATGCACATGACATAATTGTTTATAGGGAAATAACTAAGATTGAGGATTGTTCAGAATTACAAAGGGACCTTGAGAGTATCCAACAATGTGTTGAAGAAAATAATATGAAGGTTAATGGAGGCAAATCAAATGTTATAACATTTACAAACAGGAGCTTTAAAACTGAATATGAATATACTTTGGATGAGGTAGTCATCCCAAAAGATGGCAACTGCAAATTCTTAGGTGTGAGGACATTGTTGGGAAAGCATACAGATCGTTGAATGTCATAACGAGGCTACTTAAAGGATGCAACAAAGAATTAAAAGAGAAAAGTTACTTAAGTATGGTTCGTCCATTATTGGAATATGCAAACAGTGTTTGGGATCCTCACCAAGAATAACTAATAAAAGAAATAGATAGTGTGCAGAGGAAAGCAGCAAGATTTGTAACAGGGGATTTCAGGAAAAAAAATTAGTGCATCAGAAATGTTAGAGGAACTTGTGTGGGAAACTTTAAGTAAGAGAAGGGAGAAAACTAGACTAATAGGATTATATAGAGCCTATGCAGGAGAAGAAGCATGGGGAGAAATCCGTGAGAGGCTTCAGTTGGAAAATAATTATATCGGCAGGACTGACCAAAAGTATAAAATTAGAAGGAATTTTAGCAGAAGTGATTGGGGTAAATTTTCATTCATTGGGAAGGGCGTGAAGGAGTGGAACAGTTTACCAGGGGTAGTGTTTGATCCTTTTCCAAAATATGTACAGATATTCAAGAAGAGAATAAACAGCAACAGAGAAAATAAATGAAATGTTAGAGGACATTCGACCAGTGCAAATTATTGTAAACAAAAAATGTGTGTGAATAAATTAATTCCATCCCCTGGTCTATGGAGATTGGACAGCCGAAGTAGGGGACTGCCTGTAGGGGTGAAGTACAGTGGCGACTTCGAGGGCCCTGGGCCTGCTACGGTAGCTGTGAAGGCCCTTCAGGAACTCTGAAAAGTGGTGGCAAAAGGGGCTTTGGTTAAGACGCAGCAGGTTGTTATGCTACTTAGGTTCAAAATGAGTAAAAAGTAAATAAGTAAATAAATGCAATGTAAATTTTAATCTTATACCAGTTGTATAGTATTATTTGAAGTAATTCCACATACTGTAATTAGATGACTGTTTGTAAGTACAGGAGATATTATAAGTAAAATTTTGTAAACAATATAAATTTATTAAGGATGAGTTGTGTGTTTAACAGAAAAAATTGTTAGCGAAAAATTGTATAATATTGTATTCTAGGAAAATTTTCTTCTTCTCTTGTTAATTTAAAATTTAGTGCTTGACAATAATGTATTTTAGTGTACCATTTGCCACCAAGGTAGACACCTCATTTGCAAATAAAGAGATTTTTATTTTTTTATTTTTGAAGATAGCAGGCAAGGAGTATGTATTGGTGACCTTTGTGACATAGAAAAGGAATGACTCTGTTGACTGGCCTACCCTAATGAGAATTCTGAAATATCTGAAACTAGATTAGAAAAACAACCACCTCATCTACCAGACATTGTGTAATACCAGGTAATGTGAAGCTCAGAGGAACATTCTCTGTAAGTTTTGAGATCAACCCAGGAGTGAGAAGTAGATAGACTCTCATCTCTTCTCTTCAACTGTGCAGTAGAGAAGGTCATCAGAGAGTAGCAAAAGGAACTGGATTGTTAGAAGTTCCCAAATTGTATTTATCCTGGAAAATGCAAGAAGAACTCACCATAGTTTGACTGGTATTTACAGATGCCTTGGCACTTGCTACAGAAGACAAAAATCCTCACCAAAATCAGTGAGACCTCCAGTGAGCTACAGCTGGAGCAGGGAAAAATTTGAAATAGCCAACATGGTCAAGTATCTGGAAGAATGGCATGAACCCAGTATCCCAGAATGGGTAGCGCTAACAACCCAGATTAACATTCCAATTGATTAGCATTCCAATTGATCAAGAATACTTATTACAACAAGAGGTGTCTCCCACATCACTGAACTCAGACATTACCACAGCATCATACACCTTGCAGCCCTCGATGTCTTTCAGAGCCTGATCCATAACAAAAAAAGGCCTGACTGGCAAATTGGAGTCAAGGAGAGGAAGATACTGGGACTAGTCAAAGAAGAGGACGAATGCAGGAGGTGACACAACTGGGAAATTTAAAACTCCATTTTAAAAAATTTAAAAAATGTGGCCAGGAACAGACATCTGAACTTCTACAGATATATCTTGAGAATGAACCCTGACAGGCTGACCAACCAGCTTCTCACCTACATAGTAGTTCAACATACAGGAAGTTTAAAACAGTGTGGCAAATGGACAAGATTAAAGATCTGCAAGTACTGAAAATAACAGTAAGTCACATCATAGCCTAATCACCTCTCAGAAAGATTCCTAAATGAAAGAGTTTCCATGATAGACTATCCCATAAGAAGGCAAGCTCATTCAGGACAAAGGAAAAGAGCAGCACACTCAGGAAATACGCCATTACAGGGTAAACATAAAGGCCCATTCCAAGCAAAAAGTTTGAATTCATGGTCTTCAGTCAGTCCATTCAAAATAACATTTTTTTTTTTTTTTTTTTTGCCAGTGGTTTAATGTCGCACTAACAGATAGAAGGTTTTCGGCCATGAAAGAAAATTGAACGGCAGATACTGAGGAAAATATTAGGATTAAAGTTCCAAGATGGTACATGGATGTGCATAAGCTCTGAAGAACTAATTCAATGACTGAACAATTCACTTCAGTCGCACAAAAAAGAGGTATGAAATTCTATGGACATACAGCATGAATGGACAATTTGCAATTGATCAAGAAAATCTTTCTGATCATCAATGGAATCCAACAAACCAAAGTAGGTATACCCAAGAGGATTTCAAAAATGTTGGTATTGACTCACTGGCAAATACACAGGCTGCATATAAACAGAAAATCAACTCACACGAGTTCACATTCAAGGAACTGACAGCAAGAAATTTGAAACTAAAAAATGCATGGACTCAAGAAAAATGACAGACTTATTGCAAGAGGAAATTTTGAGAAGATATGGAGAACAATGCTAACTAATGATACCTATTATGTGTTCCTTAGAGGGGCAAACACACAATAATAATAATAATAATAATAATAATAATAATAATAATAATAATAATAATAATAATAATAATAAAAGCTTGCATCTTAGATTTCCATAAAACACTGCATTTCAGGTTTCATTTTAAAAGCACATTTTTCGTTATTTGCGAACATCAAGACGTGATATGTCTTTTTAAAGAAAATAATTCTGTATTTGCTTGAAAAGTTTTCAAAAATCATAATCCCAAGGGGCATAGACGCAGGTATGAGATTTTTAAATAACCTCATTGGTACTGTTTCACTCCATTTCTAGTATAGTACCGTAATATGTCAATATTGTTATTCAAATTTGTGTAATGTATATATTGCAATAAAAGCTCTAAACTTGCCATTTGTTTCCTACAACTTACAATTTTTCATGAATTCTTGCAACCCATTCTAGACGATTAATCTACTGCAATCAGTTGTGAACCAACGCCGATGAGAGGCAACACTTTTCCGTATTTAAGAATTGCCGTCCAATGTCTTTCGAAAAATATTCTTTTCGTCGATACATTTGTTTCATTGATCGTAATCTTATCTGCCATAACATGTCACCAAATGTACGTACTGTAAAATACTTGAAATTATAAATAAAATAAGAAAGAAGTGGTATTAAAACTTTTACGGTCGTTATCTACTGGAGCTCTCCAATTTGAATATGGCGGTTTTCCGACTTTAGCCGATGATAGTTGAAGTTGGTTGCGATGGAAATAAGCGGCAAGTTTCACGGCGGGAATTTTCCATACGCCTGGATGATTAAAAACTGCTCTAATACCTTCAGAGGATGAAATTTAATGAATATAATAATAAAATTAATTTATAGGCTATAAAGCAAGAATACCATACTTAGAATGTAATACAAAAGTAACGTACAAAATACTAGATAGGCTAATAAAAATGTATCACAGTTTAGAACCAAATTCTAACCGAACACCGCATCTGACGGTTTTTATTACATTTTATTGCACATAGTGACCCATAAGTATCCGCTCTTAAAGAAAAAGGAAATGATTCTGCATTTGTTTGAAGAGATTTAAAAATCATAATTCTAAGAGAAACATGCATGATTTTGTTGAAGTACCATAGTCTCATGTATACTGTACTAAGTAATAAGTCCGTTTCTCGTACAAAATAAGTTAATGTAGTAGGCCTAACTCAAAACGAATTTATTATGTGCAAACTTGAACATTATATTGTTTTTAAATGTTTGAAACTTGCTGCTTATTTACCTGCGAACTACAGTCTTTCATGAATTTTTGCAACCCATTCTGGAAGATTTATCGTACTGTATTCACCTATGTAACGGTTTCCGGTCAGAGGAAAATGTTGGGTATTTGGGAGTTGCCATCAAATCACTTTCGAAGAAATGGCCTAACTCTTCGTCGACAAATCTCCTTGGTTGAATGCAATCTAACTTATCATAATAACATTTTACCAAATGTACAACAAAATACTTGAAATCATAAATGCAATAAAGAGAAGAAATGGGATTAAAACTTGTCCGGTCGTTACCAGTGACACCTGCTAACTTAAATATGGCGGGTTACCGACTTCATCCGATGATAGTCGAAGTTGGTTTTCACAGAAATTATAAGCGGCGTTCCTAGCAGGAATTTTACAAACTCCCCAGTGATCGAAACCTACTCTGCCTTCAGATAATGAAGTTCAGTGTCCATTTGAACTTCATTTGAACTTTAAACACTATCGTAAAAATTATCAAGCTAAGGCCCTCATTTATATTTAGGCCTATATGTACACAACCTGCGCCGCTGCCTGCTATCCTTTTGTCCTCCACCAATCTCTCTCACATTCCAAAACAAAAATAAGCTTGTAGTTTTACATGACTGTCAATAATGTGATCATAGCAAGGGTGGTTCCTCAAGGGGGTTGCACATTTGTACAACTCTCAGTTATTTTCCTGAATTCCAGATTCTCTTACTTAGTTACCGGTACTATATTTCACAGACTTGATAACGAATATTTCCAGCTGGTGTCTTGTTTTCTCCCTCTGTAGGAGGCTAAAAGCTGCCAGGAGTCTTCACATATGCTACAGAAAGATAGTTTGTAGATTATTTCGGTTTGTGCAGGAACAGGGGTTTAGCAATATGACTTGCTTTTCTAGTGAGAAAGGAATGTCAAACACCCTGACATGAATACCAACATAATTGTAGAAAAACTGAAGGAACCTGGGAAAGATTTCTGTTTCAAGTAGACTTTTGTTCGAAGTGACGTAAAAAAACATTTATTCAGTTTTATCAACATATACATATTTTGCATAAAACAACACACACACATACAGAGAGAGAGAGAGAGAGAGAGAGGGAGAGAGAGAGAGAGAGAGAGGGAGAGAGAGAGAGAGAGAGAGCACATAAGCTGTCATAAGTGCAGCACTAGTCTTCCTTGCCTCCCGACAGATCAGGAATATAGGATTTGAATTTGAGCTGTTGAACAGAAACCATTCAAAAATTTTGCTGCTGTAGAGTGAATGTGCATGATTTTATTTCTCATTTGAAAGATGGATGAACTGTCTGTACAAATAGGTAGCTACGAGTGTGCTTGTAGTTAGCCTTTTAACTTACGGTACTTGAGTGGGTATGTCCTTGGGGTACAACCTTTTAACTTTAAAGTATGCTCAAATCCTCCTCACTTGATATCCACTGTACACCACCACATTCCAAACCATCAGCTAACACTGGATCATAATCACATGCAATATGAAAAATACTATGTTTTCTATAAAATTGTTTTGGGTATGATTAATCGGAAATGGTTTGAGATTTCAACATGAATCATACTGTATGTACGAGCATACGCTCAGGACACAAAACTGGTGCACTGTCTATTAGTCCTTAGCAGCAGTGTTCCCTGCGACCTTACTAGCATTTAACGTTGTATATATGGACTGTTATCAGCTACTGTAGTAAATGACCACTTCTAGAAATGTTTATGAATACTATAGTTATAGTAGAATGCTTTTTGAAACAGATTGTAGGGATAATTTAAAGACAAATTTTATTTTAAAGGTTCATGATCCTTGAACTTTAATATCACTGGTGTCAAATAAAGAACATATTACATGCAGGCTGATAGATAAATAAGAATGTATTTATTTATTTTTATACAAAAAGTTACATCTTACTGTATGCAGTTAATGACATTGTTCTTTTAGTGCACTTTGTTAGGTGGTATTTGTTACATTCTCAGTTGCACAGCTTACATACACAATTTTCTCTGGAATTGTGGTACGAGTTGATCGCACATATTTTGTGAAGAAAACCTTGAATGGCGTGGCTAGTTATGACGTGTCGTAGTTCCTGATTTTCTTTCATCCAGTTTCACCTCATTATTACGCTTGTAGCGTAGAAGTCCTGGGGCTGTCACACTGGATCGATCGAACGACTGCGACCAACCGACTAGAATGATGGTGTGCCCCTCCAATTTTGAGAAACTGTGCGTAAAGCGTGCGCAACGTTTATTTTCATTCTCAATTACAGCTGCCATGGAAACTTGTAGTTGTTTACAAGAGAACATTTCCCCGATAAACAGAGTCTTGACGCTTCGGTACACTTCAAGAATATGGTGAGCAAGTGGTGGTTTGATATCAATGATGTTTACAATAAACTCGTGCTCTATTCTCCCGAAATGCTGATTAGATGCATTTCTTTTCTGTTAGGGATGAACGACTTTAATTGCTAAGTGATACATTTCGTCTTTTATTTAGAAACTTCAGCGTGTAGAAATAAACAAAAATGAGACGTTAAGTACTGAGATCTACCGTGCTCTTGTCATTACCACACAGTCGACTGTTGCGTGTATAAGTATTTGTTAACTATGGGTTTCCACTACGTGTTAACGCGAAATATTTTCAGTGACGATGTTGAAATGTTTTTAGCTAACTTAGGCTGACGACACATGGAGCGGTTTTTACCGAGTCGGCCCAACACCTCCTAGATGTAAGGCCTCATAACCGCTCCGGAAATGTACTAAGGCTCTATAAGATGGGTATACTTTGCCGCCATTTTGGTTCATACAAGCGCAATGGGCCATGTGATGAAACACTAGTTTCTCCTACGAGAGCTCACTTCGTCACATTGAACGTATTGCTTTAATCACCGCGTGCATGGACAGAATAGTGCTATATTTGTGTGGATATTTATTACACAATGGTGAATTGTTCTGCACCCATTTTTAGTAATGTATCTACTGCGGTAAACAGTTTGTTTAGATTACCTTTATTTTTTAATTTTTTTACTTCAAAAGAGGCACCTGAGCCAAGGCTCATAATGGTGCAGTACAGTTAATTGCATTATGCCTCCACTGCCTCTGCTACACCTTCTAAATCAACCACTGACTTAAACCTGCATCCAGCTCCCACTGACATTACTACACCCCTTAATTCAGTCACATTGATCATTAAATATTCAGTTTCGCCCCCAAAGTCCGGCCACAGGAATTCATTCATTCATTTCAATTAATTCCAACGAGCCTGCAGGCTCATACATAGGAATTGTACTGACATTACATACTGGCGGGCACTTACACATCAAAATATAGTTTGTGTGTATAAGATTATTAGTAAACGGTTGCATATAAACACATACAATATACAAAATATGTACATAATCAATATGAGGATTACAGAGAATTATTTCTGACTGTATTTACATTTACATAACATGAAAGTTGCAAAGGTACAAGAATAGATTACAGAGTATTTTCATTTGCATAACATAAGAGTTGCAGAAGTACAAGAATATATTTCAGACTATTTACAATTACATAACATAAAATTTGCAGATATACAAGAATTGATTATAGTGTATTTACAGTACATATACATAACACAGAGTTGCAGAGGTACAAGAACAGATTAAAGAGTATTTTACATAACATAAACGTTGCAGAGGTACAAGAATAGTTCCGGACAGTTTGCAAGATTGTTTGGGAGAATGACTTAAATGACAACTGATATTTTGATTTAAACAGCACTGTACCTTTCCCAAAAATAATCCTTGACTCTTTGTTTGAATTTTGCCAAACTTGGTGCTATTTTTACCTCCACAGGGATGTTATTAAATAAGTGGAGCGCAGAGAACTTCAAGCTGTTTATACCATATTTATAAGAGCGAAAACTGTATAAGGCAAAGTCATTTGCGTGCCTAGTACTATATGGATGGTTGTCAGAATTCAGAGTATATGTAGTGTTGTGGTGTATAAATTTATGTTTTATTTTATACATGAGTATAGCTGTATTGAATTCTGTACTCATGCTTAGGGGTGGTATTTTAGCACTTAGGTATAGATATTTTATTGGCGTTAAGTAGGGAAGATTAAGCATATTCAAGTCAGACTACTTACAGCGCATCAAGATTACATTCAAATATTGTAGGTGACTATGAATTAAAGAGTAGTAGATCTGTTTTAGAAGATATTGTGGGATAATTTAACTTTCTTTAAAATTCCTGCAACATGTGTGATCTTTTTAGTAATGCATTCAAATGGTCTGTCCAGTTCAAGTTCCTATCAATCACCAACCCGAGATATTTGACAGTACTAACTCGTTTTATTTCAGTATTCTGCATATATATTTTACTGTGTGGGATTTCATTCTGACCTTGTTTTGTCATTATCATATAATTAGTCTTTTGCACATTAATTGTTAATTTATTTGCTTGAAACCAAAAGCACATAGTATTGCGGTCTTCCTGCATATCTTTAACAATGGAGTCTATATTGCAAGCAGTATATAACATGTTTGTGTCGTCGGAATATAGTGTGATACGTCCTTTCAAACGGCAAGTTGCAATGCCGTTGATGTAGAGAAGAATATGGGCCCTAATACCGACCCCTGTGGTACGCCATGTGTTACCCTAATTGCTGAGCTCCTACAGTTATTCAGCACTACATACTGTTTTCTATCAGAAAGATAATTATCAAACCACTTCAAAGCAACACAACGAACTCCTGCTCTCTCTAATTTAGCTAAAATTCTTTCATGGTCCCCTGTATCAAAGACCTCCTTCAGATATATAAACAACCTACCTACAAAATTATTAAAATCTATTGACTCTTGCAGCAGATTTATGAGATCTACGGTTGTTATTTCAGTGTTAGAGTTCTCATGAAAGCCATATTGTGCATTTTAAAAGAAATTACTTTTGTTTAAAAATGTGAGAAGTCTCTTTTTTAACAATAGTTTCTTATATTTTGGAGATTATGGGGAGAATGCAGATAGGCCTATAGTTACTAGGATTCCTCCCATCCCCACCTTGAAGACAGGAACCACTTTAGCTACTTTTAGCTCACTAGGTAATGTACCAGATGCCAAAGATCTGTTAATGATCTCTGTTAGCATCCCACATAAAGAATCCTGGAATTCTTTTAGAAAGTTTGCAGTTATACCATCCTGCCCACAGCTGCTCTTGTTTTTTAGATTTGATATTATAGATCTTACTTCTGTTTCATCAGTTGGATATAGGTAAAATGAGTTCAAGTAACTAGGAACCCCAAGTGTTTCAGTACTCTGGGAGGGATTGCTGAAGCCAGGGTTTTAGCAATATTGGAAAAATATAAATTTAAGGATTCACGTATTTCCTGACTGTCTGTAATTATCTTGTTATCTATTTCCAGAGATGTACAATTATCGCCTTTTGTTGTTTTCCTGTCATGTATGATTTTATTGATTATTTTCCACGTTTCCTTTGGGTTCTTGTTATGAATTCTAAATTTTTCAGAGTAATATTTGTTTTTAAGCTCCTTTTTAGATTTGTTACATTGTTTCTACACATGCGATATTCCTGATTGAGATTGCCGTTATTCTTTAGGGTGGGATTTTTAAGTTTCGCATGTAAAATGTCACGTCGCTTAATAAGGCTGAGAAGTTCAGAAGATATCCATGGCGAGCTACCAGTTCTTTGTGTTCGATGATTTTGTGCTTTCTGACTTTGTGTACTAAGCGGTCAATAAAGGAATTATTTATTATGTCAATCCTACTAGTAGTGTTGTTTATGACTTTTGTGTTATGTGCAGTGATATTACTACTTTTAGGTCTTTCAGGTCTACCATCTTTTCGGTCTACATTAGTTGCTTTCAGCCTTTTCAGTTCAAACGATTGTGATGGAGATTTAGAATTTGGCAAACGAATATCAAATATTAATATATTATGGTCACTTACTTAGCTACCAACATTTGATAAATAATAATATATTCCAGAATTATTTATAGACACATGATCTATTAAAGTGCTTGTGGTATCACGTATTCGTGTTGGATATACATTATTGCATTGCTTTAAATCATAGCAAGAAAGCAGATTCATGTATTTTCTTTTTAGTTGGTCACTAGTTAAGATATCAATATTCGTGTCACACAAAAATAGGCATAAATTGTTAGTTGTTTTAGATTATTTTTGAGGGATGCTAGAAATGTTGTGGTATTATTCCTATATGGCTTATATCCTGCAATTAAATCAATACGTGTATATTTACTACTACTACTACTAAATTTTCCAACAGTGCGAAATGTAAATACCTAACTCACCTCCAGCTTTGCCGTCTCTGTGTGAAAATATGCTTCTATAATTTCGTATATTATAGTATTTCGCCTCCTCACTTTTTACCCAGGTTTCTGTCACAACCAATATATTACCTGGCCGATAATGTGCAACAGAATTTCTATTTCCTCAAGTTTGTTTCGGATACTCCTGCTCTTTAGGTACAAGCACCTAACCGCACTGTAAGATTTTGAAGGACCAGTAGAGCTGTTTCCGTCCAGGTGAGAAGCAACTGTATATGAACAGATATTCTGTAAAACAAAATTATTTATGGAATCATATTGAATTTCATAACAGCCTAATGGAAAAGTGGAATATTTGTTGTAACACTTAGGTACTGCTATTAACGAGTCTTGGCTGCACCGTTACACTTGTGTCTTCGCTCTGCAACATTCTAATATCATCAATGCACCTAACTCGCACTGATCGATGGTTTTCAGTACTTCTTACGTAGATTTTGCAATCCCTTGTTCAAATATATTTATATCCATATTGCCGTAGATCCCTGGCCATCTCGTGGAGATATTTATTCCCCGATGTCAGATGTTCATTGATATATACAGCTCGGTTAGCTGCTTGTATACCTAAATCTTTTGAGCTTAGTGTTGATTTATTCTTCCTTGCTGCGAGCAGTTGAACCTTTCTTAACCGGCTATCGTACACAATTTTACAAGGAGAGGAGGAGGGAGTTCCTGCTTCTTTTGGGGTAGACCGTCGGTCACTTCGACACCGAGCGCATTGCCAAGTGCATTCACAACTGCGACTGGATTCTCGTCACCAAGCTGAGGCAGTCCATGAATTTCTACATTGTTCCTCCGGACGTACTGTTGAAGGTCTTGATTTTCCTCTCTAAGCTTAGAGACTTCTTCATCTGCTCTTGTCTTTTCCCTTTCGAGGACAGCAACCTTAGACTTCAATGCCGCTTCTTCTGCCATAGCGTTTTTAAAATCATCAGTTATTTTGTGCAGCTGACGCTTAATATCGTCGAAACTCTCAGCACTTTCTAATTTCCGCTTGTTCAGCTTCGATTCCTTCTAGTTTACATAGCCTTTCGTGGATGTCCCTAAATACAGATTCCATATCCCCAAGCTTATAGACACTCGGCCCTTTGGCCAGATCGCCATTCACACTATCACACTTGCCGCAGTACCACTTCCTTAATTTGTCCCCAATTAGTGTCTTGAATTCCCGTTTATTTAATTTAACACACGCTCTGTGATGTTTTCTACGACACTTACCGTCACAGATGATGTAGTCGTCCTCGGCAGTAATTTATTTTATGCACGAACCACACAGCTAGTTGCTTATTGCCCGCCATCTTTTCTCGAGGAGTTCAACATCCAAATACCACAGTTACAATATTTGTCAATGCCACGGTAAATTCATATGACAGAAATAATTGATGGTAGTACAACAAATTCATTATTTAAAACCAAGATCTGTGGTAGGCCTATACGCAGACAGGTTTTAAACTATAAGCTTTCTGATTCAAGCTCTGAAGCATTCGCACTTTTTTAAAAAAGTGGGTGGTCTAAAGAAACCAATTTGTGAAGTTATGAAATTAATTTGTATCTGTGAGTTCTTCTATAGGGAATATCAGCATTACATGATGCAAAATGGTGCAAATCCTGTAACGGAGAAAATTTTGAATGATAAATGTACCAGTAGCCTACATGTTATCCAACGTCCTGTAATTTAAAATAAAAAAATGTTAGACACTTCTTCAAAATTCGATCCTATGCTGCTGTGGACTTTAACAAGAATGTGCGGAAACGTGGTAAAACGTATGGGACTGCTTCGGAAAAAGAGAGGAAAATGTAAACAAGGAACGGAATGTTACTGTTTAGTAAATGCTGCAATAAAAGGAGACAGTACATTTGTAAACTTTAGTTAAATAACTTTTTTTTTTGTAATGTGCTGTCTGAGCAAGTTAACCAATGTTGCAACCCATTAAAGTTTAATAAGGTGAGTTGTGTTGAGAAATCATACTACTTCTCCTCAAACTAGAGGAATCTCTGTTTAAAAAAAGAGTAGTGTTAACTTTGATAAAGTAAATGTTTTCAATATTCTCCACAGCTCGTGGGTCACTCGCCTTACAGGTCGTAGGTAACTGATTATCAATGCAATACTTTACGTTGGGAGAGAAGATTCAGCTACCGGTAGAGAAGTAGTTACTCTATTCCTATTTTCTTCCTGAATGTAATTTTTGTTTCATTTGTTTCATTAATATTCGGTTGAATAAACTAGAATTCTCTGTTCATTACAACTGCATAAGCTGATGAGCTTCGTAACACTCAATAAAAATTATGTTTATTTTGCACATAGAAAGTACTTTTTAAAATACAAGTAAATAAGAAAAGGAACAAATTTTAGAAGAAAGAAATAAACTTAAAGAATACCAGTTATTTGGGTGTGTTCGTCTTCGTACATCACATTTCAGCGTTATTTTTGTTCGGAGAATATTTTTCTTATTATTTCGACAACACTGAAAATAGCGGTGAATCACTTTCAGGCAAGTATGAAATATCGACTGCGTTTATATGGTATCAAAATCTTCTATCACAATTTATATATCTTCGACATTATTATTATTATTATTATTATTATTATTATTATTATTATTATTATTATTATTATTATTATTATTATTGTACCAGGAGGTACACCTCAACTCCGAACATTCGAAAGAAGCGCCATAAAGAACTCTGTCTATCGAACAAAACGTGAAATTGCTACTGCATGAAGTTGGGACATTAATCAAAAGATTTCACTGCTGAATAATTGAGAAGTTTGTCATTTCTAAGTTTTCTAAAATGATTGGATTTATTTTGTTTTGGTGTACATCAAGATGTATGAACTTTTCTCCAAAGATGTCTATACTAAAACTGTGATCATGCACTCTGGTGCAAGATGGAAGAATTAGTGATTTAAAGAAGTTTTGTGTTCTTATGTTTCCCAGCTAAATTATTGTTAATTTGTTCCTTTATATATTTCTAGGCTTGCAACATTTCTCTCTCATTCCGCCAGTTTTTTAATTTGACCAATCACTATTTTTCTGTAATCATTTTTCAGACTATCACAGGCTTCTTGTTGGTTTTTGTTTGTAACTTCTAATTATGCCAATAAAATTAAGAGGGTGTGTCCGGATTGATCCAGAACCTTCTAGAACCGTCCCCTCGCTTATATAAGCTGCAGTTTTTCTAGCTACCTTGTCTTTGGATCACCGTATTTCTGAGAGTGTGTGTTCGTTAAGACAGGAGGCGGGGTGCCTCATTCTTCGCAAGGCAGTCCATCAGCCAAGGTAATGACCATCAGTCTTATTTTTCTGTAGCTACCTCCGCAGACTTACACGAGGGGAAGGTTCAAACTTCTAATTATGTAACCCCCTGTTTTCTAAAATGTAAAACCTTATTTCGGCTAATGTAAAATTTCATAAACTCTTGGCTTGACTACTGGCTTCCAGTCCCTTTTGTGTTTCATATTTACTTTCTCGATAAACCATTATTTTAACATCTGATTTTTATTGAGAGTAGGACTTGATTTATAAAATTGTTCATAAATTACGAAGAACATCTCCAGTTCGGGGCTGTTTTCTGCCTTACCTGTTCGGAGACCACGCCTCGAATCTCCCGGCTTGCGTGTTTTTATGGGTCAATTACCAATGGCAAGGGAGGGGTTCGGTACAATATGTATGGTGTAAGTGCTCCCGTCGAGTCGGTCCCTATGTTTGAAAGTTATTGATGTTGGTTTCCTGAATTTCATCCTTAACCTTATGGCAACCCTGGGCAAATGCCGGGACAGTTCTTATTCATAGATCACTACCGATTTCTGCCACCTCTTTACCCAATTCTATTCACCATCATTCTTCTCATTAGCTCATCAACTGCGGTTGATGTCAGGAAGGTCCTCTGGCTATGAAAATATTCCATATCAATTCATCTCACCTCATCCTGTACCTCATATCAAGAAATGGGGCTAAGGGGTAGACATACATTATTAGGTTAGTCCTCGCTATGTCAGTTTTGGCCCGATACGGCAGCCATGTTTTTTCTGTATTGTGGTCTGTGAATTGTAGTTGGTCTTCCCTCATCTAACTTCGCGCTCGGTCGTGTGTTTTGTCACAGTCGGCATAAACCACCGTTAATCGCACGGCCAACTCGCCTGGCCATTGAGAGTTCGCTTTTGTTGCAATATGCCATTGGTAGTGTTTCATCACTTAAGTCTGATTTTCAGGTTCTTTTTCCCCCTTTCCACTCGATTGTGGTCCTGAAAGCTATGTGTTACTCTCTCCTTGTGCTTGGGCATTGGTTTATTGTAGGCCTATTTCTGTCAAACATACACCGAGCTTGGTAAATACAGTATTTTACTACTTTGTGAAATTTACTTTATTGTAGACGTCAGTTGCATTGCTATTTAAAACTAGACTACACTTCATAATAGATAACTTTCAAGGTTACCTTTCAGCTATTGATCCCAGTATGAAATGGTAGTGGGAAGAATTATATGTTCCCTATATTATAATAAATAATTACATTAAACAATTATACTTTAGTGGTACAGTACTCATGGGGATGCAATACTTTTAAAAATATGATCAGAATGAGGGTGTAACCTATTGTAGGTCCCTATAATTTTAAGGAATCCTTTCATAAATATTTGTGTCCGCGGTTTTTATTGTAATTTACGCTTAACCACAACAGCCAAGCAGCGTAACGGTCTTGTTCCTGTTTCGAGGCCTATTCCCATGTCACAATGAGATCATTTCGAAGTACCTTACAATCAGCTGATCTTGATGTTGGCCTCGTGCCGCAACATGATTAAGGATCATATAAGAGAACTAGATCCGTCACTCCTGTATAACAAAGTTCACTGAGAAAACAAGTCATGGAAGCTATAGTGGCCCCTTTTTCTCCGCCAACATGAGGAATTAAATACCACCATAGTACCTCGTAATAAACTTGATAATGACAGTTGTTATTTTGTTAAAATTTTAATTGTGATAGGGATAATGATTGCATTTCGGTAGGAAAGTTGTATCACAAGCTTCTCTCGTGTCTTTTACTTGAAAAGTAAATTGCAATTACCGTGTTTGTATGTTGGCAATCCTGTTATTACGTTAGCTTGTATCGTTGTTTCATCGTTCGCATTTTAATGTAAATTTATACTTATTAAATAATAAATGCAACATTGATTACTGAACATGTTAATGCAATTCATATAAAACCCCAAAAGGTACATACCGGTACCTAAATCAGACCTAACAAAACCTCATTTTTTTCGCTCGTTCGTTCGTTGAACACTTCCGACGACTTTTATGTATGGGAATGGAAAACAGGAGAAGGAAAAGAAGAAGCAAAACACAGTATAATGCACACAGTTTATATTTTGAATTTATTTATTCCAAACAACAGGTTAAGAAGCACAAACACACACACGTTTACTAGCAACAGCTAGGTAGTTCAAGTGAAGTAAGTTCATGGTCATAATACTATTTCTTCACACTAAGAACGCGTACAATTCTAATTTCACTCCATAATATAAAAAAACTGGATTAAAAATCTCGTTCAATGCGAAAGAATCTCAACAAATTTTCGTCTGTCAAGCACTATTACTTGCCGTACGACCAAGTTCCCTTCGCGCGCAACGATAACTGTGTTGTGTTATGAATTTGTTGTACCACGCAACTGCACGTATAATGCCAACCACTGACTTCTAAATTAACCCTCCAAAGGGGAATTTTAGTTTTCACTAGTTGGCGGAGATTGAGGGACCCATCTCGGAACTGCTTGGGACTCTTCCTAT
The DNA here is from genome assembly GCF_040414725.1 of Anabrus simplex. NCBI lineage: Eukaryota > Metazoa > Arthropoda > Insecta > Orthoptera > Tettigoniidae > Anabrus > Anabrus simplex. The sequence goes on from NC_090270.1 coordinate 153,557,302, forward strand.
GAAGTGTCACTCCCCTGAACATGATGAAGTGGCAGCATTCGCAGTCTATTATTTTTAATGCCTTAAGCTTTCGGCTAAGGGTCTTTAATTTTTATCTAGTGATTTTAAAATTCGTATTTTCTACACCTTTCGTCATTCAATAGCAACGCCTTTTGCTTGTTACTACAGAAAATATGATGGACATTCGTTCTATTAGCTTCACCCAGGCAGCACTTCTGCCTCTCCATGTATTCTAGCTCGTTATATCAGACCGTAATATCGAAACCAAAATGGTGGGCGTCATAGGGCGATCAGCTGCCTACTGTTCAAGTTTAGAGAGTCATCTAAATAACTTAATTTCGGTGCGAAAGCTTCACATATTAGATTTTTTCCTCCAGGAACTCCAAGATTAACGTCAAAACCATGCACTTTGTAGACAATAATTGGAATGATGCAAAATAAACAATAAGAGGTTTACGAACGAATGTAGTTGTTAGATTAATGCATTACCTTAACATCGTTTAAAATATGAATAACACAAGACTGACATAACGAAACATGTAAGTAAATATGACATGAAATAGACACATTTTATCTAACAGCAGGTTTCACTTAACGTAGTAATAAGGGATGATGTCGTTCCTTTTATTAAGGTAAACGATGGCGGTAAATCCATCCATGCAATCCTAACTGAGCTGTTGCAGAAATACGGAATTGCTATGGTAGGAAAATCAAAGTAAGTTAATGTGAGCATACAGCTCGGGCACACCTCTGTTAATCCACTATTTATGTATTACATTCAGAAATTGAATAGTGCCCTCAGAAATAACAGTACACTCATTATCATAAGTTATGATTTTCATTTCTGTGTTGACGTATAACTTATATAATATGAATTAATTGAGGGATGCTCCATCATTCAACACAATATATAGTATACATTCAGTTTATTAAGTGAAAATAGGTTTCGATTCCCTTGGAACCATCATCAGTGCACTGTGCACCGCCTACTTTTCTGGCGGCAGGTTAACGAGAGCGAGGAATCATTCACCTTTTACTTCAACAAAAAATAACAGTGACAATTTCAACAACCAATCAGATGTTACAAAATAACGTAGGATGTTCCCCCAACTACTCAGCTAATCGTTTTAACTGGAAATTGTATTAACATAGGCACTTTACAAAATCGTCAAATTTGATACATGTTTCTACTCTCCACCGACAATTCAACTACAAATATTTGAACGTTTTAACACAGGTACGTTTTTATTATCCACAGTAACAAATCAGATCCTCACAGTATTCCTCAACTTCAAGTTTTTATGCATTATCTTAAAGCTCTGTTCAACATTGTGCGGCTGTGAGCTTGCATCTGGGAGATAGTGTGGATTTTAATTCCACTGTCAGCAGTCCTGAAGATGGTTTTCCGTGGTTTCCCATTTTCACATGAAGAAATATAAAAGCAGTTTTCTTAGGGAATACTTTTTTAGACTTGTGTTAAATGCAGGTTTATGCTAAACAGAGGTCACGCAAAATAAGGGTTATACTACATCGGTCTTTATCGTCACTAGAATGTCCAAGAAACGTAGGTACCCATCCAGCTCCATCTCCACAGTGAAATTAGCAGAGGGATATTGATGATTTAGGTGGTTTATTAGAACCATCTTGCCATACCACAGAAGTATTATATCCTCAAAGTAGTCCATGAAGTAAAATGATGTCTATATAATATGATTACAGATGAAACAATTATCACCAAGAACAACTGCAATACAATTACTACAAGAATAAACACTGCAACCACCTTAGCAAAATTAGAACTTAAATTCGCGTAAACCCAGGTTGTAAGTTTTATAGACGGGGCACACAATAAATAAGAAAAAAAGAAGACATCCTAAGATAACGTCCTGCTAGACAGGCGAGCTCAAAACACAACTCCTTTGGAAGCACATAGCAGACGACAGGGTCCATAAATAAATATAGCCAAACGAAAATTCAAGTAAAAGAATAGATACTGTTCAAATTTTCCAAAATGAAACTTGGATTTAAATTCACAATTGAGTGCCGAGCAAGAGAAGGGGCTAATCCACAAAAAATCATTTTATCGTGATTTTGCATAGTGCTGGTATCTCTTAGCAATCCTGTGCACTACTTGGGGTTGTGAGATAGTTCCTTGTCTGTCCCACCGCCATCTCAAACCTATACACTGCCTGCTCTATGCTATGCGGTTTACATACTGCTCAACGTGAGCTCTTAGTGTCACAAACCTCCGCCAGGGGCGCCAGCTAACGCACCCAGTTTATCTCCGTACCCAAGTTGTGTTTCTTTGCGTTCACATCGAGTGTTTATGTGTGTGACTCTGGTTGCAAAATGATTAATTGCTGTGTTCCTCTCTGTACATCATCGCAAGGAATTCTTTAGGTGTGAGGATTCCTGAAATCCCCCCCCCCAAGTAAAGAACTTTGGAGAAATTGGCTTAACGCTATATCAAGGTAAAGATCAACCAAGGATAGTGAATGGATTCCATCCGATTATTTTCGTGTTTGTAGCCTGAATATTAGAAATGGAGAAACATTATAAAACTAAAAGAAAAATACATTGAAGCCAGAATGGGTGCCTAGTGGGTCTTCGAATTATCCCCATTATTTTCAAACCAGAAAAATAGCTCCGCGACAGCGATAACGCATTTATTCGGAACAAATCTATGATGAAACAAGCTCTTCAACCGCAGGAAATACATTGGTTCTATTATGTTCTCACTAGATGATTTTCTGGAGACGCAATAGAACCTCTATTTAGTGCAGTGAGATTGGGTGGTGGATGTAATTACTGTACATGACGGACCCACGCACTGCATTATGTGCTATAAAACGTATCCTGAAATCTGGTCATGAACAAAGGGTCAGCGAAAAAGTGATAGAAATAATATTTTTGCGTCCACTGCTGGTAAATAACAATAAGAAAATGTCTGAAAAGGTGCTCCGTTTCTCGTGTGGAGAAAATTCTGAAATTTTTATGTACCATGTATCAGTGGGATGGTCCTAATATATCTACTGTAACTGGTAAGGTTTTATATATTTTACGTTTCTATATCTCAAGCCAAGGTCAAATGTGAAATTTTAGTTTCTGTATGTGCGTTATATTCTCAATTAGTGACAGGTTATTTTTCATTTATTATTGGTGTTACGGACGAAATCTCATTTAACCAACATGTGCTCTGGGTGAGGTAAGTGCTGCCATCTGCAATGTCTCTGTAAACGCAATTCTCGCAACACAGAGCAGGCAGTATATGGAGATTGAGACGGCGGTGGTCTGTCCAAATGGGAGGCCTAAAGGGGCCCATAGACGTGCAATATTATTCCGCAATATCGGGGTTTGTGCAGTAGAATTGATAGTGTGTATTTAATATTGAAGGGTTGTGCAATACATTGTACGAAATCAAAAACGTTTGAAATATATTGCGCAAATCGCAAAATACTGTGCCGTGTGTTGGCAATATTGTGCAATATCTCGTCCTCCCGCCAGTTGGTATCAACAAGTGGGGGAGAACATATCGTGATGGTAGACAAACAGGTGGTGAAAAAGTTTATTTTGTAGTTTATCGGAGTGTATGTACCATTACCTTCCGGCTCTATGGGACGTTAAGAGCAAGGATTGCAGTAATCACGTTAAAAAAGGTGAACAGAACAAGGTGCTTATTGAGAAATATCGCGAAAAATATCCCAACACCGACAAGCAAGAAGTTATTTAAAAAAATCAGTTCTCTGCGTACATACTTCCGGAAAGAAGTGAAGCGGCTTCCTGATACAGAAAAGAGTGTTCACCAAACAAAATACCGGCATGGACTGACTACTGGTATATATATTGCCACGTATATTGTACGTCTATGACCGACAACCAACAATATTATCTCCACACGATTCTATTTATTGCACAAACCCGATTGTTGTGCAATAATATTGCACGTCTATGAGCCCCTTAAGATTCACCGCCATCTAGCACCACGCGTTACGTCACGCAAAGCCGAACATTGCCGATTCCGCTCCGACCCGAACAGTCTCTTGCTGTAACACCCGACAGGGGCCAGCGGCTTCGCGCGCACTGGGACTCGCCTTAATATAACAATTTCAGAAAATACTGAAATATACACTTTCACTGTAGTACTCATGATGACATGATCATCATCCCCAGTAGTCATTATTAAACGTAACTTGAAGTATACTTTAAAATTCGAAGTTCTTTTTCTTTTCAGAAATATAAATACAAAGGTCACAATAAATTTGATATTAAATATCACTTCGTCAGAAACATAATGCTGAACTTCAGCGCGATAGGCATATAGCGTAAAATAATTTTATTCAGGATCCTTGGAAAACTCTGTGTAAATAAAGAATATTCACTGTTACAAAAATGATATTTTAATGACAGCAAACGTTATGTTTAAAATTCAGTGTATTGAAGTAAAACGGAGATTCGTTTAGATATCAGTTCTCAATAAATAATACAACTGTACAAAGATAATATACAAAATGTTATTCATGAATAGTTAGTTACCTCCCTAGAAATTATGTCTTTAGTTAATCTCCGTTTCAACCCAAACCTCGTAATTATCTCTGTTTCTATCTCCATGACAGTGAGAAGGTGGTGGTGATTATTGGTTTAAGAGAAAATACAACTGGGCAACCATCAACGCTTAACAAACTAATCACAGGAAGAGGTCCGACACTTCGACAAATGAATGAATCGGCCAAAGAAAGACGAGGGTCACATAGGGCGTGAAAATGAAAGACTCCATTCGCAGATCTAATGCCAGCGGGGTAGGAAATGAACAAGAATTGACCAAGAGAGGTTGGACAGGACTGATGAAAGTGTGGAGTCTGGCACAACTAAGTGGAAGCGATGCCAGGATTCAACTAAGGGCCAACCCACGCTCCCAAATTGAAAGCCCCAGGGACCCCTTTTAGCCACCTCTTACGACAAGCAGGGGATACACCATGGATATATTCTACAGACACCGCAACCTCAGAGGGTACCGGGCGAGTTGGCCGTGCGGTTAGGGGCGCGCAGCTGTGAGCTCGCATCCGGGAGATAGTGGGTTCGAACCCCACTGTCGGCAATCCTGGTTTTCTGTGGTTTCCCCATTTTCACACCAGGCTGTACCTTAATTAAGGCCATGGCCGCTTCCTTCCCATCGTCGCCATAAGACCTATCGATGTCGGTGTGATGTAAAACAAGATGTAAAAAAATCTCAGAGGGCTCCATGAAAACCGTTATATATTACGAACAATAAGCCTACACAGTACTTCAGTGAAACTTTAATATTAAAGATTTCTAGATTGGATACTATAGTTGCATAGCTGTAACACAAATAAATGTTTATTTAACACATATTATTCTACGCTGTTATTAGCTCCGTAGATTATGGCCAGCGTCAAGACCTCCATTTCAGAGCGTCATAGGTTCGATCCCCGGCCGGGTTGCTTTTTAAATGCGTCTAGTTAATTTAACTCGGGGACTGGGTGTTTTCTATTTTTGCTAAATGTTTTACGTCGCATTAACACATTTTCAGGGCTGCCGACTGTGCGATTCAAACCCACCATCTGCCGCATGCAAGCTAACAGCTGCGTGACGCTAACAACATGGCCAACTAACTCCTTACTCGTAATACTGAATACTTCCCTCCACATATATTTGGCGTTAAGAAGGTCATCCGATCGTAAAGCAGGCTCCAGTCCACATGTTCTGCACAGTTGGCACCCGAGTTCACAAGGATGTGGGAAAAACGGAATAGGAAAATTCCATGGCACTATTGCTTTCCTATTGCATCTGTTATAGCTACACACATTCTTTTTAAAAATTCAGAATTGTTTGTTGTTTAAAGGGGCCTAACAGCTAGGTCATCAGCCAAATTAAGAATTAGTATCCAATTTAGAAATCTTTAATATTAAAGTTTTACTGAAGTACTGCATAGGCTTATTGTTGGTAATATATAACGGCTTTCATGGAGCTTTCCGAGCTTGTAGGGTCTGTAGAATATCCACGGTATCCCCTGCTTGCTGTAAGAGGCAGCTAAAAGGGGTCTCAGGGGCTTTCAGCTTGGGAGCGTGGTTGGTGACTACGAGGCCCTTAGCTGAGTCTTGGCATTGCTTCCACTTAGTCCCAGACTCCACACTTTTATCAGTCCTGGCCAACTCTCTTAGTCAACTCTTGTTCGTTTCCAACCCTGGCGGTATTAGATCTGCGAATGCTACGGAGTCTTTAATTTTCACACCCTGGTGACCCTTGTCTTTCTTTGGCCGATTCATTAATTTGTCGAAGTGTCGGACCACTTCTTGTGATCAGTTTGTTAAGCATTGATGGTTGCCCAGTTGTATTTTCTCTTAAAGCAATAATCACCACCACCTTCTCACTGTCATGGAGATATAAACAGAAATAGAGATAATTATGAGGTTTAGGTTGAAACTGAGATTAACTAAAGACTTCATTTCTAGGGAGATAACTAGCTATTCACGAATAAAACTGTGTATTTTGCCATTGATGCTTTCACGGCCCGTACTTACAGACATGATACTGTATAGGCTTTTGGGCTTATGCCGTGTCAAGAAAATCAGGTGAAATTCTTTACGTTTCACAGAGAATTGTGCTCTGCGTCATCAGAAGAAAATCTTGACTGTCCACGAGACAGGCTTCTTAAACAAGGCTTCTTTTCTTGACATGGCATAAGCCCAAAAGCCTATACAACATCATGTGTATATTTTCTTTGTACAATTTTATTACTTATTGAGAACTGGTAACTAACCAAATCTTTGTTTTACTTTAATAATAAAGTTACACTGAATTTTAACATATCGTTTGCTGTCATGAAAATATTCTTTTTGTAACAGTGAATAAATAATCTTTATTTACAGAGAGTTTTCCAAGGATTCTGTCTGAAGACACAAATCTAACAGAACAGTTCTGAATAAAATTATTTTATGGTATATTCCTATCCCGCTGAAATTCAACATTATGTTTCTGACAATGTAGTATTTAACATACAATTTATTGTGTAGGCATAGGCCTACATTGTATTTATATTTCTGAAAAATCTTTGAATTTTAAAATATACTTCCAGTTATTTTCAACAATTTTCAATAAGTATTACTATTGGGGATGATCTCATGTCATCATTTATAAAATGCATACTACAGTGAAAGTGTATATTTCAGTATTTTCTTAAATTATGTCATTAATGCGAGTCCCATTGCGCGCAACCGCTGGCCTCTATTGGGTGCTGGAGTAAGATACTGTTTGGGGTCGGAGCGGAGTCAGCTATGTTCGGCTTTGCGTGACGTCACGCGTGGTCCTAGATGGCGGTGAATCTAAGGCCTCCCCTGTGCAAATACACACAGAAATTTGAGGACCTTGTGAATCAGCTGTACAGTTAGTAGAGAAGGGGCTAACCCTCATGCCTCAGTCGGAGTGGAGGGGCGAGGAATGACAAGTAGTTACTTTTCTAACCAGAAAATGTCTTGTGATGGTACAAATAGTAGTTTTAATGCGAATAAATGTAAAAAAACATAAAAAGACATCTGGATGAGGTCCGTAGCTAAGAGACTGAGAAATAGTGGTGAAGCTCATGTATAAGCTCAAATCCCTGTTTCGACCAGTCAAAGAGAAGCCACGTCTTGAAACACCGGGCGTATATGAAATTCCATGTGGTTGTGGTTGTTCATATGTTGGCATGACCAAAAGGCTTGTTAGCACCAGAGTGAAAGAGCACATCAGATCGGTAAAGAATGTCGCTCTTTCATCCTCCACGGAGAACGCTATAAGCCAGTCTGCCATAGCAGAACATTTCTACAGTACAGACCATGAAATCCTCTTTGATCAGGCGAAGGTCATCGCGCCTGTAAAAGACTTCTATGCACGTCTTGTGAGGGAAGCCATAGAGATAGAGCTGCGCCCAAATAACATCAACAGGGAAGACGGCTTCAAGTTATCAAATACATGGAGACCTGTACTGCAGAAATACATGCATAACACCACCATGGCACAGCGGGACGCACTCAAACTGTCGACAGAGGGCGGTGCATCAGTAACTTCCCTCCCAACCACCACAGCACAGTGTCACGATCCTTGAGTCCAGTTAGTGGGGTAGGCCGTGGATAGTACGGGCATGACTTCCATGTTCCTTCAGATAATTTCTTTGCTCACTGGCGGAGGCAAAACTTCACATGCCCTGATGAAGGCCAATGCAATTTGGCTGAAAGCTTGGCTTTATTATTAATAAATGTATATATAGTGGCTTTAATCCAGTTCATTTATTTCTTTATGTTAAATTAAAAATCTTGATGAATTGAAATGACAGTGATCATGATTAATGAATTAAAAACATATTGAGGCACAAAGTCCTCTTGTCTGATGGGTCGTTCTTGATTGTCAAATAAAACTTGCTGACTGTTAAAATGAGAACACTGTGCTAAGCAGTGTAGTGAGACCATCAATACCATGGATAAAACGTGTGTAACATCTGTAATGAGAAAAGGAATTATGAGTGGATGAAAAACAAGTTAATAAATAATGTAAGAAAACTAATTTAACTTATTTTTAAATAAAAGTTGTCGTCTCGAATGGAAATGACCTTGTCAGTCTCAAGTCACATTGACAACTAAGCTTGTGTGTGGCTTACTGTGTATCTGTGCCGATGCGGTTGGGTGGGGGAATGGAGAAGGAGGGGCGAAGGGGGAGGGACAAGGTGAGTCACGGGAGGAGGGTGTTAAAAGAAGGGTGGGTCTTGTTCTAGAATGTCGGTAGTGAAACTCGTTTTTATTAATAAATGGTTCACAGAGAAGTGGGACAAAAGTTTCCAATAATATATTTTTCTTTTCATTTATTTCATTCAAGTTGTGCACGGGATTGTTATATTGGTCTATATCTATATAAATATTCTCTAATATATTAAGTAAGGGACCTTTCTGTTCATAGTGTAAGATCTTTAAATCTTGGTCAATTGTTGTGTATATGTGAATTTTCTCTCTACAGTGTTCACTCATGGCTGAGTAGCGGTTGTACTTTAGGGCACCGAGGTGTTCAGAGTATCTTACTGTATATTGAAGCTACAGCCTGTTTGTCCAACGTACGTTGAAAGACAGGATTGGCATTTTAATTTATATATCCCAGAGTTTGAAATGTTTTTGTTGCTATTGACAGTATGAGAATAAAAAAATGTTTTTACATTGGTGTGAACGGTCTTGAAAGCTACTTTTAATTGTGTTTTTTAAAAATGTTTAAAATAGGATATATGTTATTATTATTATTAAAGGTAAAAAAACGTAAACTCGTGTCCTCATCCCGAGGTAGTGCAGCTCTTTTCAGGCACACCCCCATTGGAGGCGAGCTGCATGTACCATTTCAACCACATACCAGCCTTCCTGCCATTCTTAAATTTCTGGCAGTACCGGGAATCGAATACAGTCCCCCGAGGACGGCAGCTAATAACACTAACCGTTACGCTACGGAGGCGGACATTATTAAAGGTAAATGTCGTGAATTTCTCTTTAGGGGAAGATTCTTTTTCTAAGGTGGTCTTGGGTTTACTTTTGAATTTATTAAGAATTTCGTTCACGAAAGCTTTACTGAAACCATTACCTTCGGCTATTGTATAAATAGTGTTGATTTCCTTTCTAAAATTCTTACGGGATAAAGGAACATTAAGAGCTCTGAAAATCATACTATTATCGTGTGAGTATTACAAACTATCTGATATCAAAAAAGAAAACTGTTTTGTAGGATTTTACAAACTTGCAAATTACAACGTACAAAATGCTCTTTGTTCGGTCTGATTAAACAGAAGCCATGTAAGAGAGCCTATGCAGAAAAAAAGGAAAGTGAGCGTAAGAGCAAGCTGACATACTACTGAAAATGAAAATGGTGAAGATGTTATAGTGTGTTTAAAAACTTTTTGTGACACTTTTTCTTATCTAGAAAGCGTGTTTCAGTTGCTAGACGTGGGATGAAAGAAGAATTATAATGTGGAAGAGTTGACAATGATTTTAGTGATAGTGATGCAAATCTGAATGGAAGTACTTCATTTTATGGGTCACCTTCTGCCCCATCAGTACCATGTAAGGACAAGAGAGGAAGACATGGGAATTGTTGGAAAAAAATAACTGTCACTTTAATTTTTTGTGTAAATGTATTAACATGTTTCTTAGGAATGTTGCCACTATAGTATAAAGAAAAACCCACACATGAGCTACATAAGGTTGGTGGCATCAGTTTCTGAAATGCTCAGACTCTGTCTCAAAGAACATGAGGAAAAGAGTGACGTAGGCCCTTCCATTTCATATGAGAAGAGCTTACACGTTTTAATGAAACTTTAAAATTGGATTTAAGGCATCTTTAAATGACACCTGTGCAGTATGGGATGAGTGGAGGGCTACGGATGACGATAATGTCCCTTATGCAGTTAGGCTTCATTACATAAAACCAGAACAAGATCTGATGCCAGAAAAGACTCTAAAGACCCTACTTATGAATACTTAGTTATCACATATGACTTACAGCACGCTTTATCTTTACCTAAAATACCTACGTATAGAGTGTTCTATCTCAGGCAGCTGTGGATGTATAACCTAGTTCTATCTCAGGCAGGTGTGGATGTATAACCTAGATGTTCATGTCTGCAATGATGAATCTGGTATCATGTGTATGTGGACAGAAAACATTGCTTCTCGGGGATCCTATGAAATAGATTCATGCCTATTAACAATTTTGGCTGACAACAAGTTATCACAAAACAACATAAAACAAAACAAAACTTTGGTTCTTCTCAGATTCTTATAGCGACCAAAATAAGAATACAATTATCGTAATTCTGTATTACATTTTGGTACATACTAGGAAGTTTGATGAAACAGAACATTTGTTTCTGGTGCCTGGCCACACATTTTTGCCAAGTGATAGTAATTTCAGAATGCCAAAGAAAACGTCTCGACAAGTTGATTATGTTTACACTCCCAAACAATGGAGAAACATTATTAAAAGGGCCTGGATAAAAAAATACAGTAGTGGACATGGAATGTGCAGGCTTCAAGGATTTAAAAACACTCTTAAACATTGTAGATGGGGCCGCACAGCTGTGAGCTTGCATCTGGGAGATAGTGGGTTTGAACCCCACTGTCATCAGGCCTGATGATGGTTTTCCGTAGTTTCCCATTTTCACACCAGGCAAATGCTGAAGCTGTGCCTTAATTAAGGCCACGGCCGCTTCCTTCCCACTCCTAAGCCTTTCTTATCCCATCGTCGCCATAAGACCTATCCTTGTCGGTGCGACATAAAGCAATTTATAAAAAGAAAAAGTAATGAAAGACAAGCTAAGTGTTGAGGGTAGAAAAGTACTGAGTAGAGAAATAACAACGAGAAAAGTAACAGAAGACAAGCTAGGTTTCCTGTTCCCGAAGTTCTCATACATTCAGTAACTCAACTGTAATAAGAAAATATTAATAGGAATTGTATATAAGCCACCTAATATTAGACAAATGGAGGAATTCGAAGCAGCTTTAACGGATCTTATCTCGGTCTACGAAGATGTCATAGTCATGGGTGACTTTAATACTGCCTTGTTAAAACAAACTAATGAATCAGATAAATTGTATCATATATCCCATGCTCTGATCATGGAAATCCTACCACTTAACGCTATGAGCCACGTCAACTACCCTGACCACTTGACTCACACATTAATTGACCTTATACATGAAAATCAACCCCGGAAAGTCATTAACCACAGACAGGTCCCAGCTTCTGGGATTTCAACTCACAACTTACTGTACTTTTGTTACTCTATCCGAGGACCGAATTATAAAGCACGCTACGTTATTTTAAGACATAAAACATATTGAATTAGATGACCCACGCAATGACGCATATAACTTACCATGGAATGATATATGTAATCTTCATGACATTGACTCAAAAGTTAACAGATTCAACTCATTAGTGCTGAACTTGTATGACAAACACATGCTCTGGAGAGATAGGTAAGATTTACCCGCCCCCCTTCCCACTTGCTGACGACCGAGATAAGCTCTGCTATGGTCAACCGTGACCGTTGGTACAGACAATTCAGATGAACACGTGACAAAGATGACTTTGATCAATACGGGAAACTGAGAAATAAACTTAAACAGCTAATTAGAAAGAGTAAATGCCACTACTTTCAACAGTTAGCAGGAAATAATAATTTAAACCAAACTTGGAAGAAGCTATGATTTCTGGGCTTAGGCAAAGCCGTAGAAGAGCACATTCCCAAAATATCTCTAGATAGGGTACGTTAAATGATTACTTTTCTCAGCCAAAAGTCAGAACAGTTCCATTAGCGGCTAATCCAAAGAACTCTGCATGCCGTTCTGAGCGCGACCAGTTCTCTTTCTGCTCCGTTAGTGCAAATGATGTTAAACGTGTGCTGTACTCTATCACTTCCGATGCGAAAGGTAATGATGGTATCTCGATAAAATTAATTAAAAACATCATCGGGGCTGTACTGTCAATACTTGCTTACATATTCAACTACTGCCTGACCAATGGAGTATTCCATAACGTTTGGAAAGACGCACTAATAAGGCCAATCCTGAAAAACACTACCTTGTATTCTCCATCAGATTACTGCCATCCTACCACCACTCGCAAAAGCACTCTAATGTCTAATTCATATACAAACCACTGTATACCTGGCCCAGAATTCCCTCCTTGACCCTTTTCAATCCGGCTTTAAAAAAGGACATAGTACTGCGACAGCATCACTGCGAATTACGGACTGTATCAGACATGCAATAGACCAATGATATGTGACTGTAGCAACACTACTAGACCTAAGCAGCGCCTTTGATACAGTTAGCCCTGGTTTACTACTGCTGAAACTCCGTAGTCTCAACTTTAATGGAATATCTCTTAAAGTTTTTAGCTTCTACCTCACTGACCGTCGGCAACGAGTATCAGTGGGAGCAATGTATTCAGGCTGGCATAACAAGTCAATAGGTGTCCTGCAGGGGTCGGTTTTGGGCCCACTTTTATTTGTTGTTAGTGTGAACGACATAGGGGACGCATAGAACTATAGCAAGTACTGCATCTATGCAGGTGATCCTCAGATTTATTATCACTCATATCCACAAGACATAGATGTAGCCATTGACAGTAAATTTTGACTTACGATGACTGAATGACTTTGCCAGCTTGTTAATAAATCCTAACAAAACTGAGATTATAATATTTGGTACCAAAAGAAACCTTAACTTGTTAAAAAGTAGACATATACCCGCAAATATTTTAAATAATACTGGCGTGCCCTATTGTACGTCAGTAAGAAACTTAGATGTTATAATGACTGAGGCACTAAATTGGACTAAACAAGTGACAAATGCATGATGTAAAGTGCAGAAATCAATTTTTCCTCTCAAACGCTACTGTACTATATTTCCTAAACATCTTAAAATACAACTGGTAAAATCTCCAATCTTTACCAATTCTAGACTATTACAACACTGTACTCAAGACAGTAACAAGATGCTCGAACGGAGTTTAAACACCTGTATTCGATTTATATTTAAGCTGCGATATGATTCTCATATTTCACCTTATTATAGGGAGTTGTTATGGCTTCATGTTCATGAGCGTCGCAGTCTCCACGTTGTTCCTTCTGCATGGAGTTCTAAACTCAGGTGTACCGAATTATCTCTCATCGAACTTTAAATACCCCTCCTCCTATCATAACCACAATACACGATCTGGCTCCTGTTTAACAATATCTCTCAGTCACTCCAGGACTTACAACCGTTCCTTTGTAGTCACTGCCGCTGGGCTGTGGAATACCCTCCCTGCTACTATTAGGGATTTACGTTCTCGTGTGAGATTTAAGATGGATTGCCGAAATCACTAGCTGAATACTTCTAGCTGACTTGTTCGATGTGTGAAGTGTGAATGAGTGCGTGAATGAGCTTATTTTCATAAAAATTAGAAATCTGTTTGCTAGTTATAGGTTATTACGGTGTTTTCCTTTTTATTATTACTAGTGTTAGTTGTATAATTATTATAATGTTCATGTATATTGTCATGTTGTACATTCTATAATTATTTCTTTTATTACTATCTCCATATTTGATATTAGTACTATATTATTAAAAAAAGATTTGTTGTATTTAAAAAAATTATATGTTGGTTACTTATTTTAAATGTTGTGGTTAAATGTAAGAGAGGGCCTTGAGCCCTAACTTTGCCACGAATAAAGACTAATTACTTACTTATATTCAGTCATGGACAAAAGTTCATATTTTCCAAAAACAACCTGGGAGGTCAAAAAAGAACAAAAAGATGAAAGTGTTACTTACAAATGAAGTGCAGAAACAAGCACTGGAAAACCTGACTACCCTGTACCCATCAGGAAGGGATATTAACCCTTAGCCATCCTATTTTTTAATACCCCTGCCTCTCCTGCTCCATTTAAGAATCTGCTTGCAGAGGGATAAGAGGCAGCACAAACATATGGACAGCATATTCATAAAATTCAACCAAAGCAAACACAAAATAAATATAATACAAGTACAATACAATATCCAGGTGCAATGTTCAGCATTTTTAAGCCTGAAATGATCTCAGATAGTATCTTTTTATCTGTAAATGTGCACTGTGTGGAACTTCTCAAAGCACTCGCTAGGATGTAATCCAGGCTTTTTTCTACAAGTACTGCAGAAAAACATTGTCTCACGTCGTAATTCAGGCTTACTTTTCATTGCCATATTTGGGATTACACCTAAAAATGCTTTGAATTAAGGAAAAGTAGCATTTATCCATGACCTCGAAAAGACTCACGTCTGAGTGGCGTAACCTTTTGAATGCTTACACTGGAATACCAGTTAGTCTCGCGGACAATTTCCAACAATAACTCGTCAGTCATGAATAACTGGAAAAAGTCAAGTTCACTCTTAGGTTTAGTCCCTTGTGGTGGCTTATAACCTGACGTACCTGTGAATGGGGTTCTTTTGAAGTCCAAGTCTGTGTCACAGTATTCCCTCCAGCCATCAGTTGAGGTACCAGCACTGCAATTTAGCATACCTTTCTCATTATCAGGATCTTCATCACTCAACTCACCAACACAATCTCGTTCCACAATATCTTCCTCACCACTTAATTGAAAATAACTCTCACTATCGCTGAAATCAACGTCACTTTCATCTAAAAGTCTGGCTATTTCCTTCTCATGCTGTTCAAACAACTTCATGCTTTTAAACAATGTCTGTTTACAAACTTTATTACAAGCTATAAATTTCATTTCTGTTCTGTATTGAAGTGCAATTATAAGAAATAAATTGACAAATAACTGATATTACATCAGACTTGGGACTAGTTTCAGCCACCTAATGGCCATCTTCAGCCAAATAAAATTAAACAGATTATGTGAAATAAAACATATGTATAACAGGCAAGGACAATGTTGCAGAAATAATTATAACATTAAATTACACATAATAACAAAATGTATGGTCATGATCTTCTTGTCATGATATGATGTCTTAAGTTCACTTAGGACCTCAAGCAAAGAAGTAAATCTGGAAATAATAGCCAGAATTTTGAATGAATAAACATACAGAAATTAAATTTAAAAGGAGAAAATTATTTATGAGACTCACATCTAATGTCTGATGTGGAACAAGCACCGACTTGCTGGAGGAAGCAGGCAGGTCATGTAACAAAGGAGTGGGTAGGGAACAAGCACTGGCTTGTTGTAGGAACCAGGCAATGTAAACAAAGGAGTAGCTTGGGAGAGGAGGGGTGGGGGAAGGAGAGGCGGGAGGGGGAAGGAGGGGCGGGAGGGGGGAGGGAGGGAGGGAAGAAGGAGAGAAGGGGTGTCTAAGGTGGGGCTGACGGATGTGGAAAGAAAGACTGCTGTTGAGAGCAGAACTTAAAGAGATTATAACAGAAATAATTCTTATTATCTGAGACATGATTAGGGTGACCAACCGTCAGGCATTTGCCGGACATGTCCTTTTTTCATGCTTATTATTTGCTATTAAATCTCTGGCTTTTTGCATATTGTATTCCTTGTCATTCAGTTTCCTATTGTTTTCTCTGTGGCAAAGCTATTTTTTTTGCACTTCCTCTATCTCAGTCCATATTCTGGATACCCCTATCTGACTACGTCATTTACTCACTTAATAATAAATCATATCTTAAGTTAGAGCTGTCTGAAGGGCCTGGTCACCAAACTAGTGACACCGCCCGACGTGATCAGAACGTGCTCGGTCAGGGCCGGGGACTTCTCGGTGGGGATTCACCAGTCAAGTAATGCTGGCTGCGGTATTAAGTAGTTTTGTTTTTGTGCTAGTTCGATTCGGACCTTCTGAGTGAGTGGAGTGTTTGTGATTTTATTATGAAATTTGAATAATATCAGTATGTAATCACTCAAAAGTGGCGAGGCACAAAAGAGGAAATGTTGTTCTCGGAGTAACTGAAACAAAGGTGCAGGTGATCTCGAGAGACATATTGCTAGTGAAAAGCATGGAAAAACATTTAGAAGCAGTTCTTCTAGCAGTAATATTGATTCATTTCCCCGATTAAACATTCCCTACTAGACAGGAAAGTTCGGACAACAGAGGCAACATTGGCATATCACACTGTTTCTCACCATCAGTCGTATAGGTCTATGGATTGCACATCAAAGTTGGATAAAGTGCTGTTTGCAGATTTTGAGATTGCTAACAAAATATCATGCGCTAGAACCAAAACTGAAGCTATCCTAATTAATATAATCGCCCCTCATTCCATTGACATTATCACTAAAACATTGAATAATAGTATTCCTTTGTGCGGAGTGGGTACTGATGCTAGCAACCATGGGGATTTGAAACTTTTTCCTATTGTTATACAATATTTTGACTATAAAGAAAATGGTATTCAAACTGAATTCTTAGAACTACAAACATGTCCTATTGAAACTTTATAGACAATATCCATTTATGTTTCTGAGACTTTAAAGGAGCATAATATTTCTGCTAAATGCGTTGCTATTAGTGGAGACAATGCAAATGTAAATTTTGGAGGGGTTAATCGTAGAGAAGGCAAAAACGTATTTTCAGCACTAAAAAGTAAATTAAATGAACATATAATCGGGGTTGGATGCCCAGCACATGTAGTGCAGAATTGTTTGCAACAAGGAGCTGATGTACTGCCAGTTGATGTAGAGAGTATAATTTTAGAAATCTTCAATATTATTTCCATATCTATACAATTCGCATTGAACAACTCAGAGAATTCTGCGAGTTTGTTGAAATAAATTATGAACAGCTTTTGTGTCACAGCAAAACAAGGTGGTTAAGTTTTTTTCCTGCAGTAGAAAGAATGCTAAAACTGTTTGCAGCTCTAAAGTCGTACTTTCTTTCTCAGCTTTCAAATTCTGTTCCTGCTATAATTAGGTCCTTTTTTGAAAACGAGTTTTCTGAGTTTTTCCTGCGGTTTGTTCATTCCACTATGCACATTTTTTCACAACAAAATTTCATACATTGAAAAGGAAACGCTCTCTATAGCAGAAGTTTGTGATATATTAGGTTCAACTCTGGCCACACTGAATGATAGCATGGAAAATAAATTCATACCTCTTAAAGTCAAAAAGTCTCTGAAATCCCTCACTGAAAATGGCTTCGAAAGAGAATGCATTGCATTTGTAGAACATGTTGGTTTTTATGAAACGTGCATTCAATACCTGTTAAAGTGGTGTAACCCTATGATGGAAGAATTTAAGTGTTTGGATGAAGCTTCATAGTATGAAAGACATTCAGTTTGAAGATGTTCTTCCTTGTCTCGAGTATTTGCAATCTAAAGGTGTGGAGATAGACGATTCTAAACTTTTTGACCAATTTTGCAATGTTCAGAATTACACTAGGAGTTCCGAAATTGATAAACATACAATATTAGATAAGCAGTGGTGTGAGTTTTTCAAATATAGCCCCGACATTGAAACATTTAGTGAGCTGCTTAAAATTTGTCAGTTTTATTTCGCTATTCCAGGTTGCAATGCAACCATTGAAAGAGTGTTTTCCATGATTAATACATAGTGACCAGAAGAAAGAAACCGTTTGATGACAGAGGCTGTTAAGGGTATTATAATAGTGAAGTACAACTTTAAAAACATGCCATGTGGAGAGTTTTACAATTATTTATTACAAGAAAATAATTCATCTTTGCTGTCGAAAGTGGGTGCAGTCGATAAGTATCAGCATAAAATAGCTTCAACTTCATCATCTTCATTAACATAACACTTATAAGATATGTTATACTAAGTTTGTATGTAAATATTACAATTCCATTTGTCCTCCATTTTAGAACACTTTTATGTAAAGTCCTCTTTTATTAATAGTCTGTCCTCTATCTGAAGATTTAGAGTTGGTCACCCACGATATGATTACTAAAGGTAGAATTAAAAGGTCAAATAAATGTTTGATTTCTCTTAAATTTCATTTAGATCGAAGTTAGGATTGAAAAACTGTTCCACATGGATAAAACAATTTTCCATAATACTGAGCATGGGGCCTTTTTGTATAGCTTTGAGAATGTTCATGTCTTGGTTGATATTAATAAACTTACGCTTAGTATCACCCATGTGCTGTTAGTTGGCCGAAAATCTGTTATATATCAGGGCGTTAACATGCTCTAAGTATGTATCTTGTATGGAAGCATCTACCTGTTTGACCGACTTGAGAGGCGTTACAATTATCCGACCCATCATTAATTGCAGACCCAGTCCTTTATATAAAATTTCACAGTTGATCCAACATTTCATCAAAAGAGATTATCATTTCTTATCTGGGAATTCCATTAAGAACACTAATGAAATGGTTGAAACACTAAATCATGTTACTATTCAACCCAACTATTCTCTCCATTCCTTCGATATTGTTAACATGTACCCAAGCATCCTGATATCAAAAATTTGTTCCATTATTCACAACAACTTAAATAAACACAGCAGCCTGAGCCCACTAGAAATTCAAGATTTCATCCCTATTCTAAAAATGGTTTTGAATAACAATTATTTCACATTTGACAATACCATTTATTAGCAAAATGGGTTAGCTATGGGATCGCCGGTATCAGGCATCCTAGCTGAAATCGATCTGGATCATACAGAACACAGCAAAATTAATAATAGAAACATCTTTAATAATACAGGGTGCGGCAGAAATACCTGATTAATTTCAGACATAAAAAACTCAGTAACGCAACAAGCCATTCACAATTTTGTTGCACAGTTTAAAAGAGCAGGGTTTGCCATTTATGTCACATACAGTAGATTGGAGCGAACTGAAGGTCGTATTGGCCACAGCTTTCAAACAGGTGTTATTGTCGTGGTACGCGTGGTCTTGGCCTTGGCGAACACATGCATCGCCTCGTCCGGGCTAGTCAGTCAGCCAGCTAGTCGCTAGCTTGACATGGAGTGGTGAACACCGAGGTTTTGTGATGGAGACTTATTTCAAAAACGCCAACTCTGTTACAACAACACAGAATTTGTTTCGCAGTCGACATGGGAAATTTCTGAGCAGGAACACCATTCTGTTATGGGTGAACAGTTTGAGAAAAAGTGGTTCGAGTGTTAAAACGAAGCTGCCTGGTAGACCTCGTAGCGTCCGAACACCAGAGACCGTCCGTACGGTGAGACACGCTGTTATGCAATCTCCTCAACGTTTGGTGCGTAGGCATTCACGTGCTATCGGACTCTTGGATCGCACCGCAAGGAGGATTTTACATGCAGACATGAAGTTCCATCCGTTCAAAATGGTGGGTGTTCAGAAACTCAGTGGACGTGATTGGGCCAACCGCAGAGCGTGTTGTGAGACTATCCTGGAAGCTGTAGCAGCTGACACTGTGTACTGGCAAGTGATGAAGCACATTTTCATTTGTTAGGCAATGTTAATAAACAAAATTTTTGGTACTGGTCCGCAACCATCCTCAACAGATCCATGAGCGACCTCTCCACAGCGAGCGTGTTACTGTTTGGTGTGCTGTCGCTGATTTTGGAATTGTAGGCCCTTACTTTTTTGAACAGGACAGAAGAACTGTAACAGCAACATCGGATTGTTACGTACAACTATTACACAACTTCCTGGAGCCGACACTCACCGACTTAGGGAATCTTGCTGTGTGGTTCCAACAAGATGGTGCCACTGCACACACAACCAGGGAGTTGATGAGTCTCCTCAGAGAAATGTATCCAGGACATCTCCTCCTTATGGGGTGACATTTCATGGCCAGCCCGTTCCCCTGAACTCGCCCCGTATGATTTCTTTCTCTGGGGATATTTAAAGGATCACGTCTTCTGACGTAAGCCGCAAACACTACATGACCTGAAAGCTGTCATCCGTGAAGAAATCAAGGCAATACCACTAGACATGCTCAAGCGAGGCATACGGAACTTCAGGGAGAGGCTTCAGACGTGCATCGAACAGGATGGTCGGCATTTGGATGACATTATTTTCGAAACCTAGTGTGTATGTGTATGTGGCGCAAATGGCAAACACTACTCTTTTCAACTGTGCAATAAATTTTTAAATGGCTTGTCGCGTTGCCGAGTTATTTAAGTTTGAAATTCGTCAGGAATTTCTGCCGCACCCTGTATTATTTTTTGTACAAGATATGTGGATGACACTATTGTGATCATGAACAAAAGTGCAACTAACACTATTAACACTTTATCCAACCTTAATCACATTGACCCACATATCAAGTTTACACTAGAATCAGAGAAAGATAAAAACTCACTTATTTAGATCTAATGATCATCACACAACCTGATTCATTGAGCTACAAGATTTTTAGAACACCAACGCAAACCGCCAAAAAAATCCATCAAGATTCCATACACCCATGTGCCCATAAATGTTCAGCATACCATAGTATAGTACACTATGCTTTTAGCATCCCGCTGTCTGAAAAAGAACTTAAGAACAAATTAAACACTATTCGCAGTATAGCTAAATTTAATGGCTACAACAGCTCCTTTATAGAGAAAATCATCAATAAACAAACGCCAGCCTTCAACCACCTTGAAAACAGAAAAATCTTACAACAATATTTTATCTACTTTTATGTTTAATAATAAAGATGCCTACCAAATAAAAACATATTTAAAAAGCATGATGTCAAAATAGCCTTCAAAACTTGTAAAAGAAACACAGATATTTTACACAAGACCAATTCAATTAGTCATAGCAATAAGTTCATCAAGTCAGGTGTTTATAGACTCAATTTTAATAATTGTAACGCGTCTTAAGCCCCATTCACAATGCAAATGCAACGTAACGTAACTTAGCGGCCATCTTATCTAATCGAACCATTCACAATGCGCCGACGTAAACTTAACTGTGAATCCGTAAAATTAAGGGATTGCAAATTCCAAGTTCTTGCGGTTAATTTTACGTTAACTTTAAGAACCAGACAATCAGAGCAGAGGTAAACATTGTATTTTGTGCACGATATAATGACTTCTTTCGACAAAACACTTGTAGTTCTCTTTCAAAATAATCTTTGTGTATATGTATGATAAAAGGAAAAAGAATTACAAAGACGCTGTACCGAAAAAATAATAGGTGGAAATAAATATCCTGTAGCAATGAAATCTGACGGTAAATGGTGGGAGACAAGTTCGCAGCACTGGCAAATGGACAGGGGCATAGTTGTCGGTAAAGGAGACCTTACATTTCTTTTTATTAGAAAAGGGGAAGCAAATCGTTAGAAAGGCAAACAGTTCAGGTTTCATCCGCATGTCCAAAACGAACTGATGAGGGTCATTTCTTACAGCAGATTACCGAAATCGCACTGAGATAACCTTCGATTCAACGCATGAACCCATTTTCTGCACTGTTTTTAGATCGCCTTTTCAGGTAGGCCTACACAGCTCCCAGGAGCAAAGCAATAGATGTTTGAAGTAATATGAATTCCACTACCGCGTTGTTCGATTCCATCGAGGTACTGAAATACTGCGAGATAGCCCAAAACCCGACTTCCGTGCTAAATAACATGACAGTGTTTCGATTGGCTGCTGTGTACTCTTTACGTTAATGTTACATTCCTCCATTGTAAATACCACAAATTTTACATTAACTTTATGGTTACGCTACGTCGTTAAGTTTATGATTACGTTTACATTGTGAATGGGGCCTTATGTCGGTCAAACAGGTAGGAGCTTCCATAAAAGATACTTAGACCATGTTAACGCCCTGAAATATAACAGATTTTCTGTTGATATATCTTCATTTCTACTCATTACACCGGTTTATGTAATCAAATTATACCACAGAACACCAGCTTCATCACTCACTTCCTTTTATTACGAGCTGTTGACCACAAAAAAACACACACCCACATCAAGCAGTTCAAAGAACACAGCAAACCAAGATAAACCACTCGACTCAATTATATGAGTTACCAACACTTAACACCTCAATGGTGTTTTCTTATAACTAATACAAGATATGATACATGACATTTTATTTTTATGAGAAAATCACAACATTCCAAACACTCCCCCTTTTCTCAAAAAATAAAAAAACTACACTTCAGTCAATAATCCGTTCATTGCAATCCTATAAGCCTACAGAAACTCTTAAGCTTGTTGCTTGATAAATTCTTTGTGAACAAGTCTGCAGCATTTCTCTCTGATGCTATATATACAAACTCAATGAACCCCTTTTCTACTAGTTCTCTACATACATGGTACATGAAATCAATATGTTTTGACCTTTCACTCACATTATTGTTTTTACTCAATTTAATTGCTGCTGCATTGTCAGCAAGAACTTTACAAGGTATATCCATAAACCTTTCCAGCCCTAGCTCTGATAGCAAATCTTTCATCCAAGTTACTTCTCGAGATACCTCTGCCATTGCCATGTAATCAACATCCGTGGTAGATCTAGCAATACAACTCTGTTTATTACTGTGACGGATTTTGAAGTGTTATAAGGTATTTGGACAATTAACAAGGTACCATATTGGATGAAAACTGATTATCACGAATTAGTTTGCTCTATTGAGCTCGTCGGAATTTTACTGGAATTATATTATCCTGCAAGCTCATAATTGTACCGATCCGCCACGGTAGCGCTAGCATCCAGCAAGGCATGCTGTCCAGATTGTACTGCCTTCTAGCAGCAACCAGGGAATTGAATTCAGCTTCGTTTTCTCCATGCACGAATGACAATTTTCGACAGGTTGTTGGTTTTTTGGAACTGGTTTGGAGTGTGATACAGTTTTCGTGACTGGACGACAACACATGAGTCCAACCACACCTTTCAAGAAGAAGAAGAAGAAGAGTGTGATACAGGATAGAGCTGCTTCTGCCATTGCTGGTGGATTTTAACATATTTAGAATAGAGGAAGAAAGCATGGTGGTTTTATTTGATCCTGGGTGATCATGTCGTCGTGAGACGATGACCTTATCACCTTCCATTCATTTTCCTGCTTATTTTTAAAAATCTGTAAGTAAGTATCCAGTTCTTGTTGACCCCGGAGATGAAACGATGTGACGAGCAAATTGGATAATTGAAGGTTACCAAGTGGATTACATAAATTCGTCGGGCCTTATTGAACTGCTTAAATCTATGATATCCACGTGACGTTACTCGCAGCCCCTGCTCCTCTACCCACGAGCAATGTAAGTTCTGTGATGTAGTCCTATATACCCGCTCTTTATCTTCTATGGTGGCTTCAGAGTTCGTGATTGTGGAAGTGAATCAAGACGACTTGGGCGGAGTCCGACCACGGGGAGGAGCCAAAATTCGCAGTAGTGGACCGTAGTCGACAGGTAGTGGGAGCAAAATTCAAATTTTCCGAAGCGAAGCGCATTAAACCATAAAGCAGAAGAAACTTTGTCTGCTGTAACGCTTCTGCATTTGGATCAAGTGCTTTATGAACGAAGGCCTAATTTTTATTTTATTTGTGGTAAAATTCTGTGAATGTGTGTTTGTAAGTAAGTATTTCCTTACACCTCGTGTTCTGACCATCCCTGTTTTCATTTTAGTATTTTTGGGTAGAGTTCGTACTAACGAGTGCTTTTATTTTGCGGCAGTAGCGTTTCACTGCACTCCACATGTTCTGAGCGGGGCTATTTTAAATCCGCCTCGTGTTTACTGCCATTATTTAATTTAACGTATAGTGATGCTTTCTTCTGTTGCAGGTTATGACTTTCGAATATCGCTGTTTTCCGTGTTTAATTCGTAGTTAGTGGGAGCAGACTTCATATTTTTTGCCAAGGAACGGTTCGTGTATTTTAAGTGCTCTACTATAAGCCCTATTTTTATTTTTGGTAAGATTAAGTGAATGTGTAGTTTTGAATATAGTTTTACACCACGTGTTCTGATCATCCCTGTTTTTAGATGGTGGAAGTAGCGTTTCGCACCTTTCCACGTGTTCTGAGCGTGGTTGTTTTAACCATTTTGCGGTAAAATCCAGAGATTGTAATGCCTCGTATTAGGTGCCAGTTATGTAATTTAACGTATAGTGATGCTTTCTTCTGTTGCAGGTACTCAATGTGTTCTCACCTTTGAACATATTTTTTTTCCTCTTTTGTAGGAAAATGCAGTGAAAGTATTTTTATTTCGTGTTTTGTACGCTGCGTGTGTTTATTGTGTTCTGTATTTTGACACTGGGTTGGTAAGTAGCGTTTCTTACAGCACTCCATTGTGTCTGCATGGCTATTTTTATTTTTGTATTGAGGTAAAATTCCGTGAACGAAATGCCACCTCCCGTCAGCTGCCGAATTTGTGAGAAAACTTTTCCCAGAATGTACAATCTGAAACGACACATTTCTATAATTCATCCCGGAATGGAATATAATCCACAAGAAACTAGGCCTGTAATGAACCCGCCAGTTAATCTGTTTAGCTGTCAATTTTGTGACAAATCTTTCCCCAGAGCGTTCAATTTAAAAAGACACATTTCTAATATTCATCCCGGAGGTGAATATAATCCAGTAGAAACTGTATCATGCCTGTTTAAGTGTGCAATTTGCCAGCAAGATTGTTATGACCTTGACATTTACAAGGAGCATGTGTGTGAGGCCCATGATATTACAATCAAGACAGAAAGTCACGAATTTCTATCGGAATCAGAATTTTCTCAGTGGAAGCAGACGGTTGAGCATAAGGACATTGCATCATTTTGTGATACACAGACAGGGCAAGACTCTATGTGATAATTCTTTTGTTGTAACATTTTATTGCCATAGATCGGGGAAGTATAGGACAAATGTTTTGCCAGAAAGTAGACAAAGAGAATCAAAAATACAAGGAACTTCAAAAACAGGTGGTTATTGTCCTGCTAAAATTAATGCCGTTTTTAAAAATGGGCACGTAGCAGTAGAATTTTGCAGTACTCATATAGGCCACCAAAATGAACTGGCAAAACTTTCTTTAGGCCCAGCTGAACGCAGTGATTTAGCAACAAAAATTGCAATGAAAGTGTCTCACGGTGATATTTTAGATCAAGTAAGATCGTCCGTAAGTAAAGATAATCTGAAACGAGAGCACTTAATCACAAAACAAGACCCTTACAATATCGAAAGGGCTTTCTCCCTAAATAGTGATGCTGTTAGACATCCTAATGATGCAGTAAGTGTGGATGCATGGGTAGAAACAGAGAAACAGCTGGGATCTAATAGCGTTCTGTTTTAAAAGCCTCAAAACGTGGTCCTACCTGAATACCCATTTTTATCGAGAAATGATTTCTTTCTAGCCATATTCACGGAGGCACAGCAGGGGATGCTGCAGAAATTTGGCTCGGACTGTATCTGTCTGGACAGCACTCATGGTTTGAATGCATATGGGTTCGAGATGGTTACGGTACTTGTTTTAGATGATCTTAGGCAAGGGCTGCCGTGTGCCTTTTTTATAGCTAGCAAAATAGATTCTGCAACGCTCAGAGTATTTTTAGTTGCATCAAAGAGAGAGCTGGAGTGATCAGTTGTAACGTATTCATGTCGGACATGGCAGAATCGTTCTATAATGCATGGCAAGAAGTTATGGGTGAATCCAATATGCGTTTGTTTTGCACATGGCATGTCATTTGGGCATGGAAAAGAAATCTGACAAAAATTAAGGACACAGAAAAGCAAAAACTAACTTTCGAGAGATTGAGATCTCTTCTGCACGAGACAGATGAAGCCACATTTAACCTTGGGATAGATGAAATTACACGTCAGTTATTGGAGGATGAGGAGACGAAGGATTTTGGCTTGTATTTCCAGCAGCGGTATGCAAGATGCTGTAAGGCGTGGGCATATTGTCACAGATTGAATTCCGGCATTAACACTAACATGCATTTAGAGGCAATGCATAGAACTCTGAAACACATGTTATTGAAAGGACAACCAGTAAAACGACTAGACAAAGCAATTCATGCTATAATGCAATTGGTTAAAACTAAATTGTTTGACCGTCTGGTTGTTATAGAGAAAGGAAAAGTGACTGCAAAATTAAGGGATCTTAGGGATCGTCATAAGAAATCGTTACAATTGAGGTCCAATTTGGTATCGCAAAATGGAGACGGTGGTTGGGCTATTGCCTCGTCAAATGCTCCACAGTTATATTATACTGTGAGGCTTGTGCAACCAGACTGCAGTTGTTCCATAACATGTACACACTGCAAGGCTTGCATACACAAATTTAGTTGCACTTGCATTGATGCAAGCATTAAGTGGAACATGTGCAAGCATATACACTTGTTATGTCGTACATTAGCACCTTCTGAATGTACCATTCAGTCTTCAGGAAATGCTAATATGGGCGAAGAACATATTGTTGCTGCCGAAAGAAATGCCATTATAAATGAAGTTGGCAATGGTGAATTAATAAGTAGGCCTGCAGTAGTCGATATTGCCAGATTAAGAGCAGACTTGACTCGGCAATTTAATAATGTTCTCCTTAAAGTTAATAATGTAGAACAATACAACATCTGCAGTCAGAGTCTGAAACGGTTAGTTCCTCTTCTGAATGCTTCTGAACAGCATATTGCAACTTTACCACAGACCAAGAGCAACGTTAGTAAGAAAATTGAACTTCAGAGGCGCTTTAAATGCACAAGGCAGAAATTTAAAGGTAAAAAAACTTCCAGGGCACAGACTATGCCAGAAGCAATTAACACTGCAGCGAGTACAATAGTCTCTCAAGGAAATGACTAAGACAATGGCCTAGATGTTAGGCCCCTTTAAACAACAAGCAGCAAGCATCCTCATTAATAAAGGAGAGAGACGATTACTTCATTCTTCTTGTAAAATTTAGCTTTTAATGAATCCCACTGGAGGTAATCTCCGACTTAAAGGTCTGGAATGTGGGTTAGGTTATACTTATACCAACCAAATTCTTTGAATTTGGGCACCGGCACCCGGTATTAATGCCGGGCAGGACCGTTATGTAGGGTATGATTCTATCATTAAACATAAAGTTCTACAAAGTACAGTACTCAAATTTAAATCGTTACCGCACATGAACTTATTCCGGAATTGTTCTCGGTGTATTCATTTTCTACTACACATAAAGACAGTCTATAACTACACATCGCCTCTCCCTCTCGGTTAAACAGTGCCACACACACCTTTCCCCTAGCTTCCCTCTACCAACATGTTCTACTCTTTGGGAAGCTGCGAGGGAGGCAATGGCATATCACCGATTCGTAATCACTGGCAATTTGACGTAACATAAAAATTTTGCACATATATAAGTTAAAAAGTGATTTGAAACCTACGGTAATTATGTTATTAATGTTGGGTACTTAAGTTTTTTCTTAATCTTGTATTAGTTTTAGACACATAGGAAACCACCTGATGTAAATAGTGTGTACTGAATTGTATGGAATTTTCTAGTTTTTCTTGATCTTGTATAAACTTGACAGTTGTGTATGAAGAGATAAGACCTGTAAGTAGTGTTTACTTTATTCTCTAAGCTGTAATGACAGAAAATAGGTTGTAAGGTATTTCCTAGCTTTTCTTAATCTTGTATTAGTTAGGAACCAGATTACCAAGAAAATTTATAGAGAAACTGGAATCTCAATTAACAAGTAGGATGGATTAAGGAAATTAGGGAGCATATGGAAGAACTACAAATAACTCTGGATGACTTGTAAAACAAAACTGAAAATGTAAAGAAACTGAAAAACATAGAAATAAGATTTAAACCAAAAAGAGACAAGTGACATGCAATGAAATGGGTACTTACAGATGTGGAACGACAGAAAAGACCAGAACAAATGAAAAGCTACTGGGCAATTTGGAAACAAAACCCATTAAAGATGATGACCAGAGAATGATGGACTGAAGTGGTCCAATGAGGCCGTAAAAGAAGAGAGGCGACCTTCAAGTAGTGTGTACCCCGAACGAGTTGGGCCGTGCAGTGGCTGTGAGCTTGCGTTCCAGCCCCACTGTCGGCAGCCCTGAAGATGGTTTTCCGTGGTTTCCCATTTTCACACCAGATGAATGCTGGGGCTGTACTTTAAGGCCACGGCTGCGTCCTTCCTTCCCACTCCTAGTCCTTTTCCCCATAAGACCTATCTGTGTCGGTGCAATGCAAAGCGAGTTGTAAAAAAAAGGAAGTGTGCGTGTGCTTTATCCTATATGATGCTGTGAGAAAATAGTTTGTAGGGCGTTTTCATCTTAACCAGCATTGTGGTAAGGGTTTATCATTAAATAGAATATTTATTTTCTTAATTGCTAATTTTCAGGAAATGGTTTTGATATGTTTCGACACTGGGAGTAGATGAAAGCGTAAAAATGTTTAAAAAGAAAAAACGATTGTGATCTTGGCTTACAGGAGGAAATGGGTAACGGTGGAATTACATCTTCCTCTATTCCCTGGGAAAGGGTATATAACTGCTGAAGCTTGTTACTATCAAGAGCACAGGGTGCTCGCTTATGCAAGAATGGTAATCAGATTTAGAAACTAAAACCAGCGTTAACACTGCAAGAAGAACGTTCCTTGTGTGTTACTGTTACCTCAGGTTTCAACCTTGTTGTGAAGTGTTGATTTACCTGTGCACCTATAGTGTGGAAGGGTGAACTGGCTCAAATGTAGGTGTATCGCAGAATGTTGCAGATCCTCTGCTATGCCGGGAAATCGTGTGCTCAAGAAATACGGCAATGTAGAAGGGACACCATGTGCGCGGGCAGAGATCATCCTGTTCACGGAACAGTTCGAACTCTGTGATAAGATAAACTCTTGAGGTCATCGATGTCTGAATACATTTGTTTTACTGTGACGTTCGAAGGGACCACTTCTTTGACACATGGTCACTGGCAAGGGAATAACTTCCTTGTAAACGACTCTTTCACATCATCTTTATAGTGTAAATTGTTTTTATTTGCGGCAACAGAATTTGACACTTGTTACTTACTAAGAAGTGTGTGGGTTTTTCACCACCCACAGGCTAACAGGCAGAGAAACGTATGCTGCTGGTAGGGACCCACACTGTATCCTGCATTACTTTGCTATCTGTCTTTTTAAGTCATCTTCCTGCTCAATGTTAAATGTGAACCCTTTGTAACTATTCATCGTGTTGTACCAATTATCCTTGAAATCCAACTCCATAAAGAAATCAATAATCATAATTGTTATCTTCTTTCAGCTTTATTGTTTTCCCTGGTAGGGACCGATAAATTATTATGAACCCTATTTGAAAATTTAAACCTAATTAAAGAAAATGGCAAGTTTGTAATCCTTACGTGATAATTGTCAGAAAGATCTTAAATTTCCAGTGGGAACTCCCACCTGTCATGATCCTTTCTTGATGGGTTTTAACCCCTTCATTCCTCAGTTTCTTCTCCTTATTGATCTTTCATTGCACCTAAGGATTGTATCAACTCTTTATACATTAAGGATTTCATTTTGGACTTTACATATGATTAGTATTGCCAGAGTATGGGAAATAATTTTACCCTATTAATGTACATTTTCTTTCAGGTGTCGGTGACTTGCCAATCGTCGCCCTCGACAAGTGATCTGCTTCCGGGTGAAGATGTTTTGGTGTTTTTCAACTAGGTTTATCTGTATATTATGTAACATTTGTAACTTTCTGGTGTAAACATTCGCCTAACAGGAAATGTAAACTTCACTTTTGAATAAATGTGTTGGTTATTTAAAAATATAAACTGTGTACTTTGTTTTGTATTTAACTTTTTACTGTTCCATTGCCATTAGTGTCATGGGGCGAGGGTGAACCAGGAAATTTGGTAATGTAAATGGGTATCTTTGGTAATTATAGTTAAACTGACCAGGCATCACAGACTAAACACAACAATCCTGTGGTTGGATGTTTTGTCCATTCGGTGAAGATAAAGGTTGCTTCACAATTGCTGACGTATCATTTTCAAACATCACTGCTCTAGCGATGGCTGTCAAACAAATAAGTTATTTCTTGTTTTTGAGTAGTTCGATCACATATTCTGTTCTACTGCATGCAGTCAATCTGGGGTAGGCAGTAATTTGCCAGGCGAGTTAGCCGTGCGATTAGGGTGGCGCAGCTGAGAGCTTGCATTCGGGAGATAACGGGTTCGAACCACATGTCGACAGCCCTGAGGCTGAATTCTCATTTTCACACCAGGCAAATGTTGGGGCTGACCCATAACTAAGACTACGGCCATTTCCTATCCCATCGTTGCCGTAAGACTTGTCAGTGCTATGTAAAGCAAATTGAAAAAAAATTATTGTAGGTAATAATCTGTTTATCGGTTGAATGGATTTTCTCCCACATGAACAAAGTGGGTATTATACTTAAATTTGTGCTAAAATTTTACTCTCCGAGTATAGAAACTAGATCTTGGCATTTTTGTTTTCAAGCAATTTGTACAGTACAAAGATTGAACTTTTACTTTTTTTATAATTTGCTTTAGGTGCACTGACACGGATTAGGTCTTGTGGCGATGATAGGAAAGGACTTGGGGCAGGAAGCAAGTGACCATGACCTGGTGTGAAAAAGGGATACCACGAAAAGCTAACTGCAGGGCTGCCGACAGTGGGGTTCAAACCCACTATCTTCCGAATGCAAGCTGACTGCTGCATGGCGCAAACCACACAGCCACTTGCTCGGTTAAGTTTGAATCAAAGTGAATCTTTGAAATTTAGAATTAAAAATGGATAACAATAACATGTATCGTATGTGATTTGTGCTGATATTTAACCTCTGAATTGTTAAAACTTCCAAAATCCCACTGTCTCAGTTTGTCCCTCCAAACATTGTCAATTTACAGCGATTGTCCTACTCTGAGTTTTCCAAAATACTCAGTTCGGTTTTTATATGAATATTATTGCAACATTCATTAATCGAAGATTGCATTACTTAATCTGTAGGTGGAAAACTCACGTAAAATGGTACTGTTGAAGGAATGACGAAGACTCCCGTAAAGGAAGCATGATTAATGTATGAATAACTGAAATATTGTTATCTGACAATGCCCTTCCTATCCATTATTTTCCTCGAGACTGGTCATGCGCCTCAGCCTCGTGGTTGTGTAGTCCTCGTAACAATTTTTTTTCTGTTCATTTCTCTTTGCTTACGAATAAGCGAAGCACAAGTACGTTGTGCAAACGTGCATTCATACAATGAGGTTCATGATGGTTATTTGCATCTCCTGGATACTTTCATAGTCACATGCTTGTACAGGGGAATGGGAGGAATCGATTGGAGGCTTACAAGTTCTTCCAGGTAGGTGTCGAACGAGAGAATGAGGTAAGTATTCGGCAAGTATAGGTAAAAACACAGGACAGTAATTTTCTATAGCGATTAAGTAGTGCTTTATTTTTGTGTGTCTGTGGTTCATGCTGTGCGTTACTGTAGTCGTGTCGTAGTTCGTGAACCTTGGGTAACGGCTGAGTGGCCTAGTAAGTGGTGCTGAGAGTCGGGATACCAGTTGCTATGGAATGGGAGTGGGCATCTCAGATATATTCTGAGTCATGGCCCTTCTTGTGCTCAGGGGGCTAAGACTATATAATCCACCAGTGGTCCCTAACCCATTAGAGGAGAGATCCTCACTTGGACAATGTGTAAGTAGGGTAGCATCCTGCTTCATGAATTTACCGACCTCAGAAAATTTTAAGCAAGCCTCGGACCTATAGGAGTAATGGAGTATGGCTTATGGAAGAAAGCAGAACTGGCTGAGTCAGCAAACAGGATGGATCTGGATGTGCTAGGAGTAAGTGATATTTGGGTAAGGGGAGATGACGAAGAAGAAGAGATAGGAGATTATAAAGTGTACTTTACAGGTGTTAAAAAGGGAAGGGCTGTTCATCAGGAATACTATTGCATGTAAATGAGCTGAAGCATTGAGCGACATTGTAGTCGGGTTCAACAGCAAGGATAGGATAGTGCTAATGGGCGATTTCAATACGAGAGCTGGACATAGAACTGAAGGATACGAAAGGGTGTTTGGCAAATGGGGGGAAAATATGGAAGGTAATGGGAATGGGGAACGTTTACTGGGCTTCCGTGGTAGTATGGGCTTAGCAGTTATGAATACATACTTCAAGCATAAGGCTATTTACCGCTACACATGGGAGGTTTGCAGTACCAGGTCCATAATAGACTGTATCTTTACCGACTTCGAATTCAGGAAGTCTGTTGGAAATGTACAGGTTTTTCGGGTATTTTTCGATGATACAGACCACTATCTGATCTGTAGTGAACTAAGTATCTCTTAGGCCTAGTCTAGAGAAAGTGAAATCTGTCTGCAAACGAATAAGTGTAAACAATCTGCAGGATGAGGAAGTTGGACAGAAGTACATGGATATGATTAGTGAGAAGTATCGAACAGTGGACAGTAAGCAAGTTCAGGATATAGAAAGAGAATGGGTGGCATACAGATATGCTGTAGTAGAAACATTCTAGGAACAACTGTGCGTAAAGATGGGGAAAAAACTAACATTCTGGTGGAATGATTTAGTGAGAGCAGCTTGTAAACGTAAAAAGGAGGTTTGTCAGAAATGGCTCCAAACAGGGAATGGTACGTTGATGAAAGAAACAGAGCGAAACAAATAGTTGTTGAATCCAAAAAGAACCCGTGGGAACATTTTGATAATAATCTGGAAAGTCTAGGCCAAGCAGCAGGGAAACCCTTCTGGGCAGTAGTAAAGATTCTTAGGAAGGGAGGGAAAAAGGAAATGAACAGTGTTTTGGGTGATTCAGGTGAACTCATAATAGATCCCAGAGAATCACTGGACAGGTGAAGAAAATATTTTGAAAATCTGCTCAATGTAACAGGAAATCTTCCTGGTGGTGTCACGAACAACCAAACTCATGGGGAGGAGGAGGATGTTGGTGAAATTACGCTTGAGGAAGTGGAAAGGATGGTAAATATACTCCATTGTCCTAAAGCAGCAGGAATAGATGAAATTAGACCTGAAATGGTGAAGTATAGTGGGAAGGCAGGGATGAAATGGCTTCATAGAGTTGTAAGATTAACATGGAGTGTTGGTAAGATACTTTCAGATTGGACAAAAGCAGTAATTGCACCTATCTCTAAGCAAGAGAGCAGAAAGGATTGCAACAACTATCGAGGTATCTCATTGATTAGTATACCAAGCAAAGTATCCTCTGGCATCTTGGAAGGGAGGGTGCAATCAGTGGTTGAGAGGAAGTTGGATGGAAACCTTTGTGGTTTCAGACCACAG
Organism: Anabrus simplex; assembly: GCF_040414725.1. NCBI lineage: Eukaryota > Metazoa > Arthropoda > Insecta > Orthoptera > Tettigoniidae > Anabrus > Anabrus simplex. The sequence continues at coordinate 153,590,955 of NC_090270.1, forward strand.
AGGGAATGTCAAGGTCTGATTTTCAGTATGCGCCAGGTAATTGAAAAATGTTACGAGATCAATAGGTCTAGAGAAAGCATATGACAGGGTACCAAGGGACAAGATGTTCGCCACACTGGGGGCTATGGAATTAAGGGTAGATTATTAAAATCAATTAGAGGTGTTTATAGACATGATACTCTATAGGCATTTGGGCTTATGCTGTGTCAAGAAAATAAGGTGAAATTCTTAATGTTTCGCAGGGAACTGTTCCCTCGACTGTCCACGAGAAAGGCTTCTTAAACAATGACACTTTAAATTTGGAACGTTATAACAGAACTGGAAAATGGTACGTTCATTCACCACCGGGTGGCCCCCAGGGCATGACAACGCTAGCGTTCGAAGCGGTAGCTGACCGAACCATCACAATCAGTCTAAGCGGTTTGCGTAACACATGACATTGGCAGGAGTATGGCATAGACACAAGTCTTGAATGAAACATCTGGTGATGAGGAATGTACGAATTTTGAAAACACCAAGATAAAATAACAATAGTGAAGGGACCGGGAAGGGAACTACCTACGTAAATTCTTAATGGCTGGCAACCAGGTATTACTTAATTGATAGCCGGTGTCCCTGTTGAAATTGTTAGGATTTCTACGTATTTCCACAGCTTCCCGTATAATCCTGGAACTGTAGTGTCTGGTGTGGGTAAGAGCTCGAGCATCTTCAAACATGGCATCATGACCCGACGATAGAGCGTGCTCAGCTATGGCCGATTTGTCTGGTTGGTTGAGACAAATATTACGTTCATGTTCTTTGATACGGGTACCAATGGACCGGCATGTTTGGCCGATGTATACCTTACCGCAAGTACAGGGAATTTCATATACCCCAGGATGTAAAAGTGGGGACAGTTTGTCCGTGGTTTTACTCAGACTGTGAGCAATTTTAGTGGCGGTGCCAAACACGGTTTTTATATTGTGTTTGCGGAGGACCTTGGCAATTCGATCTGTCGTGTTGTGAATGTAAGGAAAGTAGGCAGTTCCTGTCACTTCTTCCTTCTATGAGCTTTGCTTAGTCGTTTCTCTGGGATGTAGGGCTCTATGAATCTGCAAACGCGACTTTGAGCGTGTCCATCTCCACCTGGATATGTGATGGCTCACAGATTTGTCTCGCCCTCTTAGCGAGTGTCGTGAGAATGCCTTGTTTTTGTCCTGGATGGTGGTGAGAATCTGCATGAAGATAGCGATTTGTGTGGGTAGGCTTACGATAGACGGTGTGTCCTATTGCAATAACCTCCTCCTCAAAACGCTATTGCTTCGGCGCCCGTCAAGCCTATGATGTGGTGGAGGTATGTTGATGATGCATTTGTGGTCTGGACTGAAGGTCCTGAGAAACTTCAACTTTTCCTAAACCACCTAAATCAGCAATATCCGTCAATAAAATTCACTATGGAGATGGAGTCGGACGGATGCCTTCCTTTCTTGGATGTTCTAGCAAGAAAGAAACCGGACAGCTCCATCGGACACACCGTCTATCGTAAGCCTACCCACACAAATCGCTATCTTCATGCAGATTCTCACCACCATCCAGGACAAAAACAAGGCATTCTCACGACACTCGCTAAGAGGGCGAGACAAATCTGTGAGCCATCACATATCCAGGTGGAGATGGACACGCTCAAAGTCGCGTTTGCAGATTCATAGAGACCTACATCCCAGAGAAACGACTAAGCAAAGCTCACAGAAGGAAGAAGTGACAGGAACTGCCTACTTGCCTTACATTCACAACACGACAGATCGAATTGCCAAGGTCCTCCGCAAACACAATATAAAAACCGTGTTTGGCACCGCCACTAAAATTGCTCACAGTCTGAGTAAAACCACGGACAAACTGTCCCCATCTTTTACATCCTGGGGTATACGAAATTCCCTGTACTTGCAGTAAGGTATACATCGGCCGAACATGCCGGTCCATTGGTACCCGTATCAAAGAACATGAACGTAATATTTGTCTCAACCAACCAGACAAATCGGCCATAGCTGAGCACGCTCTATCGTCGGGTCATGATGTCATGTTCGAAGATGCTCGAGCTCTTACCCACACCAGACACTACAGTTCCAGGATTATTTAAATCTAAGAATTTCATTTTTGTCCGTATTGAACTGAGAATGGAAGATAGGAAACTTAAAAGGGTCCACCTTTTCAATACAAAAAGGAAAAGGTGGACCCTTTTAAGTTTCCTATCTTCCGTTCCAGGATTATACGGGAAGCTGTGGAAATATGTAGAAATCCTAACAATTTCAACAGGGACACCGGCTATCAATTAAGTAATACCTGGTTGCCAGCCATTAAGAATTTACATAGGTAGTTCCCTTCCCAGTCCCTTCACTATTGTTATTTTGTATTGGTGTTTTCAAAATTCGTACATTCCTCATCACCAGATGTTTCATTCAAGGCTTGTGTCTATGCCATACACCTGCCAATGTCATGTGTTATGCAAACACGTTATGTAAACCGCTTAGACTGATTGTGATGGTTCGGTCAGCTTCCGCTTCGAATGCTAGCATTGCCACGCCCTGGGGGCCACCCGGTGGTGAATGAACGTACCATTTTCCAGTTCTGTTATAACGTTCCAAATTTAAAGTGTCATTGTTCAAGAAGCCTTTCTCGTGGACAGTCAAGATTTCTTCTGAGGATACAGGGCACAGCTCCCTGCGAAACGTTAAGAATTTCACCTTATTTTCTTGACACAGCATAAGCCCAAAAGCCTATACAGTATCATGTCTTTAAGTATGAGCCATGAAAGCATTAATGACAACATTAGAGACATTTATGTTGAAAATTGGGCTGCAGTGAGAATTCTTGTTTCAGGGTACCTACAGGGATTAGACAAGGCTGTAATCTTTCACCTTTGTTGTTCGTAGTTTGCATGGATCATCTGCTGAAAGGTATAAAGTGGCAGTGAGGGATTGAGTTAGCTGAAAATGTAGTTAGCAGTCTGGCCTATGTTGATGACTTGGTCTTAATGGTAGATTGTGCTGAAAGCCTGTAGTCTTATATCTTGGAACTTGAAAATAGGTGCAATGAGTATGGTATGAAAATTAGCCTTTCAAAGACCAAATTGGTGTAGTAGGTAAGAAATTCAACAGAACGAATGTCATATTGGTGATAGAAAGCTGGAACAGGTAGATAATTTCAAGTATTTAGAATGTGTGTTCTCCCAGGATAGTAATATATATAGTAAGTGAGACTGAATCAAGGTGCAGTGAGCTTGCAGTTGCGATCAACAGTATTCTGTATGAAGGAATTCAGTAACTTTCAGTGAAAATGAAAATCCACAGCCTGTTTCCAGTCATTCAATCGGGTCAGGTATGGAATGAATGAAGCCCCCATCTAGCGGCGAGGATAGGAAATGTGCCGGCTGCCGAAGCTTGTCGCACTCCTCTGGGGCATTGATAAATGGCTGACAGATGAAATGAAGTGTTAATGGAGAGTGTTGCTGGAATGATAGATTACAGGGCAAACCGGAGTACCCAGAGAAAAACCTGTCCCGCCTCCGCTTTGTCCAACACAAATCTGACATGGAGTTACCGGGATTTGAAATACAGTATCCAGCAGTGAGAGGTCGGAATGCTACCGCCTGAGCCACGGAGGCTCAGTAACTTTCAGTAACAGCTCCAATATTTCTGAAATTTTCCAACTGTTTAATTATGAAAAACAAGTGCAGAATTATTTTGGGCATGATAACTTTAATCAATCACTACTGATCTGCATTTAGGGCAATCGCCCAGGTGCCAGATTCCCTATCTGTTGTTTTCCTAGCCTTTTCTTAAATGATTGCCAATCAATCAACTTAATTATGCATCGGTATCATCTTTTTATTTGTATTTAGTTGGGACATTTTCTTTAAATAATAACATATACTAAAAGAAAGAACAAAAAGTTTTCAATGTAACACTTCACTTCTTGCTACTTCATATCACTTCAAAAACTCAAACCAAGCACTATTAGTACTACAATCGAGTGATCAACAGTATCTCTCTCGTTTTTACTCCAGTAACTTAACCAGTGGTAGGTATTTGCAAAGAAATCAGATTATTGTGACTGGCTACACAAATAAATGACAAAAATGACTTAAAATTCTTTGACCAGCCTGCCTGGTGGCCATGATCGTTAGCCATTTTGAGTCTCATGTTCACTGTCATATTGTTGGCCGGCAGGGAAAGGAGGAGCGGTGCAGGTATACAATTTCTAATCACTAGATTGCGTGCCAAAAACCAGGGTTAGATTTTGAACCTTTCTGCAGTGCTCATGTGGAGTGAGGACATATGACGCTGTTGATGTTGAACGTCAGTACCGGTACGATTTAGACGTAGAGTTTTGACCAGACTCCTTTGTGCTACTGGACATGAGTAGGTTATGTGTTGGCACCAGAAACTTCTACGAAGATTCATCTCACTTCATACCCAACCCCACAGACAAATGGGACAAGGAGACAAGTGGAATCGGACCCCACCGTCAGCTGTCCTGAGAATGGTTTCCTGTGGTTTCCCATTTTCACTTCTAGGCAAATGCCAAGACAGTTCCTATTCATAAGCCACCTTCCACCTCCTTACCCTCATCCTATTTCATTCACCATCATTCATTTCATATTCATTAGCTCCTCAACTGAGATATGCATCCGGAGGGTGTCCGGCTGTAAAAAAAAATCCATATACGAGGGCCATCCAAAAAGGAATACCCGTTAGCGCCGCATGAAGCGCTGACGACTCGGGTAGCCGCTGGGCAAGGTCAGACGGCGTCAGTGGCTTGTCTGCCTGCTCTGTGCGAGGTTGCGTGATGCTAGCATTGCCTGTGTTGTGTCCATGATCGTTTAAAATGTTTAAACTAATTGAGAACCCTGCCAGTAGTGAAGTGAGGGCCGTGACTAAATTTATTAATGCACGAAACGTTTGACCTTGTGATATTCACCGCCAATTAAGGGAAGTGTATGGAGACAATGTGATGGACGAGTCGTCTGTTCGGCGCTGGTGTCGCAACTTCAACCTGGGGAGGGGGAATACACACGACGAGGAGCGTTCAGGGAGACCATCTGTCATTATAGACCAACTGCTGAGCGCAGTAGACGAATGCATGAGGAACGATCGGCGCGTCACAATTGATGAACTCTGTGAACATTTTCCTAATGTGTCTCGAAAAATTGTTCATGAAATTGTCAAAGACCATCTGCATTATTCAAAAATTTGTGCAAGGTGAGTCCCTCGCATGCTTACAGAGGAGCACAAAACCAAGTATATGGCTGCAGCACTGACGTTTCTGGGATGTTATTCCGATGAAGGAGACCCTTTCCTGACTCGCATCATTACTGGGGATGAAACATGGGTTTGTTTTGCATCATCTGAGAGTAAGCGACAGTCAATGGAGTGGCATCGTGCTCATTCACCAACCAAACCAAAAAAATTCAAGACCGTTCTGTCCACCAGGAAACTCATGGCAACCGTTTTCTGGGATCACCGAGGTGTACTGCTCATTGATTTCATGGCCCGTGGAGACACGATTAATGCTAATGCGTATTGTGAAACATTAAATAAATTATGACGGGCAATACAAAATCGACGGCGAGATTTATTGTCTACAGGCGTCATTCTGGGATTTTGGAAATTTTAACAATTCAGAGGTTGAATATCAGCACAAATCACATACGATACATGTTATAGTTAACCATTTTTAATTCTAAATTTCAAAGATTCACTTTGATTCAAACTTAACCGAGCAAGTGGCTGTGTGGTTTGCGCCATGCAGCAGTCAGCTTGCATTCGGAAGATAGTGGGTTTGAACCCCACTGTCGGCAGCCCTGCAGTTAGTTTTTCGTGGTATCCCTTTTTCACACCAGGTCATGGTCACTTGCTTCCTGCCCCAAGTCCTTTCCTATCATCGCCACAAGACCTAATCCGTGTCAGTGCACCTAAAGCAAATTATAAAAAAAGTAAAAGTTCAATCTTTGTGCTGTACAAATTGCTTGAAAACAAAAATGCCAAGATCTAGTTTCTATACTCGGAGAGTTAAATTTTAGCACAAATTTAAGTATAATACCCACTTTGTTCATGTGGGAGAAAATCCATTCAACCGATAAACAAATTATTACCTACAATAATTTTTTTAATTTGCTTTACATAGCACTGACAAGTCTTACGGCAACGATGGGATATGAAATGGCCGTAGTCTTAGTTATGGGTCAGCCCCAACATTTGCCTGGTTTGAAAATGAGAATTCAGCCTCAGGGCTGTCGACATGTGGTTCGAACCCGTTATCTCCCGAATGCAAGCTCTCAGCTGCGCCACCCTAATCGCACGGCTAAATCGCCTGGCAAATTACTGCCTACCCCAGATTGACTGCGTGCAGTAGAACAGAATATGTGATCGAACTACTCAAGAACAAGAAATAACTTATTTGTTTGACAGCCATCGCTAGAGCAGTGATGTTTGAAAATGATACGTCAGCAATTGTGAAGCAACCTTTATCTTCACCGAATGGACAAAACATCCAACCACAGGATTGTTGTGTTTAGTCTGTGATGCCTGGTCAGTTTAACTATAATTACCAAAGATACCCATTTACATTACCAAATTTCCTGGTTCACCCTCGCCCCATGACACTAATGGCAATGGAACAGTAAAAAGGTAATAAAAAACAAAGTACACGGTTTATATTTTTAAATAACCAACACATTTATTCAAAAGTGAAGTTTACATTTCCTGTTAGGCGAATGTTTACACCAGAAAGTTACAAATGTTACATAATATACAGATAAACCTAGTTGAAAAACACCAAAACATCTTCACCCGGAAGCAGATCACTTGTCGAGGGCGACGATTGGCAAGTCACCGACACCTGAAAGAAAATGTACATTAATAGGGTAAAATTATTTCCCATACTCTGGCAATACTAATCATATGTAAAGTCCAAAATGAAATCCTTAATGTATAAAGAGTTGATACAATCCTTAGGTGCAATGAAAGATCAATAAGGAGAAGAAACTGAGGAATGAAGGGGTTAAAACCCATCAAGAAAGGACCATGACAGGTGGGAGTTCCCACTGGAAATTTAAGATCTTTCTGACAATTATCACGTAAGGATTACAAACTTGCCATCTTCTTTAATTAGGTTTAAATTTTCAAATAGGGTTCATAATAATTTATCGGTCCCTACCAGGGAAAACAATAAAGCTGAAAGAAGATAACAATTATGATTATTGATTTCTTTATGGAGTTGGATTTCAAGGATAATTGGTACAACACGATGAATAGTTACAAAGGGTTCACATTTAACATTGAGCAGGAAGATGACTTAAAAAGACAGATAGCAAAGTAATGCAGGATACAGTGTGGGTCCCTGCCAGCAGCATACGTTTCTCTGCCTGTTAGCCTGTGGGTGGTGAAAAACCCACACACTTCTTAGTAAGTAACAAGTGTCAAATTCTGTTGCCGCAAATAAAAACAATTTACACTATAAAGATGATGTGAAAGAGTCGTTTACAAGGAAGTTATTCCCTTGCCAGTGACCATGTGTCAAAGAAGTGGTCCCTTCGAACGTCACAGTAAAACAAATGTATTCAGACATCGATGACCTCAAGAGTTTATCTTATCACAGAGTTCGAACTGTTCCGTGAACAGGATGATCTCTGCCCACGCACATGGTGTCCCTTCTACATTGCCGTATTTCTTGAGCACACGATTTCCCGGCATAGCAGAGGATCTGCAACATTCTGCGATACACCTACATTTGAGCCAGTTCACCCTTCCACACTATAGGTGCACAGGTAAATCAACACTTCACAACAAGGTTGAAACCTGAGGTAACAGTAACACACAAGGAACGTTCTTCTTGCAGTGTTAACGCTGGTTTTAGTTTCTAAATCTGATTACCATTCTTGCATAAGCGAGCACCCTGTGCTCTTGATAGTAACAAGCTTCAGCAGTTATATACCATTTCCCAGGGAATAGAGGAAGGTGTAATTCCACCGTTACCCATTTCCTCCTGTAAGCCAAGATCACAATCGTTTTTTTCTTTTTAAACATTTTTACGCTTTCATCTACTCCCAGTGTCGAAACATATCAAAACCATTTCCTGAAAATTAGCAATTAAGAAAATAAATATTTTATTTAATGATAAACCCTTACCACAATGCTGGTTAAGATGAAAACGCCCTACAAACTATTTTCTCACAGCATCATATAGGATAAAGCACACGCACACTTCTTTTTTTTTACAATTCGCTTTGCATTGCACCGACACAGATAGGTCTTATGGGGAAAAGGACTAGGAGTGGGAAGGAAGGACGCAGCCGTGGCCTTAAAGTACAGCCCCAGCATTCATCTGGTGTGAAAATGGGAAACCACGGAAAACCATCTTCAGGGCTGCCGACAGTGGGGCTGGAACGCAAGCTCACAGCCACTGCACGGCCCAACTCGTTCGGGGTACACACTATTTGGAGGTCGCCTCTCTTCTTTTACGGCCTCATTGGACCACTTCAGTCCATCATTCTCTGGTCATCATCTTTAATGGGTTTTGTTTCCAAATTGCCCAGTAGCTTTTCATTTGTTCTGGTCTTTTCTGTCGTTCCACATCTGTAAGTACCCATTTCATTGCATGTCACTTGTCTCTTTTTGGTTTAAATCTTATTTCTATGTTTTTCAGTTTCTTTACATTTTCAGTTTTGTTTTACAAGTCATCCAGAGTTATTTGTAGTTCTTCCATATGCTCCCTAATTTCCTTAATCCATCCTACTTGTTAATTGAGATTCCAGTTTCTCTATAAATTTTCTTGGTAATCTGGTTCCTAACTAATACAAGATTAAGAAAAGCTAGGAAATACCTTACAACCTATTTTCTGTCATTACAGCTTAGAGAATAAAGTAAACACTACTTACAGGTCTTATCTCTTCATACACAACTGTCAAGTTTATACAAGATCAAGAAAAACTAGAAAATTCCATACAATTCAGTACACACTATTTACATCAGGTGGTTTCCTATGTGTCTAAAACTAATACAAGATTAAGAAAAAACTTAAGTACCCAACATTAATAACATAATTACCGTAGGTTTCAAATCACTTTTTAACTTATATATGTGCAAAATTTTTATGTTACGTCAAATTGCCAGTGATTACGAATCGGTGATATGCCATTGCCTCCCTCGCAGCTTCCCAAAGAGTAGAACATGTTGGTAGAGGGAAGCTAGGGGAAAGGTGTGTGTGGCACTGTTTAACCGAGAGGGAGAGGCGATGTGTAGTTATAGACTGTCTTTATGTGTAGTAGAAAATGAATACACCGAGAACAATTCCGGAATAAGTTCATGTGCGGTAACGATTTAAATTTGAGTACTGTACTTTGTAGAACTTTATGTTTAATGATAGAATCATACCCTACATAACGGTCCTGCCCGGCATTAATACCGGGTGCCGGTGCCCAAATTCAAAGAATTTGGTTGGTATAAGTATAACCTAACCCACATTCCAGACCTTTAAGTCGGAGATTACCTCCAGTGGGATTCATTAAAAGCTAAATTTTACAAGAAGAATGAAGTAATCGTCTCTCTCCTTTATTAATGAGGATGCTTGCTGCTTGTTGTTTAAAGGGGCCTAACATCTAGGCCATTGTCTTAGTCATTTCCTTGAGAGACTATTGTACTCGCTGCAGTGTTAATTGCTTCTGGCATAGTCTGTGCCCTGGAAGTTTTTTTACCTTTAAATTTCTGCCTTGTGCATTTAAAGCGCCTCTGAAGTTCAATTTTCTTACTAACGTTGCTCTTGATCTGTGGTAAAGTTGCAATATGCTGTTCAGAAGCATTCAGAAGAGGAACTAACCGTTTCAGACTCTGACTGCTGATGTTGTATTGCTCTACATTATTAACTTTAAGGAGAACATTATTAAATTGCCGAGTCAAGTCTGCTCTTAATCTGACAATATCGACTACTGCAGGCCTACTTATTAATTCACCATTGCCAACTTCATTTATAATGGCATTTCTTTCGGCAGCAACAATATGTTCTTCGCCCATATTAGCATTTCCTGAAGACTGAATGGTACATTCAGAAGGTGCTAATGTACGACATAACAAGTGTATATGCTTGCACATGTTCCACTTAATGCTTGCATCAATGCAAGTGCAACTAAATTTGTGTATGCAAGCCTTGCAGTGTGTACATGTTATGGAACAACTGCAGTCTGGTTGCACAAGCCTCTCAGTATAATATAACTGTGGAACATTTGACGAGGCAATAGCCCAACCACCGTCTCCATTTTCCGATACCAAATTGGACCTCAATTGTAACGATTTCTTATGACGATCCCTAAGATCCCTTAATTTTGCAGTCACTTTTCCTTTCTCTATAACAACCAGACGGTCAAACAATTTAGTTTTAACCAATTGCATTATAGCATGAATTGCTTTGTCTAGTCGTTTTACTGGTTGCCCTTTCAATAACATGTGTTTCAGAGTTCTATGCATTGCCTCTAAATGCATGTTAGTGTTAATACCGGAATTCAATCCTATGACAATATGCCCACGCCTTACAGCACCTTGCATACCGCTGCTGGAAATACAAGCCAAAATCCTTTGTCTCCTCATCCTCCAATAACTGACGTGTAATTTCATCTATCCCAAGGTTAAATGTGGCTTCATCTGTCTCGTGCAGAAGAGATCTCAATCTCTCGAAAGTTAGTTTTTGCTTTTCTGTGTCCTTAATTTTTGTCAGATTTCTTTTCCATGCCCAAATGACATGCCATGTGCAAAACAAACGCATATTGGATTCACCCATAACTTCTTGCCATGCATTATAGAACGATTCTGCCATGTCCGACATGAATACGTTACAACTGATCACTCCAGCTCTCTCTTTGATGCAACTAAAAAATACTCTGAGCGTTGCAGAATCTATTTTGCTAGCTATAAAAAAGGCACACGGCAGCCCTTGCCTAAGATCATCTAAAACAAGTACCGTAACCATCTCGAACCCATATGCATTCAAACCATGAGTGCTGTCCACACAGATACAGTCCGAGCCAAATTTCTGCAGCATCTCCTGCTGTGCCTCCGTGAATATGGCTAGAAAGAAATCATTTCTCGACAAAAATGGGTATTCAGGTAGGACCACATTTTGAGGCTTTTAAAACAGAACGCTATTAGATCCCAGCTGTTTCTCTGTTTCTACCCATGCATCCACACTTACTGCATCATTAGGATGTCTAACAGCATCACTATTTAGGGAGAAAGCCCTTTCGATATTGTAAGGGTCTTGTTTTGTGATTAAGTGCTCTCGTTTCAGATTATCTTTACTTACGGACGATCTTACTTGATCTAAAATATCACCGTGAGACACTTTCATTGCAATTTTTGTTGCTAAATCACTGCGTTCAGCTGGGCCTAAAGAAAGTTTTGCCAGTTCATTTTGGTGGCCTATATGAGTACTGCAAAATTCTACTGCTACGTGCCCATTTTTAAAAACGGCATTAATTTTAGCAGGACAATAACCACCTGTTTTTGAAGTTCCTTGTATTTTTGATTCTCTTTGTCTACTTTCTGGCAAAACATTTGTCCTATACTTCCCCGATCTATGGCAATAAAATGTTACAACAAAAGAATTATCACATAGAGTCTTGCCCTGTCTGTGTATCACAAATGATGCATTGTCCTTATGCTCAACCGTCTGCTTCCACTTAGAAAATTCTGATTCCGATAGAAATTCGTGACTTTCTGACTTGATTGTAATATCATGGGTCTCACACAAATGCTTCTTGTAAATGTCAAGGTCATAACAATCTTGCTGGCAAATTGCACACTTAAACAGGCATGATACAGTTTCTACTGGATTATATTCACCTCCGGGATGAATATTAGAAATGTGTCTTTTTAAATTGAACGCTCTGGGGAAAGATTTGTCACAAAATTGACAGCTAAACAGATTAACTGGCGGGTTCATTACAGGCCTAGTTTCTTGTGGATTATATTCCATTCCGGGATGAATTATAGAAATGTGTCGTTTCAGATTGTACATTCTGGGAAAAGTTTTCTCACAAATTCGGCAGCTGACGGGAGGTGGCATTTCGTTCACGGAATTTTACCTCAATACAAAAATAAAAATAGCCATGCAGACACAATGGAGTGCTGTAAGAAACGCTACTTACCAACCCAGTGTCAAAATACAGAACACAATAAACACACGCAGCGTACAAAACACGAAATAAAAATACTTTCACTGCATTTTCCTACAAAAGAGGAAAAAAAATATGTTCAAAGGTGAGAACACATTGAGTACCTGCAACAGAAGAAAGCATCACTATACGTTAAATTACATAACTGGCACCTAATACGAGGCATTACAATCTCTGGATTTTACCGCAAAATGGTTAAAACAACCACGCTCAGAACACGTGGAAAGGTGCGAAACGCTACTTCCACCATCTAAAAACAGGGATGATCAGAACACGTGGTGTAAAACTATATTCAAAACTACACATTCACTTAATCTTACCAAAAATAAAAATAGGGCTTATAGTAGAGCACTTAAAATACACGAACCGTTCCTTGGCAAAAAATATGAAGTCTGCTCCCACTAACTACGAATTAAACACGGAAAACAGCGATATTCGAAAGTCATAACCTGCAACAGAAGAAAGCATCACTATACGTTAAATTAAATAATGGCAGTAAACACGAGGCGGATTTAAAATAGCCCCGCTCAGAACAAGTGGAGTACAGTGAAACGCTACTGCCGCAAAATAAAAGCACTCGTTAGTACGAACTCTACCCAAAAATACTAAAATGAAAACAGGGGTGGTCAGAACACGAGGTGTAAGGAAATACTTACTTACAAACACACATTCACAGAATTTTACCACAAATAAAATAAAAATTAGGCCTTCGTTCATAAAGCTCTTGATCCAAATGCAGAAGCGTTACAGTGGACAAAGTTTCTTCTTCTTTATGGTTTAATGCGCTTCGCTTCGGAAAATTTGAATTTTGCTCCCACTACCTGTCGACTACGGTCCACTACTGCGAATTTTGGCTCCTCCCCGTGGTCGGACTCCGCCCAAGTCGTCTTGATTCACTTCCACCAATCAGGAACTCTGAAGCCACCATAGAAGTTCAAGAGCCGGTATATAGGACTACATCACAGAACTTACATTATTATTATTAGAAAGGGCACCCGAATGGGCATTAGGGTTTACAATATTCACTTATCGACTTGGTTCTCTTGTTGCAAGTCTTGATGTAATACCTGTCACACTGTTTGCCACATAAAAAGCAAATACAGTTTACATCTGGATTATGAAAAGGCTTCACTGTGCATATCTTGTGGTGAAAACCATGAATGGAAAGACGTGTTATGATATGTCTTTGATCTTGATTTTCTTTGGTCCAGTTTCTCACCAACATGGCATCTGAGGTATAGAAGTCGGGGTCGATTTCCTTTTTCTTTTCTTCCCTTCTGCGTAGGAGTTCATTGTAAGCTCCAGTAGATGGCAGATGGAGCCTCATTCTGAGGTCCTGAATGTAAAAATTTCTTTGGCCAGTTCATATACTAGACGTGATGGGGCCGATTTTCCAACTCGTAGAGTACATTTAAGAAAGCGTGCTTTTACTTTCTCTATCCTTTCGAGATCTCTGAGTTTGAGATGGTCCCAAATTAGTTCGAATCCGTAAGACAAGACAGGTGATATTACTGTGTGGAATAACATTATTGCAGTGGATAAAGATAGTGCTGCGAGATCTTTTATCTTGTAGATGGCCCTTGTCGCTGCCGCGGTTCTTTCTTCTATGTGATAATTAAAAGACAGAGCTGTGGTTTGAAGAGTTATTCCTAAGTACTTGAATTTGCTGACTACTGTTAGATCGTTGTTACAGAGGGTAAGAGTGTCTTTTGTAGCAAGTCTCCGTCCTTCTCTGAAGGTCATTTGCACCGTCTTCTGAAGATTGATCGTGAGGTGGTTTTCGTTAACCCACTTTTCTAACTCTAGTAAGGAGGCTTGTAAGCTGTCTTTGTTTGATGATCCTAGTACCATGTCATCTGCGTAGAGGATGACTGTCGTGTCGGGTGAAGAATTGACTATATTCGTGATGTCTGCAGTGATGATGTTCAACAGTAAAGGACTCATCGGGTCACCCTGCAGTACTCCATTCGTTTGTCTGATCGGGTCCGAGGTGTCGACTCCATCATCAATCTCTATGTAGTTTACTATCAAGATATTATTTAGCAACTTAAAAGGGGGATGAGCTTCGCTGATCATGTTTTTGATCTTGGTTAGGAGAATTTCTCGATTAACGGAGTCAAAAGCCTTCGTGAAATCCACGAAAACTGCATAGTATTTTCCTTTGGGTAGTCTTAATGCTTCTTCTATTTCATGTAGCAGGTATTTTACAGCATGAATTGTGCTTCTTCCGGGCATAAATCCGAATTGGCATTCCGGGATTGTTACAGAATCTTGCAATTTCTTTGTAAGGATCTTCATAAATATTTTGAGGATGTTGTTCTCCAATGCAATGCCTCTATAAGAATTTGGGTCATTTGTTTGTCCTTTACCCTTGTATAGGATTTTCTTTGATGATCTTCTCCATTCCTCAGGAATAATTCCAGATCTTAGACAGGCGTTGAATAAGATCGTCCAGAAAGGCAATAACATTTCTTGAGTTTCTTTGAGATGTTCTGTATGGATACCATCTTGGCCGGGAGCTCTCTTGATTTTCGACTGATGCACCGCTTCTCTGACTTCATCGGAAGTAACCTGGATTATTTTTCCGTCTTGAGTCGTGTTGATTGCAGGGAACGCCTGGGTTTTGTTTTCCAGATTCAGGACGCCTTTGAAGTGTTCTTCCCATTTATCCATAGGGATTTCTTGAGGTCTTGATACGGTATTTTTTCGAAGGACTATAAAAGGGGCAAGTTTTGCTGTTGTGGCTAGTTTTTTTGCTTCGGCTTCCAAATATTTAGATCTCTTGGAATGTAGAAGTTGTTTGTACTCTCTTCTGCCTCGTGCATAAAGATGAAGGTGATTGTCTGAGCCAGCAGTACGGGCATTCCGTAGCTGTTCTAGAGTTTTCTTTCGTTTGAGGTAACACTCTTCGTCGAACCAGGGTTGAGCTGTTCGTTTTCTGATTGGTAGTGATGCCTTATGTATTTGGTCAGTAACAATTTCTAGTGCTTCATCTATGTGGCCTTCAGTAGCAAGCTGTTCTGCCTTAAGGATGTCTTCATGGTTGATAATCCTTGTATCTATTCTTTTGGAATACTTTATCTTGTTGTTGCTTGATGTTGAGGTATGTTTTGGGCAATGGAGAATGATATCTGTTGCGATTGGTATATGTTTCGTTATTGGGGCTGCACCTGAGGTCCACAGTCCTTCTTGATTTTTTATGGCGATTCAATCCCCTTTATAGAAAACGAGGTCAATAGTGCTTGATCCATTGTAGGCAATGTAGGTCTTTTCTTCTCTCTTATTTATTAGATTATAGCCTTCTTCTGTTAGCATTTCAAGCACCAGCTCGGATTTTCGAAGCGGTTTATCGACACGACAGTTTAGGTCGCCTGCTATGATAATGTTGGTGTTGTTTGTTTTTCATATAGCTGAGGAAAGTTTCTCTATGACGTCCCCTGCCGAACTTTCAGGGCTGATATAAACGCCAATTATGTTGATGTCAGTTGTTTTTACTATTACCATATTGTCGTCTTTGTACATTTCTTTTAGTTTACCTATCGAGGGTTTCAGAAAGCATGAGACTCCCCCTTCTGGTCTGCCTTCAGTTGGTTTTGTGAGAGCATGGATTCCATAAAAGTCTGGGATGTCTATCGGTTGGAGAAGGAAGGTCTCTGTAATTATCAGTGCATCTGCTTGATTTATCGATTCTTGCGGTATTAGTGAGAATGCATTTTTCAGGCCTTCTGCGTTCCATAGTATTATCTTGAGATCCTTGGTTTTACTCCAGGGATGCCCCGTCATTTCTTCTCCGTAGAAACGAAAACGCCTCACTAGTATTCCTTTAGGCCAAAAATGTGGGTCCGATGTTTCTTCCAGGTAAGTGAAAGGAACACAAATTTTGAAGGCCTTCTTTTCGCCGAGGGTCTTCAATTCTTCACATGCTATTTGTCCCTCAAACCCATTTTTGATACGGTACGACTTTATTTTGTCTGTGGTGACATTGTTCTTCAGTTTTCCTACGTATAGCCACGCCGTTTTGTCAGCTGCTTGTAGACCATCCTCAGCTTCCTTCGTTCCAATTACTGACTGTGTGCGGAGTTTTTTCCCTCTTCTGGATTGGGCCACAGTCCAGAGTTGATTGGCGTTTACCGTTGGATCATTGTCAGGTTCGTGAGGTTCTTGGGGCTTTTCCGGATTTATCACGACAATGTCGGTATGAGGGGTGATGATTGGTTCAAGTTGTCTGATTTCAGATGGACGATTCTTTTTGTTGTGCGGGGGAGTTTTAGTGCTTCTCAAACATTCGGGGCGTTTGAGGCGATCATTTGACATCAAATCGGCGTTCGATTTTGAGTCTTCTATTAAAGTTTGGTTTGGTTTTGCCGAAGATTTTTCCAGTTCCTCTTGGATCGTGCTTCTTATTATTTCTTGAATATTTGAATCGTTCTTCATCACGAGCTCTAATATAATGTCCATTTTCTGGGTTAGTTGTAGGATTGTATTTTCCATGGCACCTATTGTTTTTAGCTTGGGCTTGCATATGTCACATAACCAGGTGAGTTTACATTTGTCTCTTATTAGCTGATCGAACTCGCCTTTGGTCATACAGCATTTCCAATGAGACCAAGAATTGCAACTTTCGCATTCAACTGAGCTGTCGTTATCGGAGAAGGGTTTACGGCATGTTTTGCACTCTTCCAAGTCCTTGTGCTGTTTCTTATCCGACATATTGTTTTCGCTTTTGTTATTTACGGACGAAAAGGCTCGTTATATTCTACAAGTTTCTCTTACGTGTGGGTCTGTTGTGTAAACAGCTAGCACTAAACACTGACGATTACAAATTACAAGGATTATGGTGCAATTACAGGTATTTACGAGCACTAATCAAACGCAAGACTCAATGGTTCGCAATTAATGACACTGGATCAGTTTCGGATCTGGTAGGCCGTGATTTCAAATAGTAACCGTCACTATCGATATACTTGTTTGAATCAACAATGGCTCACGCAGTCTTTACTGCAAGGATATTCGCACTGAGTCGTAGACAGATATCACTTATCGCGAATAAATAAAATAATGCTTAAAATTAATTTATACCCATATCTACAAAACTGAACACTTGAATAGGGTGTAATTCTCTTCTAGTTTCCAAATGGGCACTTTATCAGATGACAACACGCACACTCAGATCGGTGGATAAACACAAGTCACATTAAATTTATTGATGTAGGCCCTTTTTATTTCAGGGAATTGAGAAACGACAGTATCGCTTACACCGACCACAAAATTATACACTGCTCTTGCACAATTATACACTGCAATACATTGTGTATAGCCTACGTCAGGTTGTAAATCTGTGATATTCTACTCCAGTAAAAATAGAAAATCACAATGCATTACTTGTCAAACACATAATTTGAAGAGACACACGAAAGTTTCACATAAAGTAGTCACAAAAAGCACAGTCAAACAGTATTTTTACCCAATTATTTTATTCAATTTGCTATGCACACGCACCACTATGGGCGATATTTGACTATACTTGACTATACTAAGTAAGTGTAAACCACTGAGCTCTAATATATATTGAGATCACTGATCACGTTTCATTCTTGTTACATTATCGTTAAGTGTTTTTAGTTTTGTGGGTTTTGCTCGTGGGTAGAGGAGCAGGGGCTGTGAGTAACGTCACGTCCGTATTTCCCGCTATTTCATTCCTACAGTTCAGGAGCCGGTTGGTGCTGCCATCTGCTGTGGGTATTTGTAAACGGAGTGTTTCATTTAGTGCCATGTTAAAATGTGATAATGAGCAGGCAGTATAAGCAGACATCGGATGCAGATCGAGCAGGCAGTGCAACAAGAACAACAAAGAACAGCTGATTGGCTTGGCGCGCTTTCTACAGTACGGTCTGTATATTACGAAGTACGACGGCAGTGTATTTCATGCTCTGTCCATATTGAAACCATACATAAATACATAAATTGAAATTATATACATTTAATTTGTATTCCTTTGTAGCAAGCATAGTCTCTTTAATAGTTGGCCTCTGATAGGTAATATAAAGGTTTGCTGTTGTGGGTTAAGATTTGTTTTTCTCCTTTCGTTCTATGTAAACATGGTGAAAAGGAAACGTCCTAACACGGTAAGATTTGTGTGGTTATTTTCTAGAAAATGTAATTTAGTAATGTACTCCCTTTCATTCTCTGTACAGCTTTCATCCTATAATCATCTTGGCTGTAGCTTTTGAAGGATAGATTAGGCAAGAAAATGGAACCTCTTGTCTTAGCTATCAATCAATTCCTCAGCTTTGTTTCCGTAAATTTTAAGGTGAACATAGTTTGGGAAGTTCATACAGGGACATGACTCGTGATAATTGTTATAATTAAATGCGTCTCTAGTTTTTGCACGCAGAGTTACTTGGCTACGCGGTTTAGTCACGTTTAGGTTTGAATCTCACCGTGGTTTTCGTACTTTAAATGCTGAGATTGTTGCTGTAGCCACCTTAAAGGCAACGGACGCCGCCTTCCCCATCCTAGCTCTTTCCCGTTCCCAAATTGGTGTTGCCTAAACCCTTCGATGTGTTGCTGAGATGTTTAAGCATGCTAGGGAAAAAAACAAAGTTAGTGCACACAGATGCAAATAAAATAACGTTAACAAAAATAAATTAATGACTCACATTTTGTGTACACCAGTTTAAGCTGGTGACTTTTTTTTTTTTTTTTTTTTTTTGCTAGGGGCTTTACGTCGCGCCGACA
Source organism: Anabrus simplex (assembly GCF_040414725.1). Classification (NCBI taxonomy): domain Eukaryota; kingdom Metazoa; phylum Arthropoda; class Insecta; order Orthoptera; family Tettigoniidae; genus Anabrus; species Anabrus simplex. The sequence continues at coordinate 153,609,892 of NC_090270.1, forward strand.
CAGATAGGTCTTATGGCGACGATGGGATAGGAAAGGCCTAGGAGTTGGAAGGAAGCGGCCGTGGCCTTAATTAAGGTACAGCCCCAGCATTTGCCTGGTGTGAAAATGGGAAACCACGGAAAACCATTTTCAGGGCTGCCGAGAGCGGGATTCGAACCTACTATCTCCCGGATGCAAGCTCACAGCCGCGCGCCTCTACGCGCACGGCCAACTCGCCCGGTAAGCTGATGACTAGGCTGGCTGAGAGTTCATTTGGTTCATAAATTCGATTACTGAAACGAACTGTACTTCTGGGATGAATGGATTTAATGTAAAACAGTTTCGTTTTTCTTCATTTTGTCATACATTTACACTTACGATCATCAGAGGTTCACCTTTACATGTCAAAACAACCTTCACTGTTTCATGCTTGCTTTCTTCCTAACCTGAACTTGTATCCGGGAGATAGTGGGTTCGAACCGTACTGTTGGCAGCCCTAAAGGTGACTTTCCGTCGTTTCCCAATGTTACGCCAGGTAAATGCTTGAGCTGTATCTTAATTAAGGCCACGACCGCTTCCTTCCCACTCCTAGCCCTTTCCTTTCCCGTCGTAGCCATAAGACTTATATGTGGCTGTGCGATGTGAAGCAGCTTACAAGTGATTATTTTCATATGAATGTATTGAAATTCAATTTTTAAATGTTAAAACATTTAATTTATTGAAACCACCTATTCAATACTAGTTGTCTTTAGGACTATATTACTGTCATTATATTAAGTTTAAGTATGGTACATGTTTCACCTGTCATTGCAGGCATCATCAGCCATGAATTCTAACTCCGAGTCAGAGCTCTGAGTGGATGCTATACTAGGATTATTCATAAATCATATTGAAGAAAAAAAAAATTTTGATCGTCGCCATAAGACCTATCTGTGTCGGCGCGACGTAAAGCCCCTAGCAAAAAAAAAAAAAAAATATTTTGACGTCTGCATTACTTCCAGTAGAGCTTCCTTGGCTCAGGCATCAGCGCGCCGGTCTCTCACCGCTGGGTTCTGTGGTTCAAATCCCGGTCACTCCATGTGAGATTTGTGCTGGACAAAGCGGAGGTGGGACAGGATTTTCTCTGGGTACTCCAGTTTTTCCTGTCATATTTCATTCCAGCAACACACTCCAATATCATTTCATTTCATCTGTCATTCATTAATCATTACCCCAGAGGAGTGCGACAGGCTTCGGCAGCTGGCACAATTCCTATCCTAGTCGCTAGATGGGGGCTTCATTCATTCCATTCCTGACCCGGTCGAATGACTGGAAACAGGCTGTGGATTTTCATTACTTCCAGTAATAACATGTATGAATTCAAGAAGTTTGTCAATTTATGTAATATTCTGACTTTGAAAATGAAAAATACTTCAACCCATTTAAGTTCTAAGGCCTATTAAATAATGTACAGTGAAGTTAGTTTGTTTTTCTATCCTTGAATCTTCTCACTTGTTACATATTGTTTCACACATACATAGCCGATGCATCGAAAAAGCTGTCACAATTTGTGAAGATTTCCACTGACGTCTGTAACTACTTGGAAACACTTTCATTCCACCAACATCTTTTGACAAGTGTACGTGGTGGAAGTACTATCAGTTGCTGGATTCTGTGACCATGCTAGAGGTGTCATACCATTTCCTGCAGAGAGAGAGGGGCAGTCAACTTGCTTGCATAAGCGTAACTATGCACTAATCAGAAGCTTAGTGTTGAAATGTGGTCAGGCGTAGGGTGTGTTGTTTGTGAACTCTCAGGCTATGTTCTCTGTTTAGGCAGTATCACGCTGTCACCATAATGTATGGCGTGCTCGTAATGAGTTTTGTTTACTTTTCCGCATGGCCGAAGACCTCGGGAACTACTGTAACTTAACGCTACAAGTACCGAGGTTTGGTTGTTGCACATAGGACCAAGGGGGGCTGAGGCCAATTCTTAAAAGTCTGTCATAATTGCAGATAATTATGAAATACCATTCCATGAATAATTTTAAGGGAAACTTCAATATAAAATATTAAATTAAAATTAAATCCACCCAAATATTAATTACAAATACAAACATCTTTGTAGTTTTGCCTTAGTACCATCAGCAGAGAATGCTATTGTTTTGTTAGAAATGTCCTCTCAGCTATGGAATCTTGGTATGTAGCCAGAAATAATATCTGATATTTCACTATGTGTTAAAAAGTCTAGTAACTTAACTTCCAAACCAACTAAGGGATCAAAATAATGAACAGTTACTTGTATTAGCTTCTTTTCCAACTTATTTTATGTATCTCTAAAAACAGAAATGAAATTTGATTTCTGTAATTCCTTTCACAGTTCATGTATACCGAAATGGGCTAACCCACTTATAAAAATTGCTTTAGTTTTGTCCTTGAAGGAGAAAATTTTGCTTCAGAGAGTTAGCATAACTTGCAACTATCGATCCTTGGGATCTGAAGCTATACCTGTGTTTAATAACATGGTAAGCAAATGTGCTTTCCTTTGCTGCCAAGTTTAGGTCTCTTCAGCACTGATTGCTTCGAAATAAGTCTGTTAACTTTGTTGTAGGAGTACTGATTTCAGTAACTGACTACAATGTTTAATAGTTTTAGTATGGGCCAAAATAGCGGATTTTCGATTTTGTCCTATGTTCAGATCACTGTTAAGAACTTACAGTACATTTTATCGTCGTCCTTCATTCATGCTTCATTAAATGTGCACTGACATTTCAGCGTATAGTATTCAATTTCACAATCCACAGATAGATGAAAGATAGATGAACAGAAAGCTGGCACGGCAATATCTTCCTCACTGCTTACTAGCTAGAAAAGTTACTGAACAGATGATGAAAATACATTGTTACTTTCAAAGAGAATATTTCTCATACAGACGTACCAATCTTTTAACATGTGATAAATTTCATCTTCAGTTCCGTATTGACTTAGTATTTATTCATCATTGATGGAAAAAACAGAATTTAAATTTCACGCCTGTTCTGAGATTGACGACTGATCATATCAGACATTACCATTGTAAATAGTCCACTGATATCAACAATATTCCTCCAGCCAGGCACTTTTTATTCAGCTGGAGTGTTAGTCAAATCACCACCAGTATTAATTGCAGCTAGATTTTAAATCTATGTCAAACTTTCTTTCTCGTAAAATTACGCTTTACTGTATATGTAAAAACCTTTCTTTTCGATTTGTAAAATTATTCATATGGACGTAGTGGTTTTTCTGTGTATGTCTTATCATTTTATTAAACTGAAGATGGCTTTAACATTTTCTCTGGACATCATGGCTATACAGTGGTGTATAATTTTGTATTGAATATGTGGACAATATATGTAAAGTCCTGCTAAGAATTTTTAATGGTTCTTTTTAACTAACAAAATTAAGAATGAAAATAACTGTTTCTGTAAAAACTGGGACAAAATTTAAAATATTGGGACACGTACGAGGAAAACTGGAATATATCGTCACCTTATTGATTATTATGACCTATATGTTTAAAAAAGTACTAAAATAGCTAGCCATTCTACTGGACCGATTTGCTTCATCCTTTTTTGTTATTCTCTCTGGAATTACCTGCTGAGAAATCATCAGGCATTGATAAGTCTCTGTTTAGTTAACTTTGAATAATCCTAAAATGAAATCACTAAATGACCACTCCACTAATTGCAGGCGAAGGCTTGTTTTACTCCACAATGCATTTTCCACTTAGTAGGTTGCACACAGTTAAGGAGCAATACCTTTATATAAAGACATCGGTGAAGAGGAAGATTAAAAATGGCAGGCAACCATACGCAAACCTGTAATTTCAACAGACTTTGTACACATGAGTTACTATCTGGAAAAAAGTTCTGTGCGGGTAAGACACCCTAGCACCGCTACCGTTGGGGTTTAGGATGAAGTGATGTAAAAATAATAAAAAATGACTAAATTAGTATCAAATCCATACTTTTCGGGATTGCTGAGATGAATAGTGTCGCTCCAAATGCCGTTTAAGTCTCCATTGGCATGGGGGCTGGGAAAGGGGTGAAAAAGAAAATGTCCAAAATGACTAAGATTATGGATGTGTGTGTGGGTTTTTTTTTTTCAGCATAGCTCTCGTACAAACTTGGTACACATCTTCTTCCTAGAGTTTTTCCGCTTGTGCAGGGTCTCCTATTTTAACCTTGGCTCGTGATTTTGCATGATCTTGGGCATCACGTGGTCATTAAGTTCAGAGTCTTCATATCGGCATTTACTGTGTCTTGCCAGTGTTGCTTTGCATGTCCACATGGTCGTTGCCCATTAGTTTCAAAGGAGTGGGTGAAATTGGCAACTCTTCCAGGTACAGCACGTAGGATGTGACCATACCATTGAAGACGTTTTTCCTGTGTCTTCTCATTGATGGGTGCATTGCCCATTTGCTAGCGAACAATGTCGCTTTTTACATGATGTCGGAGTGTATTGCCCATCGACCAGCGGAGCATATGCATTTCCATAGTGTTCCATAGCTTTGTCAGCTGGTCAATATTGAACACCGTATAAAGCAACTGGACGTACTATTACAGTGGCACTATGATCTCGTACCATACCTTAGTTATTATACTTCAGCCATGTTAAAATGCAAGGATGACAATTAACTATAGTAGCAGCCAGATACATTCTTCTCCAACAAGTAATCAGACTAGTTATGAGATGATGGATTGGTTATCGTAGCCACCATAAAGTACAGTAATGCATAAGGATAAGTACCATAAAAGGAACCAACACACTAAGTCTCACAGAACACAAGATGGACAAATGAGAATAGCCTAACAGTAAGATTATTGGCTAACCAGTGGATCGAGAATTAATTCCAACTAGGCAAAGTACTTAAATCTTCTTCTTAAGACGTCGTCTCCAAACGGAGGTAGACGATCCACACGGCCAGCTCTGATCCTGACGTTGCAGCCATGCCATGTGAATGTATTGGAATATCTCTCAGGATATTTAATGCAGTGGTTTCCCGTTGCCTTCTGCATCCTAATGCCGTTGACCAAACTGGTTCCTCCGCCTTTGGGAACAATTTCTTGTCCCCAGGACAATAGAGTGCCCTTACCCATACCAGCTCATCCACTCTCAAAGAGACTGTTGGCACTTGGTATAGGGGATCTCCTTATACCGGGAGATAATCGGTCCCTTCATTTGTTAGCCGCCTGCATATAAAATATTCTTTACTGCGGGGAGGTGAGTGTCAGGATTTCACCATCATTGAATCAAGGACCAAATGGCATTTCCTTGTTTCTCTGGTTCTTTAGAGAGGTACTTAAATCTATAGATACTATATTATCATAACAGACCTACATAGAGTGGCACACTAGTAGACAGCAGTTTCCCGCTTTTTGTTTTTGAAGGACAGACAAGAAAAATGTGGGGTCCGGGTGGCAAAGGTATGGATAGGAATGAATAATAGTAAATTGGTCAAACTAAGGAATACGAAGATATTTTAGCTACAAAAGAAATATTCACAATCAGGGATAGCTCCTGAGAAAAGAAAGAACAAAAAGGTTTTGACAAGTAATTCGTGCAAATTTGTAGGAATCAAAGCATCAACAAGCCTATAGTAATCTCTGCTTAAGTAGTGTATATCCCCCCTCCCTTTTTTTTTCCCCTTCAGAACTTTAGGACAGTCAGTATAACAATTGTGTGTAAGCAATTAATAACAGTGTTAGTTGAATCTTAAACTTAAAAGAAACTATTGGGCTAGTTTCAAGGATAGCTATTTCCAACAAAAAAAGAAGTTGTTTCAGACCCAAATTTTCATGACCAGCGTTTGAATAAAGAAAAAAATTCTGAACATATACACCCTTAAGGATAATAAAGAAGAAAGGTTGGACCCGGAGAGGGAGGGGTGTTCGACAGAACTATCATAATAATAAAGCCCAAGAAGCAGATACATGACGTACCGATCATAACAAAGATTTTAAAAAACGTTGCAATGATGAATACAGTAAATAGAATATTAATGAACAAAGATCATTTACTGCATCTTTGCAAGATAGGTTATGAAAAACCCCAGAGAGAAGGTACCTTAACTACTAAGAAATTGTCATCGTCGCCATAAGAACTATCTGTGTCGGTGCGACGTAAAGCCCCTAGCAAAAAGAAAAAAGAAAAAAAAGAAATTGTCAAACAAGCTAATATACTCAAACTCCACGCAAAGAGAAGAATTACATAGTATTCTGAAACCATAGTTTTCGTTATCAGTCATAGGTACTCTCACCCTTAAAAGAAGGTATGGGTGAGACAGGCAGATGGACTGAATGTCAATTCATTAGTTTTTGAGATGAAGCAGACTGAAGATTAGTACAATATAATTTACGATCATAATGTCGTGGAGGAGAGATGAACCCACACAACATTTGGCAATACAAGATAATACATGAAGCAATCATGTGAGTGGGCTTAAGACCTACAAGTCATACAAATTTACATGAACTTATTTCTAACCCAAATACTAATAGTAATTACACAGTTTTCACATAAACCACGTAAACCAACAGATAGGCACTTTTCACAGAGTAAACAGGGGAAAGCCGCAGAAACATAGTCCGACAATTCATTTACCTTAAAATATAGTTTTAAGTAAGATATAATGAAGTTCCTTCAGATACAATGCCATTTCTATTCATACAATTTGCTGGCAATAGAACAGTCTGTAATCCGTTGCTATCCCACTGCCTGAGACAGGGAATACAATTTCACCTTGAGGAAAGTTTATGCAGAAAGCACTACCATGAGATGAATGAAGAATAGAGGGAACTTTGGATTAGAGTCCATAGTGACTTGGCAGTGACTGAGTCCCCAGTTAAAAGCAAGCATTTAAAATTCAAGACAAAGCCCTACCTTAACCTCGGCTGGCAAGTGGTGACCAGACATGCAGATCGAGAGGCAACAAATGAGCTCATTCAAGCTCTAAAGCACAGTTACTGGGCGGGATAGCATGTGATGCAGTTCAGTGTAGAGCACGCAGTGAGGTGGACGTAATGTACTTTCCACAGTCAATACTGGGAAAGATTCCTAAAGTATGAAGTAGTCAGGTGACCAAGGTGAGTCCGTTATACTATCATGCAGTATATTTTGGACTTCAGATGTTGTTGCATCCTTCTGTCGCAAAACATGCCTGTGATTTCCTTCCGTGTCATCCATGCTGCCTTTATCCTCCTTAGCACCTCATCACCTATCCCACTATCAGTTTGTAAATCCTAGATACCTGAAGCTTATGGTCTTCGTTAAGATATCTCCATCATATTGGATGGAGTCATTGCTTGGAATGGTTTTCAGGTATTCTGTTTTTGTTTCGTATAAGACCATGTTGTGGAAAACCACTGTTCCAATCTTCAACTAAACGCTGCAGTCCTCTTCTGGTGGTATCAGCATGTGTGACATCACCTGCATATAAGAAAGTTCAAGGGACTCTCCTTTGCAGGTCCTGTGTGATTGTGTCAATGACGAGGACAAAGAGCATGACTTGAGGTGTTCAAGAATAGCATCTTGATCCACTTGATGAGCATTTCTGGTATATCATGGTCATGGAAGTTCATACCAGATCACACGATAACACAGTCGAAAGCCTTTTCAAGATCAAGGAAGGCAATATGCAGTGACTATTTTTTCTCTCTGTACCTTTCAATGAGCATTGTGACAGTGAAGATTGCATCGGATGTTCCAGTACCCTTGACGAAGCTGCATTGGTTTGTACTTATCCTGACGATGTCACGCAGTCGTTGATCAAGGATTCTCTCAAAAATCTTCATTGCATGCAACAGGAGGTGAGTTGAATGATAATTTACACACCGAGCTCGATAGCTGCAGTCACTTAAGTGCGGCCAGTATCCAATATTTGGGAGATAGTGGGTTCGAACTCCACTGTCGGCAGCCCTGAAGATGGTTTTCCGTGGTTTCCCATTTTCACACCTGGAAAATGCTGGGGCTGTACCTTAATTAAGGCCACGGACGCTTCCTTCCCACACCTAGCCCTTTCCTATCCCATCATCGCCATAAGACCTATCTGTGTCGATGCGACGTAAAGCAGCTTGCAAAAAAAATAATTTACATGTATGACTTACTGTATGGAAGAAAATACTTCGAGTATGACTTGATGTATGGAAAAAAATACTTTGGGGGGTAAGACACCCCTAACACCCATACTTTTCAGGGTCGCTGAGATGAATTGTGACACTCTAAATGCCATATAAGAACACTTTCACCTCCCATTGGCATGGAGGCAGGAGTGAAAAATAAAATGACTGAAATTAGTGTTGAATCTACAGTTTTTGGGGTCTCTAGACTGATTGGTGACTGTCCCAACGACAGTTTGAATTTTGTACATCATATCTGTAATGCAGTGCATAAATACATACAGTTATCACTTATTTTTATTATTTGCTAGCAAACGTACGTATGCTTCGCTACGGTATCCTACGTTGTATTCGGATTTCTACGTAAATGACTGTACGCGCAGTGAGTAAGATTTTATTGAATTGCATGTCTCTTAGCATTATCCAAGAATCAACACGGGGAGCTCCCGATACATTGTTTTCAATGTAAGGTGTGCGTTGGGGAGATTTGATGAAAATAGCAGGTCACATTTACTACTGCCATTCACAATAAAGTTTGGGAGTTTCTACTATAATAGCAGACCCATTTGCCTACTGCCGTTCAAAATCGAATTGGGGAGTTTACATTGTAATGACAGGCCCGTTTTCCTAATGTTATTCACAATTGAGTTGGGGATTTCCAATTACAATGACAGGCACACTTGCCTACTGCCAGTCACAAGTGAGATTGGGAGTTTTGATTATAATGGCAGGCCTCCATGCATACTGCCAGTCACAAATGAGTTAGGGTGCTTTCATTATAACAGCAGGCCCCCTTGCATACTAGCAGTTACAATAGAATTGGGGTGTCTTTCGTTATAATGAGAGGCACATTTTCCTGCTTTCAGTCACACTCGAGTTGGGGAGTTTTGATTAAGCAAGCCACTTTTCCTACTTCCAGTCACAGTCTAGTTGGGGAATTTTGTTTATAATGGCTGACAACCTTGCCTACTGACGGATACAATAGGGTAGAGGAGAATTGACCAAAATTGCAGGCTCTCCTGTCTTCTGGCAGTGAAATTGAGAAGGGGAATTTTCTTTACAATGGCAGGCCCCCTTTCCTACTGCCAGCCGCAGTCGATGAGGGGAGTTTTGATTACAGTTGCAGACTTCTCTCCTACTGACAGTCACAATCAATTTGGAGAGTTTTAGTCATGATGGCAGGCCTCCCTTTCTAGATTGCTTCAAATCGACTTCAGTGTAACAGTAGATACGAAAGAATATGGTTGTTTACAATTTTAGACCTTCATTTCGAGATTAACTGCTGCTAAACGGTACGTCATATCGACAAGCCGATTGCGCCATCAGATGCCCAGTTTTAGTGGTCTACAGGCTTAGTCCTATGGTATTTTTTCGTATCTCCTCTATTTCTGCATTATACTGGGTTAGAAACCTTGAATGGGCTGATGACTTAGATGTTAGGCCCTTTTAAACAACAAGCATTATTAGCAAGAAACCATGAATAGGGTGAAATTTGTATATAGTTTTCACACATTGTTTTTTATTTTAACATCGTTATGGCCTCATTGAACCCCGCCAGAGGTTCGTTGTCGGTCTGCAAGGGTGTCCGTCACTCGACGCAGAGCATGAAACCCATAGAAAATTAATTTTCTCTATTATTTGAAGAGTAGGCAAAAGTATGTAGATTTTTACTTACTTAATCCGGTCCTCTTGTACCATGAGGTGTCGAGGATACGAGAGATCTCCATCTACTCCTATCTCCAGTAATGGCAACAGCCTCTTGTACAGAGAGTCCCCTCTCCTGCAGTGCTTCTCTAATCCCCTCCTCGCATGTCTTCCGTGGTCTTCCTCGAGCCTTCCTTCCACTCTCACCTTCCTCATTAACCTCGGCAAGCGGTCTGTCGACATTCGGTGGACATGGCCAAACCATCTCAAGTGATATTCTTGGATGGTTTTCTCCAGTGGCTTCATATTCAATACTTTCCGGATGGCTGTATTCCTGATCTTGTCTCTCCTGGTTTTGTCCTCTACTTTCTGCAGGTACCTCATCTCTGCCGCCTGGATTCTGCTCTTGATTCTTTCTGTTAGCGCCCAGGATTTGCAGCCATAGGTCAATGTGGGTACAAAGGTGGATTTGTAAATGGCTAATTTTGTGCCCTTTGAGATCTCCTTCTTGTTGAGGAAGTTTGTTCGGATGGCATAAAACAAGCGGCCTACTGTTCCTATTCTTTCTGTTATTTCTTCCTCCATCTTCCTGTATGAGCTGATGATTGAGCCAAGATACTTGAACATGGTGACTTGCTCTAATGGTTTACTATTGACCATGATACAGTGTCTCTCCTCATTCCTGCTGATAACCATAGTCTTTTTCTTGTCCACATTCACCTCCATACCTTATTTCTTAAGCTCTTCCACCCATACATTGATGTTGTGTTGCAGATTTTGTTCGCTGGAGGCAACAACAATCAGGTCATCAGCAAATGCCAGGTCAGAAAATCGTACTGACTGCATAAGGTAATTTCTGACTGTCAATTTCTTGATTCTCTCATGACACAACTTCATAATTCGGTCGAGGTACATGATGAAAAGAAGAGGGCTAAGACTGCAGCTCTGCCGGACTCCTTGTCTCGTAGTGAACTCTGCTGACCTCACATTTCCTGTCCGCATGTAATTCCGACAGTTCTTATACAAACTCGTGATTGAACTGCAAAGTGACTTGCTAACTCCATACTCCTTTAGGACTTTCCAGAGTTTGGACCTCGGGACTCTGTCAAATGCCTGTTTCAGGTCAATAAAGGCAGCATGAAGGGTCTTGTTCTTCTTCAGTAGCTTTTCACTGGCCATCCTAAGGGTATGAACATACCGAAGATGCATCGCACCTTGCAGTCGCAGTTTATGTCGCGGTCAATGGAGGGTGAACATACCGGAGAGGTTTACCTTTCAGTGTTCTGAGATGTGTTTACAGTTAGTGGACGTAATGTTTAGATCTCCGCGTTCGAGGTAAGGATAATTTATCCTCTATTGCTGAGCATTTACAAGTATACAGTATGTATTCAAGTGACAGTGGAGATAGTGATTCATTGTGCATAAGCACACGATGGTGGTTACTTTCAAATCAGTCAGTCCGCCAGTGGAATGCTCATCCTATAAAACAAAGAAGGCAGAAACTGGGGGAATATCACAACTTATTTGGAGAACTGAAACACCACCCGGACAGATTCCATTCATACATGAGAAACATGAGAATGTCCCTCGAGACATTCCAATACATATACAACAATGTAGAATAAAAAATTGATACTGGGAAGTACAATAACTACCACACGAATGCACACGTGGGCTCTGTGAACACCTGGATCAAGGACACAGTAGAACGGGGGGATATATCACGTGATCTCAATCCGGACAAGCCAATCTGGAGCAAGCTACATCGATGCCTCCCGTTCTACAGCGATGGGAACACAAACTTTCTTGTCATTGCGCTAGACCTCCTGGTAAATCGCGATGGTGAATGGAAGCGAGCATCTTTGACATGAACTCTTTCATTTAAAACTGTTTGTTTGTGTTACCAGGAGGTGACATTGAGGCATCGACCGCGATGTAAACCGCGAGCTGCGATGCATCTTTGGTATGTTCGTACCCTAACAGTAAATATGAGATCTTGCGTGCTTCTATTTGGGCGGTAGGCACACTGAGCTTCTTCAAGCTTCTTAATCTTAATCTTAATCTAGTCTCCAGGATCTTTGAGAAGACCTTCCCAGGCACTGATAACAACGGTATGCCTCGATGATTAATGCACTCTCGATTGTCTCCTTTCTTAAAGATGGGGATGATGACTGCTACCTCCCAATCCCTAGGTACCTCTTTTGTTTTCCAGCTTCCATCATAATCTTGAATATAAAGTCTTCGGCTTTCTTTCCCAAGTTCTTAATCATTTCTGGGGTGATTTCATCATGCCCTTGGGCCTTCCCATTCTTGAGTTGTTTAATAGCCAACTGCATTTCATTTATCCGTAAGTCCTCTCCTTCTTCTTGTTCTCCTTCTCTCCCCATCTCCTCTCTTTCCTCACTTGACCATGGCCTGTCTTCATTCTCATTTCCATTCAGTAAATCATTAAAATATTCTTTCCATCTCTCCATTATTTCTTTCTCTTCTGTTAAGATTTTCCCTTCCTTATCTTTTATAAACTTTAGAGGGCATTGTTTCTCCTTTCTCATGTTTTTCAGTGCTCTATAGAACAGCTTCTGGTTCTTTTTATAATTTTTCTCCATTCTTTGTCCAAATTCTTCCCAAGACTGTCTTTTCGCTATTTTCACTAGGTCTTTAACCTTTCTTCTTTGTTCCTTATCCATCTCATGGTCCTCAGTATCCTTGCTTCTTAAGTATTTCTTCCATATTTCCTTTTTCTTTCTTCTTCCTTGATGTCATCATTCCACCAGCTTGTTCTTTTCTTGTACTCCCCCACCTTTGTTGTTCCACATACTTTACTTGCCACTTCCAATAGTATCTTCTTGAATGTGTTCCACTTTCCCTCCAGGTCCATTTCCTTCATCCTCTCCTCTATCCTCTGACACTCCTCCTCCACTTCCTGTGTGAACTGCTCCTGTACCTCCTTGTTCTCTCTTAACTTGTACAAACAAACCAAACCAAACCCCATGGCACTACAGCCCTTGAAGGGCCTTGGCCTACCAAGCGACCGCTGCTCTGCCCGAAGGCCTGCAGATTACGAGGTGTCATATGGTCAGCACGACGAATCCTCTCGGTCTTTATTCTTGGCTTTCTAGACCGGGGCCGCTATCTCACCGTCACATAGCTCCTCAATTCTAATCACGTAGGCTGAGTGGACCTCGAACCAGCCCTCAGGTCCAGGTAAAAATCCCAGACCTGGCCGGGAATCGAACCCGGGGCCTCTGGGTGAGAGGCAAGAGGCAGGCACGCTACCCCTACACCCTGGGGCCGGCCTTAACTTGTACACCTTAATCTTTTCTTGCTTCTTGTTCTTAGGTTGTTTCCTCTTTACCTTTGCTGTTGTTTCCATTGTTGTTATCAAGAGAAAATGGTCACTTCCTATTTCGTAGCCACGGTACACTCGACAATCTGTCACCTTTTGGAGGTGATCTCTCTTCACTAACACATAATCTATGATGGAGCGCTCATCTCAGCTGGGTTCCTCCCTCATGTAACTATGTATCGTCTTATGCGGGAACATGGTGTTCACTGCGACGAGATTATTAGCAACGCAGAAATCAACAATCCTCTCACCATTGTTGTTAACCACGTGTTCACCATGCCGGCGAACAGCTCCGCCACTTCCCTCTGGCTGATTTCCGACTCTGCTGTTGAGATCTCCTAATACAATGATTTCCCCTCGAGTGTCATCCACCACATTCTGGAGCTCTTCGTGGAACCTATCCTTCTCTTCCTTTCTTACATCGTCGTTCACTCCGTAAACCACAATAAACGTTATCAGCTCTGTCTCAGGATCTAATCGTATGCTGACCGTTAGAATCCTATCCGTGTGGAATTTCCATTCTGGAATCTTATTTCTGAAGTTCTTGTGGGTCAGTAGTGCTACTCCTGATTTGGCCCTTAGTCTGATGCTAACTCCACTATAAATGAGTACATGATCGTTCACCATTGTATCCACCCCTTGACCTTTCCTTTTTTGTCTCTGTCAGTGCCAGTACTACATGTCTTGCTCTCTCGAATTCTGCTACTGGTTCATTCTCCTTTCCAGCTAATCCTTGTATATTCCATGTTCCAAATCTCATAATCCTTTTTCCTCGCCATGTTGCCATCGGGTTCAGCAGTCCGGTGTATCTCTCGTTTTGACTTTTCATGGAAGTTATTTCGGGCATGTGAGATATGGGCCCACAGTGCCTATAGGGCAGTGAGAGGGCTTCCCTCTTTTGGCCTCTGCCCCTGCCATACTGCGACTTCAGGACTGATGGTGTTCTCATTCCCTACTCCCTGAGACAAAGATTTTCTTCCTTCAGGACCTACAGCTGAAGGTCTGTCATTTAGTCTGGCCCCTCACCCTCAACCTTACCGGCAAGGGTGACCCTGCCAGGAGCCGAAGCTCCCGCCGGCATCACTCTTGGGATCACTGTGGCACGTAAGCCTCCCCACCACGTCAAGGCACCAGACCATGGGGGAGGATGTAGATTTTTAAGAAATTAAATGAAGGAATGTTTCACATTTATAGTCTACAGATTTTACAGAAAATCAAGAGTATATGAGAAAATATCAAATAACTCTTTTGATCTCCCTATAATTTCCCAGTCTGTTCCACTATTTTTAAGTCATATGCATATCAAAACCGGCTCCTGTATGAGCATACTCTAAATATGAAGTTTGTTTGAGATCTATGCAGCCATTTCACCGTGATGGTGGAACAGACAAACACAAAATCTAAAGACCACTGATACGGTCTTGAGTTGACCTAAAACAGATACATTTCTGAAAAATTGGCAAAATAAACAAAATTACAGAGGACCCTCTATAACTTTTTTTTTTTTTTTTTACAAGTTACTTTACGTCACACCAACACAGATACTGTATGTCTTATGGTGACAGTGGGATAGAGAAAAGCTCGGATTCAAAAGGAAGTGGCCATGACCTAAATTAAGGTACATCCCAGCATTTGCCTGGTGTGAAAATGGGAAACCACGGAAATCCATCTTTAGGACTGCCGACAGTGGGGTTCGAACCCACTGTCTCACAGCTGTGCACCCCTAACTGCACGGCCAACTCGCTTGGTCTACAACTTTATTTATATATGGATTTCTTACCAGACTATCATGGTACAGAGTAAGTAGTCATCGACTAGTGACAGTATGTCCATCAAGGTCGATCCAACCTTTGTGCGGCCTTGTAATTAATTAATTACCTAAAATTACTCATCATAAAAAATGAACTATTGCATTTCATTCAAATCACGTCCTAAACCCTCTCAGGAGTAATAAGAACAAATTGTGAAATTTTCAGCAAAATCGGTCCTATAATTTATGAATCCATTGGAGATGAATAAACAATTATTCATTTTTATATATTAGATTTGAAAAGATCAGCCACTTCCCAGACAATCTGGGCTGATGCAAAGACTAAGTTCCATGTGAAACAAAATAATTCAAAACTAAAACTTTAAATGAAATACATAACAATAACTCTAAAACTACAAAATCTTTCATAAAATATTAATCAACGTTAAATAAAGAAATATCCAAAATTTACTTCACGCATACTTAACAGGTAGTACAAATCCTAAAAGTAAACATTTAAAAAAAAATCACCTGGGCAGTGCATTGAGCTACTTTTTATCAAGACACGTTATCCTACCTATTTATAATGTATTATTATTATTATTATTATAGCAATGAATTCTACCTACTTCATTTGAAAATAAAAGCAGTCTACATTAATAATCTTCAACGTAAGGGGATCATTTTTATAAAAGAGATTTAATTTCTTGTTGGTTGCGTTAATCTCATTGGAAAAATTTAAATAAGACAGTTGTGGAAGCATATGAACCGTCCAGAATTAATTACTCTGATATGGAAACTAGAAAGTCGTGACTTGCGACCAAAGTGTGAAGTATCGGCGAGAGATGGCCATTGCTATTGTAGAAAAAAGAACTCATGCTCATGATCTTTCTAAAGTGTTAATCCAAACGTTCCAAAAGTTAATTGCAAAACTATAAGAGGAAAAGGCATGATAATAGTCAAAAGAATGTTCTGCCTGTCGAGATTCTGGCATCTGCATCAACATTAATCAATTGGAAGAGTTCAATAACTTTGTCACAGATTGGCCATTACATATTACAGTGTCAAATAGGAAACTTATTGAGAAAATGATCAGTTACGTCGTTCTTCTCATTACATTAGAAGGATTAGAATCACAGGCAAGGGCATTACCAAGAGGGGCCTTGCACACGTCTTCTGGAATTGCCACACCTCATTCAGCACCCCTTTTAAATAATTTACGCAATAACCTTTGTATATTAACAGTTAATCATGCATAGACTGATGGTAAAATGAATGAATGTGTTTTCGTTTGTTGAAAATAACTTTTAAGTTAGAAATAAAGATTACTGGGCAAGTTGGCCATGCGGTTAGGGGCGTGTGGCTGTGAGCTTGCATCCAGGAGATAGCGGGTTCAAATCCCACTCTCGCCAGCCCTGAAGATGGTTTTCCGTGGTTTCCCATTCTCACACCAGGCAAATGATGGGGCTGTACCTTAATCAAGGCCACGGCTGCTTCCTTCCAATTCTTAGGCCTTTCCTATCCTATAGTCACCATAAGACCTATCTGTGTTGGTGTGACGTAAAGCCACTAGCAAAAAAAAAAAAAGAAATAAAGATTCTTTCACTTTCTAAGTTGATTTATTTTTATGCTTTGTTAAGCAGTGTTATTTATATTGAATTTGGTGTCACCTATCATCACCTGTGGTTTTATTGTCAGACCCATCTGCCCAGGTGGCAGATTGCCTATCAGTTGTTAACCTAGTCTTTTCTTAAATCATTTCAAATACGTTGGAAATTTTTTTAACATTTCCCTTGGTAAATTATTCCAATCCCTAATACCCCTTAAATGAGTATTTGCCCAAATTTGTCCTCTTGAATTCAAACTTATCTTCATATTATGATCTTTCATACTTTTCAAAATATTTTAAAATCTTCTTTCAAGCTTATTTGTCTACCAATGTCATTCCATGCTGTCTCTCCTGCAGTGACTCGGAACGTACCGCTTAGTTGAACAGCTCATCTCTTCTCAGCTCGAAGTTTTCAATATTTTCATGACACTACTCTTTTATCAGAAATCGCTCGGAACAAATAGTGCTGTTTTCCTTTGGATCTTTTCCAGTTCTTGAATCATTTATTATTTACTGTCTAAAACATTTTGTTGAAATATTTTTTTTAAACATTGTATTATTTACTTGTATTTTGTTGTGACAAAGTTAGGACTCATGTTACTCTTTTAACATTTAACCACATTATTGTACTGTAAAAATGATAAAAGCTCGTTCGAATAGTAATACAAAATAAGAATCACTTTGAACTAATGTATGTATGTTCAGTCGTCAGCCCGAAGGCTGGTTGGATCCTCAACAGCTCCGCCATCAGCTGTCATAGATGGCCTAGGCATCACTGAAAAGGCGTGCTAGGGAAATGAGGAGTGAGGTAGTTTCCCGTTGCTTTCCTCACCGAGCCAGAAGTTGCTATTACATATCAGTCTGCCAAGCCCACTGAAATGCATGCATCAACTGACCCTATGAGCAACATTTTCACACCATTCATAGCAGGGACTGGCTGCATAAGGAATGGCATTACTAGAATCGCTTATACCTCAGTCTCTTTCATATTGTCAGAGCCAAGGATAAGACTATGACAGGTCAATGAAAGTAACAAAATTGCTCTAGCCTATACCAGAAGACATAGTGCACTCTAAATACTAGGTCCTGCCAGTAAAGGCATTAATAGGTGCATATTATTATTCAAACTACTAATTTGCAAAGATAAACGATAAAATTATCCAATTTACATATGCACACTATCATTCACTCATCACAATTTACTCTATTGGTTTATGTATCTAAGAGGTACTTTCTGTATGAAGACTAGAATGACATTGAAGAGTTCATGCTGAGGATGTTATTTGGAACCTAGTTCCATAATCTAGTTCCCATTGCAATAAATGAGCGATTATAGGCAGCTGACGTGCTAAAGGGAATGGCAAGCATAGTAACAGAGAGAGTATTGTGTTGGTGAAAAGAGGAAAGGAACTTAAAAAGACAAATAATGGGGAGATCTCCAGTTGGGTATTGAATACCAAGACAGCTGCAAGATGATTTCTGAATTCTTCATGTTTCTGGAGGGAAAGAAGTTTCTTGTCTATATAATACAGGGTGCGACAGAAATACCTGACGAATTTCAAACGTAAATAACTCAGCAACACAACAAGCCATTTAAATATTTATTGCACAGTTGGAAAGAGTAGTGTTTGCCATTTGTGTCACACACACATACACACTAGGTTTTGAAAATAATGTCTTCCAAATGCCGACCGTCCTGTTCGATGCACCTCTGAAGTCTCTCGCTGAAGTTCCGCATCACTCGCTTGAGCATGTCTTGTGGTATTGCCTCGATTTCTTCACGGATGGCAGCTTTCAGGTCATGTAGTGTTCGCGGCTTACGACAGAAGATTTGATCCATCAAATATCTCCGGAGAAAGAAATTGCACGGGGCGAGGTCAGGGGAACGGTCTGGCCATGGAACGTCACCCCGCAAGGAGATGAGACGTCCTGGAAACATTTCTCTGAGGAGACCCATCGACGCCCTGGCTGTGTGTGCAGTGGCACCATCTTGTTGGAACCACACAACAGGATTCCCTAAGTCAGTGAGTGTCGGCTGCAGGAAGTTGCGTAACAGCTGTACATAACGATCCGATGTTACTGTTACAGTTCTGTCTTCCTCTTCAAAAAAGTAAGGGCCTACAATTCCGAAATCAGCGACAGCACACCAAACAGTAATACGCTCACTGTGAAGAGGTCAGTCACTCGTGGATCTGTTGAGGATTGGTTGTGGACCAGTACTGAAAATTTTGTTTATTAACGTAGTCTGACAAATGAAAGTGCACTTCATTACTTGCCAGGACACTGGTGTCAGCTGCTACAGCTTCCAGGATAGTCTCACAACACACTCTGCGTTGGCCCAATCATGTTCACTGAGTTTCTGAACACCCACCATTTTGTATGGATGGAACTTGATGTCTGCGTGTAAAATCCTCCTTACGGTGGCGATCCGAGAGTCCCATAGCACGTGAATGCCTACGCACTAAACGTTGAGGAGATTGCGTAACAGCACGGACGGTCTCTGGTGTTCAGACGCTACGAGACCTACCAGGCGGCTTCGTTTTCACCCTCGAACCACGTTTTCTCAAACTGTTCACCCATAACAGAATGGTGTTCCGGCTCGGAACTTTTCCATGTCGACCTAAGCCAAAGTGTCTGCGAAACAAACGCTGTATTGTGCTAATAAAGTCGGCATTTTAAAAATAAGTCTCAATCACGAAACGTCGGTGTTCACCACTCCACGCCATGCTAGTGACTGGCTGGCTTACTTACTGACTAGCCTGGACGTGGTTGCCAAGGCCAAGACTGTGCGCACCACGACAATAACACCTGTTTGAAAGCTTGGTCAATACGATCTTTAGTTCGCTCCAATCTACTGTATGTTACACAAATGGTAAATCCTGCTCTTTTAAACTGTGCAACAAAATTGTGAATGGCCTGTTGCGTTGCTGAGTTATTTACGTCTGAAATTCATCAGGTATTTCTGCCGCATCCTGTGTATAAAAATGAATGTTCGTTTGTTTGTCCTGTATAGACACAAAAGCGGCTGGATAGTTTTTGCTGAAAATTTTACAAGTTGTTGTTATTGCTCCTGAGGAGTGGTAAGACGGGAGGGATATAAAAATAACTGAAAACAGCCAATATTAGTATATGCAATAAATTTCATTTTAATTTATTCTTCCACCTAATCAATACATAGTTTATATCAGGGCCTCTCAATCACCCAAAATCTCATGCATGCAAATTGAGGCGCAGGGTTCCTGTGCACAGTGCATCGGTCCCATTCGGCTCGGCTTGGACCAACGCTTCGTCTCTGGGCTACTCGGCTAAGCTTGGCTCAACTAGGCTCGGATTTGGAGCACTACGGAGCAAGTGAGGAAGAGGGAGACAAGGGGAGCAAGCAAGACAGGCGTGGGAAAAGAGAGAGACAGCGCTATTGCTCCAAATTGTAGCGTGGTGGTCTGCACTCTGGTCAACCAAGCAAAGTCGTCTTTTGCACCGTGCACAGTGCATGCACTCTGAGAGGCCCTGGTTTATATTGTTGAATAGTACTAGTTTTGGATGTACAAAAAACACATATATACACATTTAAAAGTTCAAACATTTAACATTTGGAATAATGGTCTTGTTTAAAGTTCCAAAATGAGACTATAGTTGGTCACAAAATTCATCTACCTTTATATATAAAGATATGGTACTATATCCCAAACCATTGTCTTTAGTATATTCCCAGAAATCTCATCAATTCCAGCTGCTTTCCTAGTTTTCAACTTTTGTATCTTATTGTAAATGTCATTGTTATCATATGTAAATTTTAATACTTCTTTAGCGTTAGTCTCCTCCTCTATCTGGACATTATCCTTGTAACCAACAATCTTTACATACTGCTGACTGAATATTTTTGCCTTTTGAAGATCCTCACATACTCCCCTTGTTCATTAATTATTCCTGGAATGTCCTTCTTGGAACCTGTTTCTGCCTTAAAATACCCTTCCATTTATCACTAAAATTTGTACGACTGCCAATTATGTTTGCCATCATGTTATCCTTAGCTGCCTTCTTTGCAAGATTCAATTTCCTAGTAAGTTTCTTCAATTTCTCCTTACTTCCACAGCCATTTCTAACTCTATTTCCTTCCAATCTGCACCTCCTTTTTACTCTCTTTATTTCTCTATTATAATAAGGTGGGTCTTTACCCTTCCTTACCACCTTTAAAGGTACAAACCTATTTTCACACTCCTCAACAATTGCTTTAAACCCATCCCAGAGTGTGTTTACATTTTTATTTACCGTTTTCCACCGATCATAGTTACTTTTTAAAAACTGCCTCATGCCTGCTTTATCAGCCATATGGTACTGCCTAATAGTCCTACTTTTAAGACCTTCCTTTCTAACACATTTATTTTTAACTACGACAAAAACAGCTTCATGATCACTAATACCATCTATTACTTCGGTTTCTGTATAAAACTCATCTGGTTTTTACCAGCATCACATCCAGGATATTTTTCCCTCTAGTTGGTTCCATCTCTTTCTGAATCAGCTGTACTTCCCATATTAACTTATTTGCCATTTGTTGGTCATGCTTCCTGTCGTTTGCATTTCCTTCCCAATTTACATTTGGTAAATTCAGATCCCCTGCTACAATCACATTCCTTTCCATGTCGTTTCCCACATAGCTGATTATCTTATCAAATTATCCTGAATCCGTGTCAGCGCTACCCTATCCCGATCTGTACACTCCAAAGACATCAAGTTACCTATTATCTTTAGAAATGAGCCTTACACCTAGAATTTCATGTTTCTCATCTTTAACTTTTTAGTAGCTTACAAATTCTTCTTTCACCAGAATGAATACTCCTCCTCCCACCATTCCTATCTCTACGATACACTCTCCAGTTCAGTAAGAAAATTTCTGCATCCATTATATCATTTCTCAGCCATGATTCAACTACTATTACAATATCTGGTAAATATATATCTATTAAATTACTTAATTCTATTCCTTTCTTTACAATACTTCTACAGTTCAACACCAACATTTTTATGTCATCCCTACTTGACTTCCAGATCACTGTACCCTTATCTCCGCTCCCTAGACGACCCCGTTTCCCTGAATGTACCTCCCTATTACCCTTCCAAACAAATTTCCTAACTTATACCTACCACTGCAGTTTAAGTGAAGGCCATCTGAGCGCAGATCCGTATCTCCTACCCACCTATTAGGATCTAGAAATTTCACTCCCAGTTTCCCACATGCCCACTCCATAGTCTCATTTAAATCCCCAATAACCCTCCAGTCAGTATCCCTCCCACACAGAATTCCATTGATAACAATCTCCGCTTCCTTAAACGTCACCCGTGCTGCATTTACTAGATCCCACACATCCCCAACTATGTTGGTACTTATATCAGCTTGTCTTACGTTGTTGGTACCAATGTGAAACACTGCCACCTTCTCCTACCCCTCCTCCCTCAGTTCACACCATTTCACAGACATCAACACAGAACTAAAAGTTTTACACATCAAAAATGAAAGTAAATCCTTGAATGTTAAGGAAGCAATCGAAATTTACATTGCATACAAAAAATAAGCTAAGGAAACCAACCTAAATGACCATACACATTTAAAGTATTCACCTCTCTTTACTCTACTTACATAACATTTGGTGAACACTTACTCTGTAAATTAGCACTTAACGGCCATTAGAGTATCGTTTATCATAAAAATAATGTCTAATAAATACTCTCCATTTCAATTCCGCACTTTATTTAACCCAAAATCATTAATTTGCATTTTCCCATAATACATAAAATATACATTTTAACCCTCCCCTGTGAACCATCTGACCTTGCTGTGGTGGGGAGGCTTGCGTGTCCCAATGAAGCAGGTATCCAAGCCATAGGTGCAACCATATCGGATGGGTATCTCTCGAGAGACCAGACTAACGAATGGTTCATCGAAAGTGGTGTAACTGCCTTTCGAAAGTTGCAAGGGCGGCAGTCTAGATGATTGTCTGATATGGTCTTGTAATATTACTTAACATGGCTTAGCTATGTTGATACTGCCACACGGCTGAAAGAAACGGGAAAATACAGCCGTAACTAACTCCCAAGGACATGCAGCTCTCCCTGTATGAATGATGTACTGATTGTACTGATGATGCTTCCTCCCGGGTAAAATGTTCCGGAGGTAAGATAGTCCCCCATTTGGATCTCTGGGTGGGGACTCCAGGAGGGGGGGCAATCATCGGGAAGATGGATACTGACATTCTGTGAGTTTGAGGGTGGAATGTTAGAAGTTTGAATCGTTGTGGTAAGTTGTTTTTTTTTTTTTTTTTTTTTTTTTTTTTTTTGTTGCAAGTTGCTTTACGTCGCACCGACATAGATGGCGACGATGGGACAGGAAAGGGCTAGGAGTGGGAAGGAAGTGGCTGTGGTCTTAATTAAGGTACAGCCCCAGCATTTGCCTGGTGTGAAAATGGAGAAACCACGGAAAACCATCTTCAGGGCTGCCAACAGTGGGGTTCGAACCCACTATTTCCCGAATACTGGATGCTGGCCGCATTTAAGCGACTGCAGCTATCAAGCTCGGTGTGTTAGGTTAGAGAATCTGAATAGGGAGATGGATAGACTAAAGTTATATGTAGTTGGTATAAGTGAAGTACGTTGGCAGGAAGAGCAGGATTGTTGGTCAGGCGACTACAGAATTATCAACACAAAATCAAACAGGGGAAATGCAGGAGGTGGTTTAGTAATTAATAAGAAAATCGGACACCGGGTAAGCTACTTCGACCAGCATAGTGGAAGGATTATTGTTGTCAAGTTAGACACCAAGCCAATGCCCACCACAATAGTGCAGGTCTATATGCCTACTAGTTCAGGGGATGATGAAGAAATAGAAAGAATATACAAAGAGAGAGAGGATTTAATATAATATGTAAAAGGTAACGAGAATTTAATTGTAATGGGAGACTGGAATGCAGTGGTAGGCCAAGGAAGAGAAGGTAACATAGGAGGAGAATTCAGATTGGGACAAAGGAATGAAAGAGGAAGCCAGCTGGATGAATTCTGCACTGATCATAATTTTACTCCTTGCTAACACTTGGTTCAAACACCACAAATGACGGCCGTATACATGGATGAGACCTGGAGACACTGGAAGGTATCAAATAGACTTCATTATGATTAGGCAGAAATTCAGAAACCAGGTGTTGGATTGCAAGACTTTCCCAGGAGCAGATGTGGACTCTGACCACAACTTGTTGGTCATGAAATGCCATCTGAAATTGAAGAAGTTGAAGAAAGAAAGGAATGCAAGGAGATGGGATCTAGAGAAGTTGAAAGAAACGAGTGTGAGGGATTGTTTCAAGGAACATGTAACACCAAGGACTAAATGAAAAGGCTGAATGAAACACGGTAGAGGAAAAATGGACTGTCATGAAGAATGAGATCAGTAAGGCTGCTGAAGAAAAGGTAGGAAGAAAGGAAAGATCAACTAAGAAACAATGGATAAGTCAAGAGATACTAGATCTGATTGGCAAACAACGAAACTACAAGAATGCAAAGAATGAGGAGTGCAGAAAAAAATACAGGTGAATAAAGAATGAAGTAGATAGAAAGTGCAGGTTAGCTAAGGAAGAATGGCTGAAAGAGAAGTGCAAGGATGTTGAAGGTTGTATGGTCCTAGGAAAAGTAGATGCTGCATACAGGAAAATCAAGGAAATCTTTGGAGAAAGGAAAACTAGGTTTATGAATATTAAAAGCTCAGATGGAAAACCTCTCTTCTTATTTTTTGAAGGCAATGATGTCGATGCTTCTGTGGCTTCTGTTGTCCGCTAAGCCATGGATCTCTTCAAATACCTGGAAACCATGGTATTTCAGCGTTGTCGCAATTAATGAGCGGATGTTATGGTGACGTGTATTCCTTAACAGTTCACCATGAGGACAAGATCCCAGAACATGCGCAAGAGTTTCAATCTCCTTGAGGCAGCGCCTACAAAGGGAATCGTTCTGAGATCTTCCTGGTACCGATCTGACTGCTGCAATGTTTGCTGTCATCTTAATTGCCTCGCGCCATTTACTACACGACAAGCCTTGATGATCTCGAATCCAGTAGTTGGCAGGAGTATAATCATTGTATAAACATACGCCTCTTAGTTTCTGCTGCAAGTTACACCACTCACTGAATGCCCTTTTCTCAGTACACTTCTCACTTTTCTGGCATCAGTTATTTCTAAGCGAGGATGGAGCAAATTGTCAGATGGAGGAACATTAAGGGATTGTAGTGAGAGAGTTATTTCTTCTTTCAGATTTCTTGTGGCAAGGATGTATTCGTCACCTGAGCTTAATAGTACCTTCCAGATGTTAATGAGCTGAAGATGCGCTTCCCAAGTGGCGCAGAGGAGACCGAGCCCCTTATATTTTTTCTCAGTGTAGACCATTCCATTAAGAACGTCTGTAGGTATTTGAAGAATTTCCTTAAGAGCACTTTGTATTAGTATGTCTGTATCAGCAAGGAGCTTTTTTTTGAATTTTCTCTGGCTTGATAGTTTGGAATGGGTATATGAGAGATGGGCATATAACTGTGTTTATTACTTTAAATTTCTGATCAGCATGTAATAGTGGAGAAGAAATCAATTTCATTTTATTTTGTAATTGTTTAAGTTCCTGTGTAAGTTGAAATATTATTTCATTTGAAAAGTTAACTCCCAGATAGCGGATTGTTTCTCCATGTTGCAAACTTGATTTATTATAATTCTTAAATTTAGCTGGGTCTTTGATTAACTTTCCGCGTTCAATGCAGATTGCAGTAGATTTCATTGGGTTGATATAAAGCCCTATTTCATGCAATCTCCTTGTGGCTATTTTTGAGAGCTTACGTGCTGCTGTTCGACTATTGCCTATGACAACCAAGTCATCAGCGAAACCTATGATCGTTAAAGGTGCAAGATGTGGTAGTATCCATAGTGGCTTGTGAGAGAGTCTTCAGTTAGTTGGTCTAAAATATGATCTGTTACTAGATTGTAGAGACAGGGAGAAAGAGGTGAGCGCTGCATAACACCCCTTTTTAGACTTAAGGTGGCTGGCTTTCCAGTTACAGTTTCTATTTTTGTAGTGTTTGCTATCTGGAGATTAACTATTAATTCCTTTAATTTCTCAGGAATTCCTAATGTCCTCAAGGTCTCGTGTAAATGATGGTGCCCAATATTGTCAAACGCATTTCTGACATCTAGAATAATCATTGTTACATCAGTTTTGTTCAGTTTTGCAGAATTTAAAACCAAATCGAGGGTAGAAATATTGATACGTGTACCGGCTGAAGATATAAATCCCCGTTGTTGTGGATTAAAAGCAACGTATTCTCGTAGGCGTTTATCATGAGTTCATTCAATTACTCTCCTAACGATAGAAAAGATTGTGATTGGTCTCCAGTTTGCAATGTCATCAACGGCACCTCCCTTGTGTATAAGAATGGTTCTTGCCTTTCTAAAACACGATGGCACCTGTTTGAAACATACGAGTGGCTATTGTAGCGATTATCTCGGAAGCTATGTCCCTTTTAATAGCTGTAACGATGACATAATCAGGTCCAGGTGAAGTGTCCACTGCGATTCTCCTTTTTGCAAGTTGTATTTCATCTTTAGCTATAGCATCATTAAACGTGTCATTGTGAACCGTTTGAGTAATTTCGCTAATTTTTGGGGGATCATTTTCTTTCGCTGGTGTCCTATTATTTCATGGAAATAGCCATATACATGTTGAGAATTAATCATACATCGTTCATTGCTTTCATGAAGGACTGTTCTGCTTTCCTACGTTGATTGTGGAACTGAAATTGGGTTGATATAAATATTCACTTTGTCTTTTTTCTCTTTCCCTATTAGCCGACCTTTGCGGATTTGAACTTTGTTTATATCCTTTTTCTGTATTAACATACGATTTATTTTTACGTGCCTCATAAAATTTTCTTGCTGGGTGTTTATGCCCAGGCAAAAAATCAATAGCAGTGGACAGAAACTTTAGAAAGTCTTCTACAAATAAGAACAATTCAGAATCATTGATGTCACTTTGTAGTTTTCCCCTCCATATCACCATTTGCTCTTGGTAGTACGAGTTACATGTGTTTTGTTGTTTTATTTCTTTTCTATATTGATGCCCTGTTCTGCAGATGTTCCTAAATTTATTTCAGTACTTATTTTGTGGTTTGATGTTCCAGCTATCTGTCTATTCACTAACCATGTTTGGTGCTCATTTGGATGTGCTTTTGAGATATTAATATTGACCCCGAGTGGACTTAAACAGTTGCCTGCAATGATTACACACAGACTGAGAGGAATTACATTTTTCATTAGCCGAAACATTACTTCTGTTTGAATCATCCATCTCAATATATGTGATCACCAGCTGATCATTTGAGTGGTGTGGTCACTAAGGACTGTAAGTAAATAAACAAATATGGCTTCCCAAACTGAAGATATATACACGTTCAACTTCACGTTCAACTTGAATAGATTATATTTAAAAAATAGGCTAACGAAAACATAGACAACATAGTATCATATAAAAATCACTATAAATAACCACAATCACAATCCTATTATGCTGAAGAATATATCACGTAAGAGAATAACCCTATAAAGATCACATGCAATATCCTTGGCTAATACATTCCATGGCCTTCCTTCCTTCCTTCCTTCCTTCCTTCCTTCCTTCCTTCCTTCCTTCCTTCCTTCCTTCCTTCCTACGTGAAAGCAATCTATAATATATTTATTATCTCTCTCTTTTTTTTTTTTTTTTAACAAAATGACAACAATAATGTGTGATTGACCACTCTCAATAACAAAGATAACAGTCAATAACATTTATAAGATATGTGAACTTTACAACAGGTTGAGTGCTCTCAGAACCTCATTATTAACAGGGGATAACTTGAGTTCCCGATAAAAGAGTAAACACACACACTCATTGCCTTTTTATTTGTAAAGGAAGGCAATAACAACACACAATATGGAAGGGAGTGAATCGTGAGGTAAACAGGAGCTAAGTTCATACTACATACAGGCCAAGAACAAATTAAATTCCGAAAGAAGATCAGAAATGAAATTTAGAAAATCATCCGGCACAAAAGTGTAAGAGTTAAGTATAAGAGAGGGCCATTTGCCCTAACTTCGCCACATAAAAGAAGCCATAATAAATAAATAAAAGAGAAAGGAGATGCTGAAACTAACCAAGTGATCCCATGACATAAAAATAAAACCTAACGGAGCGTGAGGCCCTGTTAAACAGAGGATAATCCCATGCTACCTTGTGATGAGGGAAATGGAAAACTAGAGCAGAAAAAGCTAAGGTTAAATTTTGAAAGTCCTAGCCATAAGAGAAAAGATTTAAAAAAGGGAAACAAGGGTCTACACTCGTGCTTCGTTTTAAAATATTATACCCATACCCATTAGGGCTGCTACATCACTCAAAGAAACTACAAAACCTGCATAATACAGAAATAATTAAGTTGGCAGAATCCCTACATTAAAATGGATCGGGTAATGGCACTACCCTAAACTTTATGCTCTAAAGATATGTGAGAATAATTATCTCCTTTGGCCACTTGATGCTTCTCGAAGCCTTTAGAGTTTACATGATGTTATGATGTAGTAGCCTATCTTATGGTTGCGCCGGCCGCCTTAAGCAATGTGCGAACTTCAGCTGATGACCAAACAAGATTAGACAAATTTAGCAGTCTTCTCCGAGCCTCTTAATAGCAGACTGGCCTTTGATTGGGTGCAGAGAAAACAGTAGAGGCAACTCTAAGGAGAGAAATTACAGGAGGTGCCAACTACTAACCATTATAATTCTTCCTCAAAAGTAAAGTTCCAGTACAAGCTCGTAGGTGGCAGCCACCATCCGTGAAAGTAATACGTATAGGTAGACTACAGAACTGCTAACTGGATAGTCCAGCATTTCACTACAAGATGTCACTAAGCCAGATGATTAAGGTGTTGCCTAACTCTAGGGAGAGGCCTTCTTCATGTTATTGATTTATTTTTATTTATTTATTAATGTCTTTCTGTACATGGCAGGGCTCAGGCTATGAAGCCTGCTATTACGCCAAACCATAAAATTGTACACCTGTGTAAACAGAACATTATAACTACTTAAAATTAAAAATAAGTTTAATATAATATAAAATTAACGTGAAATTTAATTTAATAATTTGTTTTTAACATTTTAAAATGAATTTATAGTATTTACTATTATTAAAACTATACCTCGAAAATTGTCAATGTCACTAATCTTACATTTACATTTTATTCGTTTGACTTAATCTAACATTTGAGGGTACTTCTTGGAGTAAATTATTCTGATTGTAGATAAAAGTTCCAACACATTCTTTTGAATACCTTTAGGTTGCTTATGTCTCTAATTTCAGCCGGGAGGGAATTCCAGGAACGTATGGTCCCTGGTACAAATGAGTTGTTTTACATCCTACTGTGGTGAATGGGGATGGACAACAGGGATCGTGTTGATGACCTTGCGGGTGTTCTGCCTGAGGGAGAGAGGTAGCTAAAATCTATTCTCAGGTAGTCTGGTTTACCTGTTCGTAGTATTTTGTGCAGAAGAGAAACAGCATGGTGCTTGCGTCTATCGCATAATCTTAACCAGGACAGCTGATGGAGGAATGGCCTGATGTGGGAATGGAGCGGAACATTTAGAATGAATCGAATGCAGGCATTATGCGCCCGTTGAAGTTTGGAACCAAGTGAATAACTTATGTTATTATAGACTATGTCACCATAATCAAATATTGGTAGAATTAATCCTTGAACGAGCAGTTTCCTGGTTTTGACAGGAAGAAAGTCCCTCAGTTTGTGCAGTGAGTGTAATGAGCCGAATACACGTTGACAAATTTTTGTTACGTGCTCTGACCAACTTAAATATTTATCAAAAATTATTCCAAGGTTCTTAACGGAGTCTTTCAGTGTTATAGGTGTTTCATTGATCTTGATAACCGGTATATTGATACTTTCTAACTTGGCATGCGCTTTTTTAGATCCTATTATGATGGCTTGAGATTTTAATGGGTTTACCTTCAGGCAGTGGCTACTAGTCCATTCGTTAATGTTAAATAGGTCTTCGTTTAATTTCATGGTTGTTTCTTGTATGTCATTCGGCTTGGTAGACCTCTCTCTCCTAAACTTTAAAACATTTTCTAACAACAACAACAAAATGTTTGAGTTTGAATAAAATCTTGTGGTTTAGCCCATATTACGTTGTAAATCCATCGGTGGATGCTTACTCAATGCAGGCGACTGCATCCAAAATGTCCAGGCATGCTTGAGTGTAGTTGATGGTGAGAGAGGCTGACATCGCCGAGGGCCAGATCTAGGGCGGCGGACCTCCAGGTATCCTGAGATTCCATGCTCCCGGTACTATGATAGATGGTAGGTGGATCTTGGATGAAGTCCAAACTAGTGATGAAGTACCTACATGTGCTGCGGGTCTGTGTTTTTGCAACAACATTGTCACCTAATGGTAAGGCTCGATGACAATATTAAGAGACACAGTTAAGATGTGAGTAGAATTTGGCAAGGGCTTTTGTTTATTATGGTGCTTTCCTTTCAATATTAGGTAGGGTGATTCATGAAGGGTCTGGGGAACCTAGGCAACTACGTATGTGGCTTTAGGAGATTTACAGTATATATACGAGGGTATCAAATATAAACAGGATTTATTCTTTTAAAATTGATTGCATCAATCTAAGACAAAATTCTAAAAGAATTCAATTATACTAGGTCCACCTATGCAATACATTCCTGCCATTTATTAAATGGTCTATGTGAAAGTTACATAGTAGTATAAATTCCTTGGACATGATCTGAAAGTAGCTTTACAAGTGTTCCCTGTGATGCATTACAATGGATCTTTTATAAACTTCACTCCATTTTTTGTTGTTGCTATTTTGCTTTATGTCGCACCAACACAGATAGGTCTTATGGCGATGATGGGATGGGAAAGGCTAGGAATGGGAAGGAAGCGGCCGTGGCCTTCATTAAGGTACAGCCCCAGCATTTGCCTGAAGTGAAAATGAGAAACCGCGGAAAACCATCGTCAGGGCTGCCGACAGTGGGATTCGAACCCACTATCTCCCGGATGCGAGCTTACAGCTGCACGCTCCTAACCGCACGGCCAACTTGCCCGGTTCACTCCGTTTTCCAGAATATGATAGATTAGAACAACATCCAACTGTCTTCACTAGTTCTTAAATATGTCCTCCAGCTATGTAATATGGTACAAAATGCGCTTCAACCTACACTATCAATTTATTTTGTCCAAGTTTATCCATGTACATTTTTAGCAGTTTTCCATTGTACTTGTCAAATATATTTTAAATAGTGAAGCTATGTACATTTTAATGTAAACTCCTATTGCATTTGTTGACTCTGTTTTATCTCAGATTTTTATGTATCAGTGTTTTGTGTTGTATGTCTTTCTTCTTTGTTATCTTGCTGATGATGACGTCTAAGTCAGGTCGAAACATGTACAAGGTATTTTAAACTACTATGTAACTTTCAAATAGACCATTTAATAAATGGCAGAAATGTATTGAATAGGTGGACCTAATATAATTGAATTCTTTTAGAATTTCGTCTTAGATATTCAAAGTCAATATGGAACTGGAATGAAGTTTATTACTTGTAATGATTGCATTAATCAAAAAAAATATACACCTATAAAGATCACTTTCCTACATAGTGTCCTGCCTTTGATACACGTTTTCTCCATCGGATTGGTAAGTTTTTTATGCCGCCCTGGCAGAGCCAGTTGCACATAAACTCTTGTACACTTGCATCGTCATCATCGAACCGCTGTCCTCCTAGGTCTTGTTCGAGTGGTTCAAACAATTGGTAGTCACAGGGCGATAAATCTGTACTGTACAGAGGGTGTTCCAAAGGTGTCCAGTGAATTTCCTCTAGTTTTTCCCGCGTTAAGAGTGGCAGTATGCAGCCTTGCATTGTGATGGAGAATAACGTTTCGGATCGGTTGACAGCATCGTCCGTTGTGTTACGCAGCTTTTTCTTCATCCAAAAAGCTACAGTAATAGGCTGCATTAATTCTCCTTTGTTCGTGAAGAAAATCCACCAACAAGACACCCACGGAGTCCCAAAAAACGGTTGCAAGCACCTTTCCAACAGATGGCCGTGTTTTGGCCTTGACCAGACCAGCTTCGTCTCTTCACGACCATTCCATGCTTGCTTGCTTTGACTCTGGGGTGTAATGATGCACCCAAGTTTCATCACAAGTTACAGTACGACACAAGAAATCCTCTCCTTCCTCCTCGTAGCAACACAGGAGTCTCTGACAAACTTCCTCGCGTAAAGTTTTTTGTTCCTACCTGGCAGACATTTTCCTGAAATGGAATTCATCTTGAATGATGCTTTAAACACCTCCGTAACTTATTCCTGTGACTAAAACAATTTGTAAAATTTTTATTCACCGATCTTCACCAATAATGTCACGAATGGCAACAATGTTGTCTGCAGTGATGCTTGTCAGTGGTCTCCTTTCATGAGATTCATTTTCCACAGCTTCTCTTCCTGCCACAATTTTTTTTAGTCCACTCATACACTCAAGTCTGTGCAAGTATTTCTTCCCAAAACTGTGTGCAGAGCCGTCTCAAAATATCGGAAGGTTTGGTGCTTTTTTTTTTTGCGAGAAATTTGATAATGATGCGTTGTGCAACAGACGTGTGCACCTCTTGCTTACTCATGGCGTATTGAAGCAGCCCAGCTCTCCACTGTCGTTTGTGCTCGCAAACCCCTTCTCCAGACACCCCTACCAACATTCTGGCAAAGTCCCACCTCAGAATTATTACTAACAGCAGCGGTACATTCGAATTCCTGTTTATACTTGATCCACCTTCGTATATGTGTATGGCCATATTCAGTTATAAAAATTTTTAAGTTACTGTTTATTCTATGTACCGGTTATTTTAATTTTTGAAATCGAAGTCCAGAATTGTACAAATTGAACCTTTTTAACAAGACATTGATGGAAACATTTTAATGTGTGAATATTTAAAGTGATCTTAACACAATAAAAGCATAATTGAGTATAATGTTTTTATTTTAATTTGTATTAATTTCAATTTCTTAATTTAGAAAAAAAGATTGTAACATACTGTCAAAACTATTTTTAAATACAAATATTGAAGTATTATTAATGCAATATTGAAGGAATAATCATTGTAATATCATGGATGTTTACATTCATATAGGAGACTTCAGAGGAAATATGCCCATAGTCCTTACACTAATTAACTGAAAAATATGTTACTAGAGTAACTGTTAACTTAGAATCATCATATTGATGGATATAATGCACAGATATGCGATCATTATTTAGACACCTACATACAAATAAAATACCTTTGTAGTATTTTGTGTAGTAATGTTTAAACTTTAAAATGTGTCTCCTGTAAAATTTCCTACTCAGTTTTGGGGAATACAAGCTGGGGCTAGCAGTGGGAGCATTATGTTAAACTGAGCTCAATAGCTGCAGTCGCTTAAGTGCAGCCAGTATCCAGTAATTGGGAGATATTAGGTTCGAGCCCCACTGTCGGCAGCCCTGAAGATGGTTTTCCGTGGTTTCCCATTTTCACACCAGTAAAATTATGGGGCTTAAGGCCACAGCCGCTTCCTTCCCACTCCTGGGCCTTTCCTACTCCATCGTCGCCATAAGATCTATCTGTGTTGGCGCGACGTAAAGCAAATAGCATTATGTTAATACAGGAAGGAAATACTTCGAAGAGGACAAAACTAACTAGGCTGCAAGTAAGCCACTAAGGAGTTATTTTCCAATTATTTTTTGAACAGGCCTTGTATTCTACCAGATGCAAGAGAAATAAAGACTTTCCTGGACAATCTGAGATCAAGTTTTAAAATTAATATTGTTGGTTAAACACCATATGTATGTGTCACCAGAGATCTTATAAACAATGAAGTGCAGTAATAGTTACTGGTAATTAATTAATTTGTACTCAATTACTTATCAGCACACCTTGGATGTAACAGTTCATGTATAGTTTCCTGCTTTCCCCCAGTATAGCTACAATTTGAATTGAAAACACTGTGCATCAAATGTTTGAAATGGGAAGTCCCATCCTTCTTGCTCGTATTCCACATAAAACTGTAGATTATGTGGCCTGATATATTACATAAAACTCCAAACATGCTTGCTTAATAGCACTGTTTTAACATAACAGTATACTAATATTTAGATACATGTGAATGAACACATGCATTTTCCATTCACCACTGGCATTGTATGACAGTTGATGTTAAGGTGGACCAAAGTAAAAGACTGGAACATTTGAAAAAGAAGAGCAGAAAATTAGGGAGGTAGTAACACTGCCCTGTCAATCAATCAATCAATCAATCAATACTGATCTGCATTTAGGGCAGTCGCCCAGGTGGCAGATTCCCTATCTGTTGCTTTCCTAGCCTTTTCCGAAATGATTTCAAAGAAATTGGAAATTTATTGAACATCTCCCTTGGTAAGTTATTCCAATCCCTAACTCCCCTTCCTATAAATGAATATTTGCCCCAGTTTGTCCTCTTGAATTCCAACTTTATCTTCATATTGTGATCTTTCCTACCTTTATAGACGCCATTCAAACCTATTCGTCTACTAATGTCATTCCACGCCATCTCTCCGCTGACAGCTCGGAACATACCACTTAATACCAATATAAATGGTCCGTTATTGGACATTATAAATTTTCCAGCTAACTCATTCTTGGTTGCCAGCGTTTCGCCCTCGTGTGCTAGGGTGGGCTCATCAGTTGGTACCTAGCACACCTACCAATACGCTGGCTAGTGCATACCGTGGAGGCCACTGCGTAGGCTAACTGGAGCCACCGGCAGTGCCAATGCACTAAGAGACTTTGTCTCATAACTAAAAATTGATGCCTGCTTGGCCATCAGATGATATTCTGAAATATTTGTCCTGAATGAGTAAATTTATAATACCAATATAAATGGTCCGTTATTGGACATTATAAATTTTCCAGCTAACTCATTCTTGGTTGCCAGCGTTTCGCCCTCGTGTGCTAGGGTGGGCTCATCAGTTGGTACCTAGCACACCTACCAATACGCTGGCTAGTGCATACCGTGGAGGCCACTGCGTAGGCTAACTGGAGCCACCGGCAGTGCCAATGCACTAAGAGACTTTGTCTCATAACTAAAAATTGATGCCTGCTTGGCCATCAGATGATATTCTGAAATATTTGTCCTGAATGAGTAAATTTATAATACCAATATAAATGGTCCGTTATTGGACATTATAAATTTTCCAGCTAACTCATTCTTGGTTGCCAGCGTTTCGCCCTCGTGTGCTAGGGTGGGCTCATCAGTTGGTACCTAGCACACCTACCAATACGCTGGCTAGTGCATACCGTGGAGGCCACTGCGTAGGCTAACTGGAGCCACCGGCAGTGCCAATGCACTAAGAGACTTTGTCTCATAACTAAAAATTGATGCCTGCTTGGCCATCAGATGATATTCTGAAATATTTGTCCTGAATGAGTAAATTTATAATACCAATATAAATGGTCCGTTATTGGACATTATAAATTTTCCAGCTAACTCATTCTTGGTTGCCAGCGTTTCGCCCTCGTGTGCTAGGGTGGGCTCATCAGTTGGTACCTAGCACACCTACCAATACGCTGGCTAGTGCATACCGTGGAGGCCACTGCGTAGGCTAACTGGAGCCACCGGCAGTGCCAATGCACTAAGAGACTTTGTCTCATAACTAAAAATTGATGCCTGCTTGGCCATCAGATGATATTCTGAAATATTTGTCCTGAATGAGTAAATTTATAATACCAATATAAATGGTCCGTTATTGGACATTATAAATTTTCCAGCTAACTCATTCTTGGTTGCCAGCGTTTCGCCCTCGTGTGCTAGGGTGGGCTCATCAGTTGGTACCTAGCACACCTACCAATACGCTGGCTAGTGCATACCGTGGAGGCCACTGCGTAGGCTAACTGGAGCCACCGGCAGTGCCAATGCACTAAGAGACTTTGTCTCATAACTAAAAATTGATGCCTGCTTGGCCATCAGATGATATTCTGAAATATTTGTCCTGAATGAGTAAATTTATAATACCAATATAAATGGTCCGTTATTGGACATTATAAATTTTCCAGCTAACTCATTCTTGGTTGCCAGCGTTTCGCCCTCGTGTGCTAGGGTGGGCTCATCAGTTGGTACCTAGCACACCTACCAATACGCTGGCTAGTGCATACCGTGGAGGCCACTGCGTAGGCTAACTGGAGCCACCGGCAGTGCCAATGCACTAAGAGACTTTGTCTCATAACTAAAAATTGATGCCTGCTTGGCCATCAGATGATATTCTGAAATATTTGTCCTGAATGAGTAAATTTATAATACCAATATAAATGGTCCGTTATTGGACATTATAAATTTTCCAGCTAACTCATTCTTGGTTGCCAGCGTTTCGCCCTCGTGTGCTAGGGTGGGCTCATCAGTTGGTACCTAGCACACCTACCAATACGCTGGCTAGTGCATACCGTGGAGGCCACTGCGTAGGCTAACTGGAGCCACCGGCAGTGCCAATGCACTAAGAGACTTTGTCTCATAACTAAAAATTGATGCCTGCTTGGCCATCAGATGATATTCTGAAATATTTGTCCTGAATGAGTAAATTTATAATACCAATATAAATGGTCCGTTATTGGACATTATAAATTTTCCAGCTAACTCATTCTTGGTTGCCAGCGTTTCGCCCTCGTGTGCTAGGGTGGGCTCATCAGTTGGTACCTAGCACACCTACCAATACGCTGGCTAGTGCATACCGTGGAGGCCACTGCGTAGGCTAACTGGAGCCACCGGCAGTGCCAATGCACTAAGAGACTTTGTCTCATAACTAAAAATTGATGCCTGCTTGGCCATCAGATGATATTCTGAAATATTTGTCCTGAATGAGTAAATTTATAATACCAATATAAATGGTCCGTTATTGGACATTATAAATTTTCCAGCTAACTCATTCTTGGTTGCCAGCGTTTCGCCCTCGTGTGCTAGGGTGGGCTCATCAGTTGGTACCTAGCACACCTACCAATACGCTGGCTAGTGCATACCGTGGAGGCCACTGCGTAGGCTAACTGGAGCCACCGGCAGTGCCAATGCACTAAGAGACTTTGTCTCATAACTAAAAATTGATGCCTGCTTGGCCATCAGATGATATTCTGAAATATTTGTCCTGAATGAGTAAATTTATAATACCAATATAAATGGTCCGTTATTGGACATTATAAATTTTCCAGCTAACTCATTCTTGGTTGCCAGCGTTTCGCCCTCGTGTGCTAGGGTGGGCTCATCAGTTGGTACCTAGCACACCTACCAATACGCTGGCTAGTGCATACCGTGGAGGCCACTGCGTAGGCTAACTGGAGCCACCGGCAGTGCCAATGCACTAAGAGACTTTGTCTCATAACTAAAAATTGATGCCTGCTTGGCCATCAGATGATATTCTGAAATATTTGTCCTGAATGAGTAAATTTATAATACCAATATAAATGGTCCGTTATTGGACATTATAAATTTTCCAGCTAACTCATTCTTGGTTGCCAGCGTTTCGCCCTCGTGTGCTAGGGTGGGCTCATCAGTTGGTACCTAGCACACCTACCAATACGCTGGCTAGTGCATACCGTGGAGGCCACTGCGTAGGCTAACTGGAGCCACCGGCAGTGCCAATGCACTAAGAGACTTTGTCTCATAACTAAAAATTGATGCCTGCTTGGCCATCAGATGATATTCTGAAATATTTGTCCTGAATGAGTAAATTTATAATACCAATATAAATGGTCCGTTATTGGACATTATAAATTTTCCAGCTAACTCATTCTTGGTTGCCAGCGTTTCGCCCTCGTGTGCTAGGGTGGGCTCATCAGTTGGTACCTAGCACACCTACCAATACGCTGGCTAGTGCATACCGTGGAGGCCACTGCGTAGGCTAACTGGAGCCACCGGCAGTGCCAATGCACTAAGAGACTTTGTCTCATAACTAAAGATTGATGCCTGCTTGGCCATCAGATGATATTCTGAAATATTTGTCCTGAATGAGTAAATTTATAATACCAATATAAATGGTCCGTTATTGGACATTATAAATTTTCCAGCTAACTCATTCTTGGTTGCCAGCGTTTCGCCCTCGTGTGCTAGGGTGGGCTCATCAGTTGGTACCTAGCACACCTACCAATACGCTGGCTAGTGCATACCGTGGAGGCCACTGCGTAGGCTAACTGGAGCCACCGGCAGTGCCAATGCACTAAGAGACTTTGTCTCATAACTAAAAATTGATGCCTGCTTGGCCATCAGATGATATTCTGAAATATTTGTCCTGAATGAGTAAATTTATAATACCAATATAAATGGTCCGTTATTGGACATTATAAATTTTCCAGCTAACTCATTCTTGGTTGCCAGCGTTTCGCCCTCGTGTGCTAGGGTGGGCTCATCAGTTGGTACCTAGCACACCTACCAATACGCTGGCTAGTGCATACCGTGGAGGCCACTGCGTAGGCTAACTGGAGCCACCGGCAGTGCCAATGCACTAAGAGACTTTGTCTCATAACTAAAGATTGATGCCTGCTTGGCCATCAGATGATATTCTGAAATATTTGTCCTGAATGAGTAAATTTATAATACCAATATAAATGGTCCGTTATTGGACATTATAAATTTTCCAGCTAACTCATTCTTGGTTGCCAGCGTTTCGCCCTCGTGTGCTAGGGTGGGCTCATCAGTTGGTACCTAGCACACCTACCAATACGCTGGCTAGTGCATACCGTGGAGGCCACTGCGTAGGCTAACTGGAGCCACCGGCAGTGCCAATGCACTAAGAGACTTTGTCTCATAACTAAAAATTGATGCCTGCTTGGCCATCAGATGATATTCTGAAATATTTGTCCTGAATGAGTAAATTTATAATACCAATATAAATGGTCCGTTATTGGACATTATAAATTTTCCAGCTAACTCATTCTTGGTTGCCAGCGTTTCGCCCTCGTGTGCTAGGGTGGGCTCATCAGTTGGTACCTAGCACACCTACCAATACGCTGGCTAGTGCATACCGTGGAGGCCACTGCGTAGGCTAACTGGAGCCACCGGCAGTGCCAATGCACTAAGAGACTTTGTCTCATAACTAAAAATTGATGCCTGCTTGGCCATCAGATGATATTCTGAAATATTTGTCCTGAATGAGTAAATTTATAATACCAATATAAATGGTCCGTTATTGGACATTATAAATTTTCCAGCTAACTCATTCTTGGTTGCCAGCGTTTCGCCCTCGTGTGCTAGGGTGGGCTCATCAGTTGGTACCTAGCACACCTACCAATACGCTGGCTAGTGCATACCGTGGAGGCCACTGCGTAGGCTAACTGGAGCCACCGGCAGTGCCAATGCACTAAGAGACTTTGTCTCATAACTAAAAATTGATGCCTGCTTGGCCATCAGATGATATTCTGAAATATTTGTCCTGAATGAGTAAATTTATAATACCAATATAAATGGTCCGTTATTGGACATTATAAATTTTCCAGCTAACTCATTCTTGGTTGCCAGCGTTTCGCAGGCATCAATTTTTAGTTATGAGACAAAGTCTCTTAGTGCATTGGCACTGCCGGTGGCTCCAGTTAGCCTACGCAGTGGCCTCCACGGTATGCACTAGCCAGCGTATTGGTAGGTGTGCTAGGTACCAACTGATGAGCCCACCCTAGCACACGAGGGCGAAACGCTGGCAACCAAGAATGAGTTAGCTGGAAAATTTATAATGTCCAATAACGGACCATTTATATTGGTATTATAAATTTACTCATTCAGGACAAATATTTCAGAATATCATCTGATGGCCAAGCAGGCATCAATTTTTAGTTATGAGACAAAGTCTCTTAGTGCATTGGCACTGCCGGTGGCTCCAGTTAGCCTACGCAGTGGCCTCCACGGTATGCACTAGCCAGCGTATTGGTAGGTGTGCTAGGTACCAACTGATGAGCCCACCCTAGCACACGAGGGCGAAACGCTGGCAACCAAGAATGAGTTAGCTGGAAAATTTATAATGTCCAATAACGGACCATTTATATTGGTATTATAAATTTACTCATTCAGGACAAATATTTCAGAATATCATCTGATGGCCAAGCAGGCATCAATTTTTAGTTATGAGACAAAGTCTCTTAGTGCATTGGCACTGCCGGTGGCTCCAGTTAGCCTACGCAGTGGCCTCCACGGTATGCACTAGCCAGCGTATTGGTAGGTGTGCTAGGTACCAACTGATGAGCCCACCCTAGCACACGAGGGCGAAACGCTGGCAACCAAGAATGAGTTAGCTGGAAAATTTATAATGTCCAATAACGGACCATTTATATTGGTATTATAAATTTACTCATTCAGGACAAATATTTCAGAATATCATCTGATGGCCAAGCAGGCATCAATTTTTAGTTATGAGACAAAGTCTCTTAGTGCATTGGCACTGCCGGTGGCTCCAGTTAGCCTACGCAGTGGCCTCCACGGTATGCACTAGCCAGCGTATTGGTAGGTGTGCTAGGTACCAAC
Source organism: Anabrus simplex (assembly GCF_040414725.1). Taxonomy (NCBI): domain Eukaryota; kingdom Metazoa; phylum Arthropoda; class Insecta; order Orthoptera; family Tettigoniidae; genus Anabrus; species Anabrus simplex. The sequence continues at coordinate 153,649,975 of NC_090270.1, forward strand.
TGATGAGCCCACCCTAGCACACGAGGGCGAAACGCTGGCAACCAAGAATGAGTTAGCTGGAAAATTTATAATGTCCAATAACGGACCATTTATATTGGTATTATAAATTTACTCATTCAGGACAAATATTTCAGAATATCATCTGATGGCCAAGCAGGCATCAATTTTTAGTTATGAGACAAAGTCTCTTAGTGCATTGGCACTGCCGGTGGCTCCAGTTAGCCTACGCAGTGGCCTCCACGGTATGCACTAGCCAGCGTATTGGTAGGTGTGCTAGGTACCAACTGATGAGCCCACCCTAGCACACGAGGGCGAAACGCTGGCAACCAAGAATGAGTTAGCTGGAAAATTTATAATGTCCAATAACGGACCATTTATATTGGTATTATAAATTTACTCATTCAGGACAAATATTTCAGAATATCATCTGATGGCCAAGCAGGCATCAATTTTTAGTTATGAGACAAAGTCTCTTAGTGCATTGGCACTGCCGGTGGCTCCAGTTAGCCTACGCAGTGGCCTCCACGGTATGCACTAGCCAGCGTATTGGTAGGTGTGCTAGGTACCAACTGATGAGCCCACCCTAGCACACGAGGGCGAAACGCTGGCAACCAAGAATGAGTTAGCTGGAAAATTTATAATGTCCAATAACGGACCATTTATATTGGTATTATAAATTTACTCATTCAGGACAAATATTTCAGAATATCATCTGATGGCCAAGCAGGCATCAATCTTTAGTTATGAGACAAAGTCTCTTAGTGCATTGGCACTGCCGGTGGCTCCAGTTAGCCTACGCAGTGGCCTCCACGGTATGCACTAGCCAGCGTATTGGTAGGTGTGCTAGGTACCAACTGATGAGCCCACCCTAGCACACGAGGGCGAAACGCTGGCAACCAAGAATGAGTTAGCTGGAAAATTTATAATGTCCAATAACGGACCATTTATATTGGTATTATAAATTTACTCATTCAGGACAAATATTTCAGAATATCATCTGATGGCCAAGCAGGCATCAATTTTTAGTTATGAGACAAAGTCTCTTAGTGCATTGGCACTGCCGGTGGCTCCAGTTAGCCTACGCAGTGGCCTCCACGGTATGCACTAGCCAGCGTATTGGTAGGTGTGCTAGGTACCAACTGATGAGCCCACCCTAGCACACGAGGGCGAAACGCTGGCAACCAAGAATGAGTTAGCTGGAAAATTTATAATGTCCAATAACGGACCATTTATATTGGTATTATAAATTTACTCATTCAGGACAAATATTTCAGAATATCATCTGATGGCCAAGCAGGCATCAATTTTTAGTTATGAGACAAAGTCTCTTAGTGCATTGGCACTGCCGGTGGCTCCAGTTAGCCTACGCAGTGGCCTCCACGGTATGCACTAGCCAGCGTATTGGTAGGTGTGCTAGGTACCAACTGATGAGCCCACCCTAGCACACGAGGGCGAAACGCTGGCAACCAAGAATGAGTTAGCTGGAAAATTTATAATGTCCAATAACGGACCATTTATATTGGTATTATAAATTTACTCATTCAGGACAAATATTTCAGAATATCATCTGATGGCCAAGCAGGCATCAATTTTTAGTTATGAGACAAAGTCTCTTAGTGCATTGGCACTGCCGGTGGCTCCAGTTAGCCTACGCAGTGGCCTCCACGGTATGCACTAGCCAGCGTATTGGTAGGTGTGCTAGGTACCAACTGATGAGCCCACCCTAGCACACGAGGGCGAAACGCTGGCAACCAAGAATGAGTTAGCTGGAAAATTTATAATGTCCAATAACGGACCATTTATATTGGTATTATAAATTTACTCATTCAGGACAAATATTTCAGAATATCATCTGATGGCCAAGCAGGCATCAATTTTTAGTTATGAGACAAAGTCTCTTAGTGCATTGGCACTGCCGGTGGCTCCAGTTAGCCTACGCAGTGGCCTCCACGGTATGCACTAGCCAGCGTATTGGTAGGTGTGCTAGGTACCAACTGATGAGCCCACCCTAGCACACGAGGGCGAAACGCTGGCAACCAAGAATGAGTTAGCTGGAAAATTTATAATGTCCAATAACGGACCATTTATATTGGTATTATAAATTTACTCATTCAGGACAAATATTTCAGAATATCAACATACCACTTAGTCGAGCAGCTCTTCTTCTTTCTCTCAGTTCTTCCCAACCCAAACATTGCAACATTTTTGTAACTCTACTCTTTTGTCGGAAATCACCCAGAACAAATAGAGCTGCTTTTCTTTGGATTTTTTCCAGTTCTTGAATCAGGTAATCCTGGTGAGGGTCCCATACATTGGAACCATACTCTAGTTGGGGTCTTACCAGAGACTTACATGCACTCTCCTTTACATCCTTACTACAACCCCTAAACACCCTCATAACCATGTGCAGAGATCGGTACCCTTTATTTACAATCCCATTTATGTGATTACCCCAGTGAAGATCTTTCCTTATATTAACACCTAGATACTTACAATGATCCCCAAAAGGAACTTTCACCCCATCAACGCAGTAATTAAAACTGAGAGGACTTTTCCTATTTGTGAAACTCACAACCTGACTTTTAGCCCCGTTTATCAACATACCATTGCCTGCTGTCCATCTCACAATATTTTCGAGGTCATGTTGCAGTTGCTCACAATCTTGTAACTTATTTATCACTCTATAGAGAATAACATCATCCGCAAAAAGCCTTACCTCCGATTCCACTCCTTTACTCATATCATTTATATATATAAGAAAACATAAAGGTCCGATAACACTGCCCTGAGGAACTCCCCTCTCAACTATTACAGGGTCAGACAAAGCTTCACCTATTCTAACTCTCTGAGATCTATTTTCTAGAAATATAGCAACCCATTCAGTCACTCTTTTGTCTAGTCCAATTGCACTCATTTTTGCCAGTAGTCTCCCATGATCCACCCTATCAAATGCTTTAGACATGTCAATCACGATACAGTCCATTTGACCTCCAGAATCCAAGATATCTGCTATATCTTGCTGGAATCCTACAAGTTGAGCTTCAGTGGAATAACCTTTCCTAAAACCGAATTGCCTTCTATCGAACCAGTTATTAATTTCACAAACATGTCTAATATAATCAGAAAGAATGCCTTCCCAAAGCTTACATACAATGCATGTCAAACTTACTGGCCTGTAATTTTCAGCTTTATGTCTATCACCCTTTCCTTTATACACAGGGGCTACTATAGCAACTCTCCATTCATCTGGTATAGCTCCTTCGGCCAAACAATAATCAAATAAGTACTTCAGATATGGTACTATATCCCAACTCATTGTCTTTAGTATATCCCCAGAAATCTGATCAATTCCAGCCGCTTTTCTAGTTTTCAACTTTTGTATCTTATTGTAAATGTCATTGTTATCATATGTAAATTTTATTACTTCTTTGGCCTTAGTCTCTTCCTCTATCTCGACATTATCCTTGTAACCAACAATCTTTAGATACTGCTGACTGAATACTTCCGCCTTTTGAAGATCCTCACATACACACTCCCCTTGTTCATTAATTATTCCTGGAATGTCCTTCTTGGAACCTGTTTCTGCCTTAAAATACCTATACATACCCTTCCATTTTTCACTAAAATTTGTATGACTGCCAATTATGCTTGCCATCATGTTATCCTTAGCTGCCTTCTTTGCTAGATTCAATTTTCTAGTAAGTTCCTTCAATTTCTCCTTACTTCCACAGCCATTTCTAACTCTATTTCTTTCCAGTCTGCACCTCCTTCTTAGTCTCTTTATTTCTCTATTATAATAAGGTGGGTCTTCACCATTCTTTACCACCCTTAAAGGTACAAACCTGTTTTCGCATTCCTCAACAATTTCTTTAAACCCATCCCAGAGTCTGTTTACATTTTTATTTACCGTTTTCCACCGATCATAGTTACTTTTTAGAAACTGCCTCATACCTGCTTTATCAGCCATATGGTACTGCCTAACAGTCCTACTTTTAAGACCTTCCTTTCTATCACATTTATTTTTAACTACCACAAAAACAGCTTCATGGTCACTAATACCATCTATTACTTCAGTTTCCCTATAGAGCTCATCTGGTTTTATCAGCACCACATCCAAAATATTTTTCCCTCTGGTTGGTTCCATCACTTTCTGAATCAGCTGTCCTTCCCATATTAACTTATTTGCCATTTGTTGGTCATGCTTCCTGTCGTTCGCATTTCCTTCCCAATTGACATCTGGCAAATTCAGATCTCCCGCTACAATCACATTTCTTTCCATGTTGCTTCCCACATAGCTGACTATCCTATCAAATAATTCCAAATCCGCATCAGTGCTACCCTTTCCCGATCTGTACACTCCAAATATATCAAGTTACCTATTATCTTTAGAAATGAGCCTCACACCTAGAATTTCATGTGTCTCATCTTTAACTTTTTCGTAGCTTACAAATTCTTCTTTCACCAGAATGAAAACTCCCCCTCCAACCTTTCCTATCCTATCTCTACGATACAAACTCCAGTGCCGTGAGAATATTTCTGCATCCATTATATCATTTCTCAGCCATGATTCAACTCCTATTACAATATCTGGTAAATATATATCTATTAAATTACTTAATTCTATTCCTTTCTTTACAATACTTCTACAGTTCAACACTAACAATTTTATGTCATCCCAACTTGATTTCCAGTTCTTTGTTCCCTTATCACTGCTCCCTAGGCCATCCCGTTTCCCTGAATGTACCTCCCTATTACCCTTCCAAACAAATTTCCTAACTTATACGTACCACTGCGGTTTAAATGAAGGCCATCCGAGCGCAGATCCCTATCTCCTACCCACCCATTAGGATCTAGAAATTTCACTCCCAGTTTCCCACATACCCACTCCATAGTCTCATTTAAATCCCCAATCACCCTCCAGTCAGTATCCCTCCTACACAGTATTCCACTAATAACAATCTCCGCTTTCTTAAACTTCACCCGTGCTGCATTTACCAGATCCCACACATCTCCAACTATGTTGGTACTTATATCAGCTTGCCTTACTTTGTTGGTACCAACGTGAAACACTACCACCTTCTCCTTCCCCTCCTCCCTCTCTTCTACTTTCCTCAACATCTGCCTCAACCTAATTCCTGGATAACATTCTACCCTGGTTCCCTTTCCTCCACACACTTTCCCCACGTGTCTAACGATGGAATCCCCCATGACCAGAGCCTCAACCCTACCCACCTCATTTGATCCCCTCCTCTCCTCGTCAGCCCTATCTTTCCTGATAGCTGCAGAAGCTACTTCCTCCTCCCTTTTCTCCTTCCCATGACCCTGTTCCACCTGTCTTTTCCTATCCTCTAGTCTACATTTCCCTTTCCTACCTTTTCCCTTCCTCCTACTTCCACGCATCTCAGCAACAGTTCCCTGTCCCTCATCTTCCCTGTGTTGTTCTCCCTGGAGTGACTCGTACCGATTTCGCACAGACACCTGTCCTGAATTCTGATCCTGAATAGAGCCCTTGGCCTGCAATCTCCTTCCCCTTAGAACATTAGACCACCTGTCTTCTACAACTCCACCTACTGTAACCTGTACATTATTTGAGGGAGTCCTATCTTCCTTCCTGTCTTCTGTGAGAATCCTAATTATCTCCCTCAAACTTTCCAACTCTTCCCTCATACCCCTCAATGCCTCACCACACCCACAATAAGTACACTCGCGCTCCTTAGCCATTCTTTACGGGGGGAAAATTTTAAATTAAAAAATAAAATAACTTATTTGCAAAAAAGAATAAATGAACGGAGGGATATATTGTCTGGGATAGTACACAACAATAAGGTAATTAATATACGACTACACTACAATACTACTTAGTCGTGCTCTATTTTTTATTTTTTTTTAATCCTACAACCCCTAACAGGATAAAAGCTGCTGTTAATTACTGAATATCGAAAGTAATACACAAGAACTACACAATTCCAAACTGCAATTAAGCCCATCCTAATTTCAACAATATTTTAGTAAGAGTTTCTACGGATACCTCTACTACATCAGTACTACACAAATATTTTACAATAATAAAATAAGCACACTAAATTCTAATAGGATATTACTCGTATACTACTGTACAGTACACTACAGTAATTTTTAAACTACTTTCAGACGTATCCTAATTACGATACCGGTACCGTACCGTATGTCACTACTAAGCACAACAGAAATGAAATTTGCAAGAACTACTGTTAGTGTGGTTGTTCATACATTGTACTTTAAAGACGGTATTGAAGTCTTCCCTGCTTATTGTCCTATTAGCAACTTCAATGTTGTTTCCAGCCCCTTGCTGAAGGAGACAGTTATAGTACACCTAGCAGTGTGTGTGGATCAACTGCACCAAGCCCTGTATCGGGAGCAACCATTACTGAAATGGCTAGCACTGAAGAGGGAAAAGAGGAGAAGAGACCTATATTTAAGGTTCCAGACTTTCAGGTATGTATCTAGGAATACATTACTAACCAAAAAAGGAAAGTTTAGAAATATTCAAATTCCCATGTCAAACATTTCATGTCAAATATTTGAACCAAGTTGTGGGTTTTTCAGTTGCACTTCTGTTTTATAGATTCATTGTTTTTCAAGGAATGTTTAGTCTGTCCTGCTGTGGAGTAGGAGATAGAATGCATCCGTGATTTACCCCACTAGTCATAAGAGATACTAAAATGTGTGACCTAGGCGACAGGGTTGGGTGGTTTAACCAAGTTTTTTAAAAATAAACCAATGTGATATTTTAATAACATGTAATGCTAATTACTACTATACATTTATTTGTGTTTCTGTATAATTAGCCCAGTGAAAATGAAATGGCGTGTGGCTTTTAGTGCCGGGAGTGTCCGAGGACATGTTAGGCTCGCCAGGTGTAGGCGTTTTGATTTGACACCCGTAGGTGACCTACGCGTCGTGATGAGGATGAAATGATTATGAAGACGACACATGCACCAGCTAAATTAACCAATGATGGTTAAAATTCCCGACCTTGCCGGGAATCGAACCCGGGACCCCTGTGACCAAAGGCCAACACACTAACCATTTAGTCATTGACATTAGCCCAGTTAAATCATTCAATAATCCTTTCATTATAACCTAATGAATTATACCCTGGGAGAAAAAAAGAACACACATACACCGGGCAAATTGGAATTCCCATTCTAAGGAAACCCCTTCCAAGTGCACATCGGTAGTACTCCTTCCAAATGTAAATTCCCTTTCCAAATGCAGGTGCAGGTTGTGAAGCAAGGAGCTAGAGCAGTTTATGAAGTCTCATGGCAAAGTGTGTACGTGTGTTACTTGTTGGGCATTGGCTTTTGAGAATTTTAAGCTTAACAGTTCAATGTGACTGATAGAAAATGTGATACTGTTTAGCATTCATTTGATAAAGTTAAAAAGGAATCAAGAAAATGTTGAAAATGTGGTTATGAAATAGAGGTCCACGTTATCAGAATGTAAAGTCATGTAGCAAAGTGTGCTTACGGCAAAGCGAAAATGATTCAGGTAAAATATTTAATGAAATTTCAACTTTAATGTTACATTTCTTGTACAGTGTGTAAACTAGATAACTGAATACCTTAAAGACCTAGATTTTAAAACAGAATACCACAGTTATGCTGTATCAAAGCCACCTGGGCCATCTTTGCCTGGGGAATTTGTAGGGAGTATGATGACTTCTGCCCTTGGACTCACTTACAGGGCATTGATAGGAATTAGGCAGTTTTGTGTTGGACTTAGGAATGTGTTAATTTTAAGAGTGGGAGATATAATAGAGGGTTCCCAGACATCCTGTTTTTAATGGGATTGTGCCTGTTTTATTGTTCCAACAAAAACTTAACAGGATGTATAATTGTCTTAATTTTCTCTGTCTGCGCTCACTGGAGATTTTAAAAAATCCAAAATCCAAAAGTGGAATCATCCTGCATTTTGTTGACAATTTACCATATCAAATAAGATAATTCTTTTATTGATCAGTGCAATCACACAGGCTTATACAGCGAGATTCACGAAAAACAGTAGCCTTGGCTGGGAGGCGGATTACATCATTGCGAGGACTCGAGTGCTCCACATACAAATGATGAGACATGGCAGTAGCTCAAACACAACCAGACATCAAACACACAGCAGCACAAACCAACCCCTCACCTCTAAAGATTCACTTAATTCACACAAACCCATGCAAACAACGAACACAAAACATCACAGACAGAAGACATACAAATTAACACAGACACATCCCTCACTTCCCCCCTCTACCCCCAACCGGAAACCGAGCCCGGGATTGAGATCCCATCAGTCTCACAACCGGGCACAGACACACAAACTAAGTACACTCAGACTGGAAGCGGATGTAAAAACCTCCTCCTAAGTAAAAAAAAAGGGACACCAACACAACAGAAACTCAAATCCGCACCCCTCCCAGACCCACACTTGTCACCCAGTGCTTTAACTGCCTTTTGCTACATTACTCTGCAGCTACATGCTCTGAACCCACCTGCTGCAACAGATGTGGCGGGTCACACCGTCACACCAGTCATGCCGCCTCATTCCCTGGCTGCCCTTTCATCAAAAAGGCAGTTAAAGACCACTATAGACGTGCACAACATCTGCACACAAACACCAAACCTCCTCCACTTTTGAGTCTTAAAATTCCATCACCTTCGAACCCCGGTCTCCTCACTCATGAGTACAACAACCAACACAGCCAAGACACCTCCATCCTCCTCAACCTACTTCTTCTTAAACTACTTTCGGCCCAAAACCAGTTCCCTCACCCCCACTATGCGCAACAGACAATTAATTATAACCTAAATCCCCACCCAACAAGCAACCCCCGCCCAGCAAACTTGTTAAGTCCTCATTTCCTAAAACTGCAGACAAAAGCACTGGAACACACGGTAACTGTCCAGTAAAGCGGCAAGAGCATGCACTTCTTCTTCACTGATACTCATAGGACGACCTGCCTGATGAATGTCCGCCACAGTTTGCTGACCATCGTCGAAGGCTTTTACCCAACGTGCCACTGTTCTGGAAGGCAACGCAGATTCCCCGCAAGCTTCTTGAAGATCTTGATGACAGTGTCGTGCTGTACGACCTCTGGCACATTCGCACATTCAATCTTGATCCAACTCCGTTGTTCCTCTTTGGAAAACATAGTCACAACGTTACGTTAGAGCGCTAGCTCACAAGTGACTGTGTTTCTTTCGCTTGTGCACATGCAGGTGATGTGGGAAAGGCGAGTCCATTTGCTCTGAGGTAAGGTAGGTATGTAACCAACGTGTGCTATCAGCGACAATATTAGATTCCGTTGCATAGCGTCTCCACAGCAGTGTTGCCACTATTTAAGTTCCAACACTCGTATAATATCAAGCCGCCACAAGTGATAAAATACTAGGTGCTTAAGCACTCCACAGTATGAAAAAACCCAGTTTTCACAATGCAATCAATAGCAAATAAACGCAATAACTTCACTGCGCGGATACAAGTGTCATCATAACTCAGTTTGACAAAAGGGTCAAAAGTGGCAACAAATGAGGTGAAATTTGTAACCTTACATGTGAGATCAAAATTAGAACCCCGTGAAGACTTCCCCGATTCCCATCTTGAGCTCATTAACAACAGTTGTATTAGGTGGTTGAAGTTCATGCAAAGATATTTTCTGCGAATCATTTTCATAAAATAATACAAATTTATGTGTAGAGAAAGCATGATGTACATAGAAATTTGTTCACTGGCAATCTTTGCATAAATCAGTTTAGCACACTTCAAGACCTGGAAAGACAGAGCTTTCACTAACAACAACAAACTCAGGCTGGTAAATGCTCTGGTGTTCCCCATCGCCACATATGCAGCTGAAACCTGGACAATTAATAAAGCCGACAGGAGGAAGATTGAAGCACTGGAAAGAAGAGTATACTGCTGAGTTCTAAGAGTAACCTGGACAGAGCACCTGACGAAAACGCTTCTATCGTAGAAGAGCTCAAGATCCAGGACAGGCTCGTGAAAATCAGTCAGGTCTATTTGAGATACTCTAGCCACATATCAAGGAGGACTGGGACTATGGAAAAGCTGATCGTAGAAGGCAAAGTGCAAGGAAAATGGGACCCAATGAATGAGTAATACAAGTAAAAGAGATTCCAGTCATATGACATAAGATTCCGTTTTAAAAATTGAGGTTATATTCTGTCATCATTTGGATATTAATGTTAGATTTAGCAAGTTTTTATTGCTTGTTGATTATTTTTTATGTTTTGGCCATTGATTATTTACTGATTATCGCAATCGTTTCATGGCATGAAATTGGGGAAGCACTAAAGACCAAGATGATAAACTCTGCATCTTAGGATATTTTATGTGCCCCAGCCTATTTAATAAAAAATGCATATTTAATAAATAATACTGTATTGAGAATTTTTTATTTTACTATTTTATTTCAAGAATGACAGAATCAGAGTATCGAGACAAAAAACATATTATTATTGGTATCTAGTACCAACAGCTGGTATTAACCCATCTCTAGTTTAAATTTTTAAAACTTAATATAAAATAAAACATAGTTTAATTTTTTAAATACATGTTTAAACCAAGAGAAACCTGTGTTTTTTCACCCCTGCTAGTCAATGCTCTGGTTTATGGCTTGGTATTTGTGAACTGATCCTGCTATGAGTGAAAGAATGCACCCATGGATAGCCTCTACCTGTCATAAAGGATGACTGTAAGGATCTTTTGGCATTTGTTTATCTCTAGAGGATTCAACTACCAGCTCCTTTTGGTCCAGCAATCAGGATTCTTGTTAATGCTACATTGGGAAGAACCTCACATGTGTGAAACATTTGCAACTATGCTTGACAGCCCAAATAGTTCCATATCCCATTGGGTGTAAGCTCAGTGTATCCAGCAGTAGTATCTGCCAGGCAAAGCGGGTCATTGCATAGTTGAATAATGCCTGAATTGAAAACCATCTGTATACTATGAGGTATATCCTAATACAGCATAATTCAACATCAGGCCCTGAGAAATATTTTCCAAGCTAAGCAGGTGTTGCCTTTATTAGATGGTGGCTACAGAGATGGCCCACAATCTAAATCAGTGACATTTGGGGAGGATACATAGGGAACAAGAGTAGCAGAACAGAATAGGTGTTTGTTCCCAGAGTTCCTGATTGCTGCCAGGATTGATAGAAATGATTTCAAACTTGTGAAGAGCATTGTGTTCTCCAAATATATAAAGTATCTTAGTTGAACCAGAGGGAATTCAGAATGTGTGGAATGGTAGCTAACTGCTCCAGACCTGCAGCATTCCCAAGTGAAGGTGTTGCTGAAGTATGATCACATTGACAATGTCCAGTCAAAGTGGAAAAGCACAAACCTCTGAATCAGATCCGTGATGTTGCATATCACTAGAACCTGGATTTGAACACTGATGAAGAGTTCAAAAAGGACTGAGCGGGTTGGCCATACATGCAGTTAGGTTCACATAGCTGCGAGCTTGCATTTGGGAAATGGTGGGTTCAAATCTTACCATTGGTAGTCCTGAAGATGGTTTCCCATGGTTTTCCCTTTGTCACAACACACAAATGCTGGGGCTGTACCTTAATTGAGGTAATGGCTGCTACCTTCCCAATCTCATCCTTGTCACCAAAAATCGTAGATGTGTTAGTGCGACATTAAACCACTAGCAATAAAAAAAAGGAACGGTTCAAGGAGGGCAACAAGGACCTTGGCAAATTCGAAGTCTGGTGCACAATGGGCAGAGTTAATAATAAGGATGTTAAAAACTGATGACTTCATAGCCCCATTGTGCTCTTCCAGTGTCCCCTCCATGTCCTCTCTCTCTCTCTCTCTCTCTCTCTCTCTCTCTCTTACACACACACTCTCATCCTATGCAAGGGTGTAGTAGCATAATGCTGTATTCCTGTTGATGGTGACTTGCTTGTTTGTTGGTGGCACATCTCGGTCAGTCTTTTGATCTGGTCCATCCATTACAATGGTGCATGTCCCTTCTATATCGCCCTGTGGGTGAGGCGGTAGAATAATATCACATTGTCCCCTGCCTGTCATAAGAGGCAGCTAAAAGGGGCGTTCAGGAGTTTTGGAGCATTGTTTTATGACCATGGGATCCTTGGCTGAGTCCTGGCATTGTTTCCTCTTATTTGTGCCAGACTCCTCACTTTCATCTGTCATATCTGGACTTCGTTGGCCAACTCTTGTTCTTTTCCATCCCCTATGATATTTGGCTTCTGAGGCTTAGAGAGTCTTATTTTCATGCCCTTCGTGGCCCTTGTCTTTCTTTGGCTGATACCTTCATTTTTTGAAGTGTCGGCCACCTTCCATTTTTTCCCTCTGATTAGTGGTAATAGAGAATGGTTACCGAGTTGTACTTCCTCTTAAATCAATCAATCAGTCACCACCACCTTTACTGTCTATAATGAATCTTTCTGTTGCCTGTGGTCTCGTGGCCATGTCCCCTGAGTTGTCTTCGGCTGATAAGGGTAGTCAGTCTTGTTCTGATGCCTAGCTGTTTCAAGAGTAATACATTAATGCTTCTAGACAAAGTAAAAAAATCCAGCCATTGTTGTCGTGTGAAGTCTTACATCCCACCTACTATGTGGTGTTAATTTTGCCAAGAGTTCAGACACATTATTTCCAGGCAACAAGTCTACGTGTGCATATTATAGAAGAGTGCATTCTTCCACCTTAGTGCACTAAATGCCTTTGGAATCCACCCTCCTTGTGACGGGAACTGTCCATTATACTTGAGAGAGGAAGGTCCTGAAAATTAAGGCCCTGCACAGCTAGCTCAACTAAAATTCTAAAGCCAGTAGGGAAGAAGGTATTTCCTAGGGCCTCTAATCGTATGGCACCTGCACCAGAGCACACACTTGCAGTATGTGGTGTGATTGTGTCTGTGCATGTTAGGATTTCTCCACTCAAGCCTTCATGATTAACCATCAAATGGTCTCCTCATTGCAGAATTTAATTCTGTAATCTCTTTTCTGAATCCTTGCCCTTAAGTGAGAAGATGGAGGTCAACATGTCCCATCCATCATCAGATGGAAAAAGAAGTAATGCTTGCAGAAGAAGGTGGACTACTGCTGAAGCTCTAACACATCTACACAAGAACCCACAATATGTCACTGTTATAGTAGAAATGTAACATTTGTGATAGGCATGTTCTTGAGCTGTGACAGCTTATTTCTCAGTTTGCTGTTAGTACAGTTGTCTTCAAGAGATGAACCTCAGACTAGCTCACTAGACAGTCTTTAGAGGTTTTGAGCTATGCTCAATAGAGTGGATAAATACCAACTGAGTATCTAGTGGCTTCTTCTTCTCCTTCTCCTCCTCCTTCCTGGGCATAACTCTCATCTAGGTAAAGGGTCTTGATTTCTCTCTGTCCTGACTATTTTCTGTTAACTTTTATTGGGCTATCAGTGGTACAAAAATTAAGGTATTATATGATGATGTGATTATATGATAAGGCAGAAGAATTAATACTATCTGAATCAAATTCTTTATTATTTCTCTAAGCTTGGGAAAACCATGGATATGTAGGTTGTGGTAACTGATTGGAAGTAACACAGCCTTTCTTTTTCATTTCAACTAATGCACTTCCTAACAGTTGATCAGAAACTACATCAATTTAATTTGTTTAATGTTAAAAGACAGATTCATTTGAATTATTACATATGCTTTTTTTTTTTTTTTTTTTTTTTTTTTTAAGCACACCAGTAAAAGCAGCAATAAGAAGAGAGCGTGGAAGTCCCTAAAGCAGATTGTGGCTCAAGAGCGGACCTTACCGTGGAAGGATGATTCAGTCCATTGTAAGTGTTACAAAGAATCTTAATTAAGCAATTATACTTTAACACTATTTAATGCACATAATTTTACAAATACTTGCACTGCAATACATAACACCACAGTCTTCAAACAAAATCACCTCAACCTGGCTGTGTCTGAGCACTTCCCTCTCCTTTTATTTTTTAGTCCGACGAGAATTCTTGGAGTTTACATTACGTTCTCCCCCTTTGAGTGGTTGCCTACAACTACTCAACAGACCTGAAAGACAATTATAAATACCTGAAATGTAATTATAAATTTATAAGGGTCTTCCTGAAAAATTAAATCATACAAAATAAAACAAAAATGTCCAATCAATACAGTAAGGTATATCTTTCTGGTAATGTCACCTTACACCAACTCCTTGAGAGACAGATTCAGCCTTTCTGACTGCTATATTGGCTGATCAGTTTCTTGGTTCTTGGTTCTTTGTCAGCTTGCTAGATTTTGAGGGATACAAACATTGAATAGGACGCAACAATCCACCCTGGGAAGTTCTGACATGTATCGTTCTAGTAACGCAATCTTGGTTGGACATTAGTTCTGTCACTCTTGCAAATGGCCAGTCAGATTTCTTGGAATTATCACTGCTTAGAAGCATAATGTCTCCCAACACTATGTTACGATTTCTAGAATTTGTATTGCTATGATGAATAAGTTGCCCTTGGTACTCTTTCTGAAATCGCTGATGCAAATCATCTTTTATCTTCTACCAGTACAGTTGTTGGTCTCTGAGACTAGTTCTGTTGATGGCATCAAGGTCTGGAAATTCAAACTCCTAATTTCTTGGAGGAATACATACATTAGAGGCCATGCATTAATTACAGCTTCACAATAACAGAGGACCATAGACATAGGAGAGTCAAGTTCTACCAAGAAGTTCTAAGAAGTTCTTTAAGAAGATGCATCGTCCTCTCCCAACATGCTGCAGTTGGAGGGTTAAAGATTCTTTGTATTTGTTGAAGTGTTCCATATTTTGCGATTTTCTGCCACTCTACCCTGTGTAATGCATTGTCTATCCTCAAAAAATTAGTGCCATTATCTGAATACACAGGCAATGAAATGTGAAGGAATTCCAGCTTTTTCCTTCATTGCCTTCCAATATTCCAATATTTCTCTCTAAAGAGGTTTATAAGAATCTGGACACCAGCATGGCATTGACACATGGACATCAAAGATTAAAGGACTAATGGTTGGATGTTTGGCTGGGAGCAGCTTTGGACACTGAAAAATGAAATCATCATCTCTTTTTTTTGTTTTCAACCTTAGCAGTCCATATTCATTGGTATATGGGTTCAACGGAGTAACTGTCTTGTCCCTTTCACCACCAAATGATACTTGTTGAATGAATTTTGCAATGAGCCTCTGATCATCTTCCTATTTCTTCAAAAGTTCACAAAATGACAGTTTCTCACAAATCTGAATATCCAGGCTAACAGCTACACTATCTTCAAACAAATACTAGGAAAAATGTCTGAAGTACCATTTAGTCCCAAAATACCCACAGCAGAGTTAATGAATAGTCCTACATATTATAGAGTCAGATCGAGAGGTCTTGCACAACTCACTCACAAACAACCTTCCTCATTCTGCAGGCATTCTGTCACCATACAATCCTTTGGACCACCTTTCTTTCTCTCCTGGTTGACCTTTGTAGGATTGTATTTCATCTCCTCACTCAGTCACTCCATGGTCGGGCTTCTAATCCATGCAGAACCTTCCCGCTATTTTGATTTCAACAGCTGGTTGGCAGTGCAAACTCTTAAAGGAACATCAGCAGGAAACTCTCCAGGTACGTGTCACTGATTCTCACTGCAGCTTAATTTTGTGATTTCAGCTACTCTATTCCAGACAAACATGCTCCAGTTTCCTTCTCTTTGTATCCAAGCCAAAACTGTGGTAGAATCATTCCAGTAACAAACAGATACTGAATCCCACTTAAACACCTCCAATACTGAAGCTGTCAAACAAGCTCCCACCACAGCAGCTATGAGCTGTAGACGTGGAATGATAATCTTCTTCAAAGGTGCAACTATAGATTTTGCAACCATAATTGTATTGCCACTCTGCTGTCAGTTTCTACACTCAAGAAAATGGCTGTGGCATAAGCATGTTTACTAGCATCAGTGAAGGTACAGACACAATGTTGTTCATTGTTGGTAGTGTTAAAATCTATCCACCTGGGAATCTTCACATTTCGGAGTGCAGGCAGTTCTTCATAGCATCTCAAAAATTTCTTTCTTCCATTATCTTCTGAATCTCAGTCATTCCATAGAGGAAGAGTTTAGGACACAACAATATTTTCCATTTTGTTATATATAATAAGGCAGTTTGCTGTAGAAACTCGATAATCATGCTTTGAACATCTGTTCAATGATTCCACAACAATCCTAACACACTGGACTGTTCACTCAAGTTTTCATCTGATGTAACTCCAGTAAGCTCTCATGCTGTGAGGTTGAAACCTCCTGCAGCCATCAGCCAATGGGAATATTCAGTGAAAACTTGTAGTTCCTACTTAGTATATGCACTACTGGCGACATTGTCTACATAAAAACTTGTTTAATGCTGCTTAATCACTCTGGAGTGGGCGACTCCAAGCCAAAGTGATTCTTAACCCTTAGCCCTCCATTTCTTTCTGAACACGCTTGTCTCTCCAGCTCCAGTGAAAAATCTGTCTACAGACAAGTAAGTGACTGCACAAACATGTGGGCAGCATATTTATAAAAATCAAATAAAACAAATACAAAATAAATATAATGCAAGTATATAATACAGGTGTAATATTCAGCATTTTTAACCCTGAAATTATCTCAGTCACATTTTCATCGTTAATAGAGAACATGCGTAATTTTCAAAAATATTTTATTTGAAAAGTACACCAATGAAATATTTCGGAAACATATGACATTGTGATACGTTGCTTTGTTTTCTGTCTGTAAAAAAAATATTTAAAAGTCTCCTTCCGCAAGGTGAGTAAAACATCCCGTGACGTAGGCGGCGGGCTGTGACGTCACCGTTCAGTACCGCATGAACCTCTACCAGCCATTGTGCATCAGCTGTTACTAAAAGCCGAATGTTTATTATTCGTGTTAGCAAATAACTTCAAAAGGACAGAAGAAGGCTTCAAAAAAGGGCAGTCAGACAATCTGCCATGTATGGATGCCATCATGGTTGCATCATTCATGAAAAATAGAGACTGTTTTGTGGCTGCAGAAATTCTCGGATCAAAAGCAAAATGGTAAGTGCAATACGTGCAATGTATTGTAACTCATAGTATTAGAATAACAAGAAATATGAATAGATATCACTTAAATAACCTTAACACTTTATTTCTAGATTGGTTCCCAAATTTTCGGGCTTTAACCATTACTAAAGTAACAAGTCATACTTCAGCACTAACATAAAATATGGCTAGCATTATAGTGCTATAGTTCCATAACCTATTATTCCTGAAATATATTGATTAAATATCTTTAGTTCATTTTTCTAGTTTTTCACAAGCTGAACATGCCAAGCACATTATGGTGACATTTTTAACAGGGGCGTAATGTTGTGGCCTACAGGGCCTGCAGTGCAAGCCGGTCTGAGCGTTTAAGGGGTCCCCTCAGACTCCTTGCAATTTAAATAAAATATATATCTGGCCTAATTCCACTCTGTATAGAAATGGTGAGGGCAATTTTGTAGATTAAGTAGAAATAGTTCATTTTACAATTTGTACTTAAGAGGAATTGTCATTTGGTTGCTTCTAGCAGCAGTTATGTGTTGAGTGTAACACAGCACAGCTGTAAACAGTGCTTGCCTTTGCCATCTGTTGCAACGCTGCGACACACTCCTCACAAAAGGCTTGCACCGTGTTATTTAAAAATAATTGTGGCAATGAAAATTGATTCCAAAATATCATATTTTATTTAGAAAATGATACTTTCTTGATGTGTAGTGCACCGAAACCTTATTATGCACAAATTTTGCTGAACATTTAACTTTTCTCGCACATTCATTCGACATATGTGTATAATGTCAATAATAAATTGGTGTAGTAACAATCATTCAACTCAGTTTCAAACTAACTGTCTTTGAGCGAAGGTAATAACAGGCTTATCAGTTGATAAGTTTGATACTTTTCAAATTTTATTTGAACATTTTTTAAATTTAAATCTATCTGTGTATTTTTCTGTGTTGTAATCGAATACATTATTAAGTGAGACTTCGGTATCGGTTACGAAGTGTAGTTCTGTAGTTACTGAAAAATGAAACCAATTTTATGTACAAACAGCTAAGTGGTGTTCAGTTGTCATTTCAGCAGCTTAGCCGATCACTACAAAGGCAGTCAAATAAAACCTTTTAAACATTATTTTTAATAATCTGACAGTATTTAAAAATCTATGTTTATATAGTTTGACAATATATTGAATTAGTTCTACCTGATATTAGTTATTCATAGGTTTTACATTTTATTTGAAGGGGGTGAATTTTTATTTTGGCAGGTGGGCCCTATCACATTTGTTACACCTCTGCATTTGAATCACTCAATATATAAATATCTTTGGGTGCTGTGATTTTTACCCTTTGGTTTATTAATTTGGCATGTATAATCTAAAACATAGGCTAAGTTTGGACAATATTATAAACATCAATATCACTATTATTTGTAGTAATGTATTTTCACTGCAGCATATGCAATTACGTTATTTATTTCATTAATATTATTTCAATGATTATTAATGAGCATAATTAATTTTTAAGACTGAGACCACCTTAACCGTCAAGCATTGGCTTTGTAGAGATGAGAATTTGTTTTCTGTAAGTTCTGTGGCCTCGCTTAGTTTTCTTATCTTTAAATCGTAGGAAATTGAGTCAAATCATCATTGTCTTGGTCTCCCTCTACTCCTCTTATCCTCCATATAAATAAATAACTGCCACATGCCAAGATAAATAAATTGGTATAATTAGAGCAATCAGTTTGGTTCATAAACACTTTGGTTTCTTAATTTGACATGACTCACCCAAAACTTGGGTTAGGTTTAGAGAATACTTTAATAATCAGCAGTAACTTATGCACTGTATTACTTTCATATACCGAAATTTAATTGAAGCATCATAGATTCTAATTTAAAGTTTTACCACTAGAATAGCAGACATGGAAAAGTGATTAAAAGTTCAAACAAATTCAACTTATCAAATGTGATCTTCACAGTAATAAATTGTAGACTTTTCCAATATATCACTGGTATTTCTCCTTTTTTTTCCCGGTGATATTAGTACACAAAAACTATACACCATTTATAACTTTTCTGCCTCACTGTCTGCATTCATTTTAACTCCAGAAAATAACACTAGTTAAATTTCTATACATTGAGTAATAATCTATCTTTACCCGACACTAACATAAAGGAGAATTACGTGAACTGTATCCTGTTTCTCAGAGCAGACTATGTGACTTGTGTCTAGGGAATGATGAGGTGCAGCCATAATCAGCTATGCTCGGGACTGCTCGAGGAATCTGGGCGTTTAGTCCTTCCTACCAAGCGATTTCTGCCCAATTACAGGGAATGCATCTCAGTATTGCTATGTTTTATTTTGTGAAAGATAACTTTCCAAGTCTTTACGCCAAGTGCCGCATAATTTCACGGGAATGAGTCTTTTTTTTTTTTTTTTTTTTTTTTTTTTTTAAATCGTGGTTGGTTTGGTTTAATTTCATGGGTAATGGAATTTATTTTAAATCATGGTGCTGTGAAGGACAGGCAGTATTAATAGACTTCTACAGCGGTTTGGCCAACAGCCGTAGCCGTGTTGAAACACCGGATCCCTTGAGATCTCCGAAGTTAAGCAACATTGGGCGTGGTCAGGAGTTGGATGGGTTGCCACGCGCTGTTGGTGGGGAGTAAGGGAATGGAGGAGCGGAAAGGAACTGGCCACCCTACCGTACGTAAACTCCGGCTCAGGAACACCTCTGCGGAGGTTCGGACCTGCCTTCAGGCAGAACAACCCTTACCTTACCTACAGTGGTTTGAGTGTCCAGGTCATGAAATAGTGATTTAGTTATGTGCATAAAGTGCTTTATTGCGCATTGAAGTGAATTTCTTTTGCTTGCACGATGGTTGTGGTACACTAGAGTCCCGTTAATCCGAAAGTCCGCTTAATCCGAACTGAAATATTAAATTTAAAAAAAATTCTCCTTATTGAAAAAAGAACATATTATAGAATGAAGATTTACTTGCATTTTATTAGTCATATTTTACTAGAAGAACTTAATGTAAACATAATTACACATCATAAACAATCAATCACTCGTCGTTTATCTTTACAAAGTCAGTTAGTTTCTTTTGCCGCAGTGATTGGAACCTACTCGAAGATGAAGTGTTAAACCAGCGTCTCATAAACATCACATCAGTGGGCGTATCAGCGGAGTGTTGCTCGACGTAGCGTATGGCAAGTTCTAAGGCTGCCGCGGCATCTGAATGTGAAATTAGTTGTTCATTGTGATCTTCTTTATCGTCACTCTGTTCCTCATCAACTCCAGATTCTTTCTCCACCATAGCTACAATTTCCTGCTCTGTTTGTAATTGATGACAGTCAGCTTCCATCCACTCGCTACTGTCATTTTCATTGTTGTTTTCTCCGCTACGGGTTCTTAACTACCCTACTGTAATTGTATACAGTATTTTATTAATGTAACTGCTAAAGAATGGACATTTCAAATTACAGTATGTACTGTACAGTATTGTAGAAACTATTTTCCTCAGACGGTTGAGGCGCTGGCTTTCTGACCCCAACTTGGCAGGTTCGATCCTGCCTCAATCCTGTGGTATTTGAAGGTACTCAAATATGTCAGCCTCGTGTAAGTAGATTTACCGGCACGTAAAAGATCTCCTGCAGGAGAAAATCCCGGCATCTAGGCGCCTCCGGAAACCGTAAAAGTAGTTAGCGGGACATAAATACAATAACATTATTATTAGAAAATATGTTCCGGTTAATCCAAAAATTTCGTAATCCGAGCAGCCTCCGGTCCCAATTAGTTTGGATTAACGAGACTCTACTGTTTTTGCTATTTGCTTTACGTTGCACTGACACAGATAGGTCTTATGGCGATGGTGGGATAGGAAAGACCTAGGAATGGAAAGGGAGTGGCCATGGCCTTAATTAAGATACAGCCCCAGCATTTGCCTGGTGTGAAAATGGGAAACCACGGAAAACCATCTTCAGGGCTGCCAACAGTGGGGTTCAAACCCATTATCTCTTGGATGCAAGCTCAAAGCTGCACGACCCTAACCGCACGGCCAACTCGCCTGGTTGTAATGAGTGTAATAAATTCTTCAACTGCAGGAAAAATTTAAATCATCACATAAGAATAAAGCACATTAACAAAAATGCTAAATTTTCGTGTGATTTGTGTAGTTTTAACTCTCTCACAAGATACAGTTTAGAATGGCATAAAAATTCACAGCATAAGCCTACGAAGTGTGAACATTCTCAAGTGAAATGTCTGCTTTGTGTACAATATCCTACAAAATCTGATATAGTGGCACATTTTATATATTTTCATGAGATTCGTATCGTGAACGAAAGTTCAACATTTGCGAATGAAGAGGATTTCCTTTACTGGAAAAGTGATAAAGAAAATAAGCAAGTGTGTGAATTCCTTTTCAAGTACGAATGTAAAGATGGTTCATCTAAAATGAAATGCAGGTGTCACAGGGATGGGACCTTTAAGTCAAGGGGTAAGCATGAGCGTCACCAGAAAGTACTTGGAAGCAACAAGATAAGTGGTCATTGTTCATTGAAAACTGATGTTACTTTTCAGTCTGGAGAAGTGTATGTTTCATTTTGTGTAACACTCGTAGGCCACTAAGAAGAGTTAGGTCACATGGGATTATCGTTCTCGGAAAGAAATGACTCAGCGAGGAAGATTGCAATGAAGATTCCTTTCGATAGAATCCTTTATGAGGTTAGAGATTCTATTGATGAAACTGATATTGAGCGCATTCATCTTCTGACCAGAAAGGATCTATTTAACGTGGAGCAAGATTACACTTAAAAATCTGAAGCTGTGCGGCATGAGAATGATTGTACGAGTGTCGAATCATGGATTCATGAAATGGAAGAACGTGGAGGCATAGTATGCTTTTACAAGGGTCAAAACATGTCTTCTATGACGCACCATCAATTAAAACCAGAGGACTTCTTTCTAATTATAATGAAAAAGGTGCAGCAAGAAATGTTACGACGATACGGCGACAAGTTCATTTGTATTGACAGCACACAAGGTTTAAATAAGTACGGATTTGAACTAACTACCCTCCTAGTCATAGATGACAAGTGCCAAGGATTTCCGTGTGTGTTCATGCTATCGAATAGGACGGATGCATTTGTGATGGAAGCGTAATACAGATTTATTAAAGAGGCTCTGGAGATGACACTACAGCCAAAAGTGTTCATGTCAGACATGGCAGAAACATTTTACAGTGCCAGGCCATGCGTAATGATGCCTGCAAAATTCCACCTGTTCTGTTCGTGGTATGTTGACTGTGCATGGAGGAAAAAAACTTTCTAAAATTAAAGGCTGAGAAAGACAGGTGGAGGTGTACTGTACAAGGAGGGTGAGAATGTTGTTGGAGGAAAGAGACGAGGTTGCTTTTTCGAGAATGCTCTATCAAGAAATTAATTAATTAAAAATTGACCCTGACACAAGAGACTTTGGTATTTATTTCGAGGCCAATTATTAACACTCTGCAACTAGCTGGGTCTATTGTAAATGTCTCGGTGCTGGGCTCAACACTAACATGTATCTAGAGCGCATGCATGGAGTGATAAATCACATATACATGGAGGGTAAGAAACCTAAGAGACATCGCAATCCATAGCCTCGTGCGATTTGTGAAAGATAAACTTTATGACCGCCTTATTTACATTAACAATGGCAAACTTACAAATAAACTCTCACAAATAACTAAGGCATGCCAATTCATTATTATTACAAACATGACAAAGTTATTTGCAAAAGACCAATTCCATATTTTTATCCGTATTGAACTTCCTACTAGTATTTACAATTCTTGTTTTTATTATCTAAAAGTTATTTGCGGCAAGAATGTATGGACTGTTCCGTCTGCGAAGAAAAGTGAACTGTATGAGGTCAGAAGAACGGGTGAAATGAATTGCGACTGAGACCTGAAGTGTACAGAGTGCAATACCTGCATTCATTCGTATGTTTGTACATGCCATGACACTTCCATTAAATTTAATGTGTGCAAACATATACACCTAGTGGTTAAATATAATGGTGGTGTTAACGAACAAAATTTAGAATTGGGCACCAATTTAGTCATTCAAGAAGCACCTTCAAACGAAGAAAAATACATTATTCTGAAGGAATTGCATAATCCCCTGAAAAGAAGGCTAAGTGTGGACATAGATGAACGCAAGGCCAAGCTTCAACAAAAATTTGGAAGTATTCTCGCAATAATAGGATCACCAGAACATGTAGATTTAATTGAGAAATACCTCCAACCAATAATCCCAACTATACAAGCCCATAGCACAAAAGCAATGATCAGCTCAGCACCTTCAACTCCAAAGGAGGTAAAGTTCGAAACACAGCGAAGATTATTTTCCATGAAAAAGCCCAATAAGAAAACTGCTTCATCTTTGTCAAGGCCTACAGTACTGAGAGTGAACACAACAGGTAACTGTTGCAGATTTGTTACTCCGGTAAGCAAAATGTGTTATAGGCCCTACTTCAGTACAATAAACTGTTTTATAGGAGCAATCCTAAAGACAACAGTTTCGTAACAACTACTGTATGGGTGAATTGTGTAAATATTTTGTAAACTGTAAATATTTTGTGAGTTGTGACTTTGAAACTGATGAGCTAACGATGTTAAACAGCATGCAAGTATTGTTCAGCTGAAGGGGTCCAGAATTATGTTTAGATAAGTTTCTTGCTATTACATTCTTTCTATTTGGTCTACTCTATATTATGTGCATATATAATATGATTTCTTAACTAAACCCATGGCACTACAACCCTTGAAGGGCCTTGGCCTACCAAGCGACCGCAGCTCACCCCGAAGACCGGCAGATTACGAGGTGTCGTGTGGTCAACACGACAAATTCTCTCAGCCATTATTCTTGGCTTTCTAGACCAGGGCCGCTATCTCACCGTCAGATAACTCCTCAATTCTAATCACGTAGGCTGAGTGGACCTCGAACCGGCCCCCACGTTCAGGTAAAAATCCCTGACCTGGCCGGGAATCGAACCCGGGACCTCCGGGCAACAGGCAGGCATGCTTCCCCTACACTACGGGGCCGGCTGAATTGAGCCAACGGCGCGTGGTGTTCCCAAGCGGTCACCCATCGAAGTACTGACCACATCCAATATGGTTTCCTATTTAAGTTAATAACAGTGCTTTTCAAATTTTACAATAGAATGTGCTCGAGTGTATATAATGACGAGACCAACATAGGAATAACTGAAATATAATTATATTAATTACACAATCAAAAGAGAATCTGCCAGGCGAGTTGGCCATGTGGTTAGGAGCACGCAGCTGTGAGCTCGCATCCGGGAGATAGTGGGTTCGGACCCCACTGTCGGCAGCCCTGAAGATGGTTTTCGGTGGTTTACCATTTTCACACCAGGCAAATGCCGGGGCTGTACCTTCATTAAGGCCACAGCCGCTTCCTTCCCATTCCTAGGCCTTTCCTGTCCCATCGTCACCATAAGACCTATCTGTGTCAGTGCGACGTAAAGCAACTAGCAAACAAAAAAACAAAAAAAGATGAGAACCTGTGGCTATTAAACTGATTACCTAATTTTAAAAAGTAACAACTGTTTGCACTCGTGCTACTGGCTATTGAATAAGTACTGCTAGCTTCATGATAAGCTGCATCAGCTGCATCTCGCGGAAATGCTTGGTGGAAAGGACTAAATGCCAAGATTCCTCGAGCAGTCCCGAGTATAGCCGTTTATGGCTGGACGTCGTCATTCCCTAGACACAAGTCACTATGTGTTATTTCGTCTGCTAATACAGTCAACCTGAACGATGACATCAGACCAATGAGATCGCGTACATGTATCACATGACATTTTCATACTTTAATTTGGATTTTTATCATGTTTGGAGTTATTATTTCTCTATTCTGACCATATTTTCGAATTCTGGATGAAATTTTGAATCAGATTAACACATTTTAAATTAAAACCCCGGACCATGCATGTTTCCTATTGTGTTTTTTGTGGAACTTCTCAAAACACTCGCTCGGATGTAATCCAGGCTTTCTTGTACATGCATTACAAAAAAACGCTATCTCACATCACCGTCCCTTCTCTACTCGGTCACTGAAAACTGCAGTCTTTACTTCTCCTCTGTAGATGACAATAAATGAAGTGTGAATGACCATTTAGACCATTTACGGGTGTAATCTTCTGAATATTTACAAAGGCATACCGGTTAGTTTCGCGCACTTTCCATCAGTGACCCGTCAGTCATGAATAATTTAAAAGAATCAAACTCTTAGATTTAGTCGTGTGGTGTGGTTTATAACTAGACGAATCTGTGAATGGGATTCATTTGAAGTCGAAGTCTGAGTCAGCTGTCAGTAGAGGTACTAGCACCGTCATTTCGTATAATTTTCTCGTTATCGGGGTCTTCATCGCTGAATTCACTAATACAATCTAATTCTGTAATAACTTCATCACCACTTAATTAAAAATTGCTTCCAGTATCGCTCAAATCAACATCAGTTTGTCTAAAAGTGTCAGGCTCCATGGCCAAATGGTTAGTGTGCCGGCTTTTGGTCACTAGAGTTTTGGATTCGATTCCCGGCAGGGTCAGGAATTTTAACCATACATACCTACATTATCATTATAGACTGTTATGCCTTTCAGCGTTCAGTCTGTAAGCCTCTGTGAATTTACTAAACGTTGCCACAAACCTCGATTTGCAACTAGTGTTGTGGCCTCATTTAGTTCTATACCTCTTATCTTTAAATCGTTAGAAACCGAGTC
The DNA here is from genome assembly GCF_040414725.1 of Anabrus simplex. Classification (NCBI taxonomy): domain Eukaryota; kingdom Metazoa; phylum Arthropoda; class Insecta; order Orthoptera; family Tettigoniidae; genus Anabrus; species Anabrus simplex. The sequence continues at coordinate 153,675,847 of NC_090270.1, forward strand.
TAACCATCGTCGCCTTGGTCTACCTCTACTTCTCTTACCCTCCATAGCAGAGTCCATTATTCTCCTAGGTAACCTATCCTCCTATCCTATGCCTTGTCTAACCCCTGTAAGTGCCCTGAACCAAGAACTCATTCTACCATCAATTCTCACTGAAGCCCAATTGTCAATATAAATGCCTTTGATTTTAATAAATCTACCTTTAATTCAATAGTCCCCCAGTAAAGTGAACATCTTTTCCCTTGGTACCCTGTCATATCCTTTCTCTAGATCTACGAAACATAAACACAACTGCCTATTCCTCTCGTAGCATTTTTCAGTTACCTGGCGCATACTGAAAATCTGATCCTGACAGCCTCTCTGTGGTCTGAAACCACACTGGTTTTCATCGAACTTCCTCTCAACGACTGACCGCACCCTCCCTTCCAAGATGTCAGTGAATACTTTGCCTGGTATACTAATCAATGAGATACCTCGATAGTTGTTGCAATCCTTCCTGTTCCCTTGCTTATAGATAGGTGCAATTACTGCTTTTGCCCAATCTGAAGGTACCTTACCAACGCTCCATGCTACTTTTACTACTCTATGAAGCCATTTCATCCCTGCCTTCCCACTATACTTCACCATTTCAGGTCTAATTTCATCTATTCCTGCTGCCTTATGACAATGGAGTTTATTTACCATCCTTTCCACTTCCTCAAGCATAATTTCACCAACATCATTTTCCTCCTCCCCATGAGCTTGGCTGTTCACAACACCACCAGGATGATTTCCTTTTACATTGAGAAGATGTTCAAAATATTCCCTCCACCTCTCCAGTGATTCTCTGGGATCTATTATGAGTTCACCTGAATTACTCAAAACACTGTTCATTTCCTTTTTCCCCTCCCTTCCTAAGATTCTTTATTACTGTCCAGAAAGGTTTCCCTACTGCTTGACCTAGCCTTTCCAGGTTGTTACTAAAATCTTCCCATGACTTCTTTTTGGATTCAATAACTATTTGTTTTGCTCTGTTTTTTTCATCTACATACAAATCCCTGTCTGCCTTGCCCTTGTTTGGAGCCATTTCTGATAAGCCTTCTTTTTATGCTTACAAGCTGCTCTCACTTCATTCCACCAAGATGTTCGCCTTTTCCCATCTTTACACACAGTTGTTTCTAGGCATTCCTTTGCTGTTTCTACTACAGCATCCCTGTATGCCACCCATTCACTTTCTATATCCGGAACCTCCTTACTTTCTACTGTTCGAAACTTCTAACTAATCATATCCATGTACTTCTGTCTAATTTCCTCATCCTGGAGATTTTCTACCCTTATTCGTTTGCAGATAGATTTCACTTTCTCTACCCTAGACCTAGAAATACTTAGTTCACTACAGATCAGATAATGGTCTGTATCATCAAAAAATCCACGGAAAACTCGTACATTCCTAACAGATTTCCTGAATTCTAAGTCTGTTAAAATAGTCTATTATGGATCTGGTACCCCTACCCTCCCATGTGTAGCGGTGAATAGCCTCATGCTTGAAGAATGTATTCGTAACAGCTAAACCCATACTAGCACAGAAGTCCAGCAAATGTTTCCCATTCCCATTGGCTTCCATATCTTCCCCACATTTACCAATCACCCTTTCGTATCCTTCAGTTCTATTCCCAACTCTTGCATTGAAATTGCTCATTAGCACTATTCTGTCCTTGCTGTTGACCCTGACCACAATGTCACTCAATGCTTCATAAAACTTGTCAACTTCATCCTCATCTGCACCCTCACATGGTGAATACACGGACACAATTCTAGTCCTAATTCCTCCAACTGACAAATCTACCCACATCGTTAGCTCATTTACATGCCTAACAGAAACTGTGTTGCATGCAATGGTATTCCTGATAAAGAGCCCTACCCCAGACTCTGCCCTTCCCTTTCTAACACCTGTCTCCTCTCTCTTCCTCGTTATCTCCCCTTACCCGAATATCACTTACTCCTAGCACATCCAGATGCATCCTCTTTGCTGACTCAGCCAGTTCTACTTTCTTTCTTCCATAAGCCCCAATAATATTGATAGCTCCCCATCGAATTCCATTTTGTTCGCCAAGTTGTTTCCAAGGAGTCCCTCGCCTGTCAAATGGGAGTGGGACTTCATTACTCCCATAGGTCCGAGGCTTGCTTAAAATGTTCTGAGCTCGGTAAATTCATGAAGCAGAATGCTACCATACTTGCACATAGTCCAAGTGAGGATCTCTCCTCTAACGGGTTATGGACCACCGGTGGATTGTATAGTCCTAGCCGCCTGAGCACAAGGAGGGCCAGGACTCAGAATATGTCCGAGATGCCCACTCCCATTCCATAGCAACTGGTATCCCGACTCTCAGGATCACTTACTAGGCCACTCAGTCGTTGCCCATGGCTCACAAACTAGGATGTGACTACAGTAACCCACAAACATGAACCATATCATTGGTAAATTTTGCTGGCACAGGGCCTGGGTGTGTGTGTCATCTTCATCATCATTACATCCTCAACACGACATGCAGGTCGCCTACGGACGTCAAATCAACAGACCTGCACCTGGCGAGCCGAACCTGTCCTCAGACACTCCCGGCACCAAAAGCCATATGCCATTTCATTTGGTTAAAAGTGATTATTTCTCATGCTCCTCAAATGACGCCATGTTGCTAAGCAATGTCTGTTTACAACCTTGCATGGTCTTCAAAGAATCCTCTGCACAGCCTGAGTTCAAAGAGATTATTGCAATACAGGGCTTCAAATTTTCATCAACAGATAGCAGTAGGTTGCTGAATCTGTGATTCATGCTTATGTAACCCATCAAAGGAGTTACGCAGAGAAGAAAATCATGTTGGACATTGCCTGACATTGGATCTGTGCGGGATAAATTTGTTGTCAGGCATGGCCCGCCACGTGAGTTCTAAGGGTTCATCATCATCATCATCATTTTACAGTTCCAGTTTTATGGGTACTGTTGTCAGGCCTCTTCCATTCTGTCTTATTGAGGTACGTTCTGTTGATAATGACGTCCTCCTATGTCCTTCCCCGATCTGCAATGTCCATCTATATGATGTCCATCTAGTGGGTTGTTGGTCTTCCCACCATCTGTTTCCCTGCCACATGTCTCCCCAAGTCAACATATGCTGTCATTGTTGGCTCCAACCTCATTACGTGCCCAAACCACCTCAGTCTGGACATGCTGACCCGATCTAACAATGATGTAATAATCCCAGCTTCCTTCCTAATTGTGGACCTAAGGAACTTCATCTCGGATGCCTGCAACCTTGATGAGTCCTTCGTAGTGAGGGTGCAGGTTTCAATGCCATAGGTTAATATTGGTATGAAGTACTGATTGAGCATCACCAGCTTTGATTTTGTTGGTACTTGGGATCCCAGAGGAGTGTTCGTATTTGCTGGTAAAAGTGAGAGATCTTCTGCACTCAATTTGCCACCTCCCTTTGTGGCTAGTGTATCTCGAGATATTACACTGCCGAGATATGTAAAGCTTTCCACACTCTCTAGTGGATGGTTTCCTAGCATGATGTTTGTTGGTCGTCCCTCTTTGCTTATTGCCATCACTACTGTTTTGAGTTCGCTTATCTTGAGACTGAACTCCTGGAACTTAACCTTCCATTCATTGAGTCTTGGCTGTACTTGTTCTTCAGTTTCTCCCCAGATCATAACATCATCAGCGAAGCCATTGCATTTAGTTCACCAGAGGTTTTCTTGATGTTCTTGATTATGCCATCCATGATGGTAATAAACAATAATGGGGATAGTGCACTGCCTTGCTGGACTCCACTTTCAGTCTTGAACCAGGACGAATGTCCGTCACCCAATTGCACACAGTTGGTACAGTTCTCATACAGCATCTGAACTTTCCTCACCAGTTCCTCTGGCACATTTCTTTTTCTCGGGCATTCCCATATCTTATCTCTTGCAATGCTGTCCTATGCCTTCTCAATGTCTAGGAAAACCATAAACAGATCTTTGCCTTTTTCCCAATATTTTTCCATTAACATATGGACACTGAAGATTAGGTCTGTTGTGGACCTGTTAGGCCTGAAGCCATACTGTTCCTCTTTAAACTGTGGCTCTAAGATGACTTCCAATATGCTCTCTAAGATTTTCTCAAGAATCTTAAACCCATGAGAAAGGAGTGTTATTCCCCGGTAGTTGGAGCATTTTCGGCAATTTCCTTTCTTAAACAGGGGGATAATGATACCCTTGCTCCAATCAGTCAGTATCTTGCCATCTTTCCAAACTGCAGTGAGCACTCTGTGTAGCCACTGTAAACCCTGGATTCCTGCTACTTTAATCATGTAGGTGCTTACTTCATCGATTCCTGGCGATTTCCCTTGCGGCATCTTCTTAAGGGCTGCTTCTGTTTGTGCCCATGTAATGGGAGGTTCTTCTGTACAGGTTTAAACAGCTGGTTCTTTTGTTCTCTGATCTGCTTCCGTTCTGTTCAATAGGTGATCAAAATGATTCCTCAGAATCTCTCTGATGTCCTCTTCTTTCTTGGCCAGGTTTCCATAAAGATCCTCAATTGCTTTGTTGGTTTCAAGTGAATTCCTTATGTTTTTGATCACTCTGAATAATAGTTTCATATTGTCTCTGCTTTCTTCCTTCAGTTTTTAGTAAATTTCTCCTAGCACTTTATCTTCTCCTCTTCTACTACTCTTTTAACTCTCAATTTCTTGTCCCGGTAAACTTGCTCGAGGTCTCTGATCCTCCCCTCATCCCTTACCTGTTCTGGCTTAGATTTTTCTCTATCTCATTCTTTTTGTGCTATGTTCCTTTCCTTGATTGAGGATCTTACTCTTTCATTCCACCAGGGTGTCTCTTTTTTCCTTTACTCTTGCACTTGTCTTCCCGCAAACCACCATTGCTTCTTTTATCAAGGTGTTTTAAAATCTTGTCCACTCTACCTCACCACTCTCCACTTCTTCTGTAGGCAGTTGTCCTCTTATGCGGTCCTGATAGTCGGTCCTTTTTCCAATCTGTTGTAGTTCCCACATCTTAATCCTAGGTAATTTCCTGATTGTTATCTTTGGTACATTAATGTCTTTCAGATCTGCTACTAATAACCGGTGGTCGCTATTGAGGTTCTCACTTGGAATCACCTTGACATAAGTCACAAGTCTACTTCTTTCTTTATCTGTAATGACATAGTCAGTGACCGTCTTGCTCTTTCCATCCCAGCTGTAACGAATAATCTTGTGACTGACTCTTTGATTGAACCAACTGTTTTTTACTACCAAGCAGTTTGTTATGCAGAAGTCTAGGAGATGTTCCCCTTCTGAATTCCTTTTCCCATAGCCATGTGGTCCCATCACCTTCTCAGCCATTCCTGTCTGTCCTGAGCTGTGCGTTGAGGTCCCCGATGATGATTACCCTCTCTTCACTGATGGTCTCTTCTAGGTCTTCGAGAAACTAGTTCTTTTCATCTTGACTGCAACCCATCTGAGGGGCATATACTTGCACCAGTGTCAGCTTCTCTTTCCCAAGGTGAACTGTTGCCTTTATAATCCTCTCATTGATGTACTGGAACTCTGTAATACCATCTAACACTTTAGACAATATCAGTCCTACTCCATTTCTCATCTCTCTGTTGTTACCATTCCAGTAGAAGGTATAGCTTTTCCTCAACTCTTTCTTCCCTTTACCTATCCATTTAGTTTCACTCAGTCCTAGGATTGATATTTTCCTTCTCTCCATAATGTCCACTAACTCTTCACATTTCCCAGTCAAACTCAGTACATTGATTGTTCCTATTTGAGTGCGTTGTCTCCTCCAGGGTTGTTGCACAATCGCAAGACTTGGCCTATAATCAGGCTGTAAGCTGTCATACCTGGCGTGGGTCTGCGGGTGCTGTTGTTTACTCCGAATTCTTTGTAGCCTCATATAGCAGCAGTCGGGCTTTGAGACAATAAGTGTTATTTCATAGAACTGTATTGCGCAAGACATGTAGAATAAGCAGTTTTGAGCAATTGTAGCTTCTGATTTCTCCTGATTTTTCATGATTTAGGTTTTGTAAAGTTGGCAGGTATGGTAATAACTGCTTCTGTGGATCAGTGGTAGAATGTCGGCCTCGGATTCCAAGATAGCAGGTTCAAACCCTTTAGAGGGAGTCTGGTTTTTGAACAGGATATACAAGTAAAAGATGACACATTTCATTTGCCCGACAAAATTCATAGCCATAAACACCCAATAGAGATTCATTTCACTCTGCCATCTAGCAGGCCAAGAGTAAAACAAAACGCTGTAGTTGACGAGCAGACAGCCAGATGGCATCAAATTAAAGTGTCTGAACACAGTAATTGAAGCCATATGATTATTATTATTATTATTATTATTATTATTATTATTATTATTATTATTATTATTATTATTATTATTATTAACTGCGTAACTCAACTTAGTCAACATTTAACAGCGATTCTGTCCTACAATAACTCACTCGCAGACAAAAAGCAACCAAACATAATATACAAATTTAATGCTGCAAAAGATATTTAAAGAGAAACTATTGATTTGTTGGAAATGTCAGTCCTATAAGCTATTACCTACACCGAGAATAAGCTCAAAATGTGGGCAAGTCAAAAGCGTAACTGTGAAAACTACTCTCTTGCAACCGCCTAGCAAATCGAGTCGGCCAGATAACATACCGGTACAGAATGTACAATGATTAGGCATTCTGGATGTAGGTATCTAGTCAATATAAAAAAGGCTCACTAAGACAAGTGTCGCTAAAAACAGCATTTGGCCGGAAAAATATAGGAGTCAAATATTGGAGGTTACGTAATGCAGAGTAACTACTACTGTTAATACCATCACCGCATGGTAAGCTAACAGAATTATTTTTAAAAATTGTTCTCCTGACCCAATGCAACCCCCACTTAATCAACACTTCCTTCTATCCACTACAGTATTCCTCATTACTCATCCCTTGTTAGTGTCCCAATTTTGTTCCCAATGAACTCCTAAAAGACAATTGTATTGCTACTATAATTTTAATATTTAAAACAAAAACCTCTACTTCCAACAGCATTTCATTACTGGCTGGCAATTAGAATACACTTGCAGAAAATACTACATAAAATTCTCATCTATTTTGAAGACTTTCAAGTTAAATATAAATGAAACTAAATTATGACCGTTATCAGATTAAAACAATATTCAGCAGCAAAATTGAAAGAAACAATTCTAAGTTCACAAATGTTGTTATGGAGGCAATTACCACAAGAATCTTAAAAAGTTTCTCCTGTGGAAATACAGAAATCTGCAGAAATGCCTTTCTTATGTCAGCAACAACTCCCAAATATCTTTCTCTAAATCATTGTATCTCTAAGGGAATAATCTCTGGGGCTGATGACCTTAGATGTTTGGCCCCTTTAAACAACAAGCATCATCATCATCATCATTATCAGGAACAAGCTCTATTAAATTGGGTCCAATCTTGAGGCAGTCATTCAGGATAAAGGTGCCTTCTTTTCTTGAGATGATCTGTCTAAGAATGATCGAATATGGGTAGTTGTGCTTCTCTCCTTCACAACTGCATTATGTGGCAGGTAATGTACATTATTACCATTTTTAAGTATTGCCTCCACTATTTCCTCTCCTTGCCATTCTCGAAGGATGTCATCATAATCTTGAAGCAAACCTTATACCTGTAGCCTTACAGTTACTGAAGATAATCTTTTCTCAGCCATAATCCTGTTATTAGGTGGAGGAGAGTGTCCGTAAACCCATGGCAGACGAACCTCGTATCGCCCATCTCTATAAACAGTCTCTAGAAAGTGCCCTTTTTTGTTGCTAGAGCTTTTTCCTCCTTTGACCTTTGCGTACAAGTCTCTGACATTCCTACTGTGTTCAGTAGTCACAACACTGACACACCTGCCTCTTGAACAAACATGAGGTCACCATAACAGCCATGTTGGTATTAACGGACTGTTCTGGTACCTTCTCCATTAGAATCCAACCTAGAAATGTCTCAACTGCAACCAGCCCAGAAAACAAAAACACTCTGTGCCCTGTGAACAACTTCACTCGTACATCAGCACCAGTCAAAATACTGATAGGACCAGGTTGGTCTTCCTAGTCTGTTAAAACAATGCCCAGCTTAACTAGCTCCTTTAGTCAAGGTCTAACTGTCACTTGAGAAATATCACATGTAGGGATCTAACACTTCAAAATTACACCTACAAGAATCATCCACACTAGCAAGATGAATTTGATACTGCTTATGTTTGTGTTCTGCTGATCTACCCCATCAAATAAGGAATGCACTATAATTTCCTTTCCCCAAAGTTCGTAAGACATTTTTGCAGCCGAAGACTCGAAAACATAAGATCTGAAGATGTTTTCCATGGTTTCCCATTTTCACACCAGGCAAATGCTGGGGCTGTACCTTAATTAAGGCCACGGCCACTTCCTTCTCATTCCTAGGCCTTTCCTATCCCATCGTCGCCATAAGACATATCTGTGTCAGTGCAAAGTAAAGCAAACAGCAAAAAAAAAAAAAAAAAGAACCATAAGATTTTTGAGATCCAGAATCAAATTCACTTCTTGTCCCCTGTATTTTAACCATCACAGTTTGTAGAAACATGTGTGGGCAGCTTGCTAGACTAGCTAAGACATAATCCTGTTCTTTAGTTATGACCTCTTCCATTCCTCTTGAATACAGTGTAACTTTAGCTCTGCTGTTTACTGCCAATTCAGGACACATAAAAACTAAGTGTTTTCTGCCATAAAGACCACACTTTATACTGATTTTACACTTATTTTTATGATGAAATGAAATGGTGTATGGCTTTTAGTGCCGGGAGTGTCAAAGGACATGTTCGGCTCACCAAATGCAGATCCTTTGATTTGCGCCAGTAGGCGACATGTGCGTTGTAATGAGGATGAAATGATGATGAAGACAACACATACACCCAGCTCCCTTGCCAGCAGAATTAACCAATGATGGTTAAAATTCCCAATCCTGCCAGGAATCAAACTCAGGATCCTTGTGACCAAAGGCCAGCATGCTAACCATTTAGCCATGGAGCCTGACTATTTGTATAATGACATGTCTTATTAGCGAAAATCTTGTGTTTGTCAGTGTCATATCTTGGGCTGGAGAACAGCCTGAGTTGCGGTGTTTCTTAGTACAAAAGCCACACGTCAACAGATTAGGACAGCCACCTGTTTACAGTGTACTAAGCCAGCTGCAGTTGGCACCTCTTCCTGAGAATATCAAACATTCTCCCCCCTGCCGCCGCCTTTCTTTTGCTTAGACTCTGAGGTTGTAAGACCAAATCCTGTCATTGCCATAGTAATCCTCTCTTCACTTTCTACCTCTGAAAGTATGAACTTCATTAAATTATCCAGACGAATTTTGGGGTCTTGCCAGAATGGGAATGCCATGACCGCAGCAAATCTTCTGGCTAAGCTCGACTCTTCAAGTGGGTACAGCATGTCTGTACATCAGGTTCGGCTTCATAATACGATCTGCAGAGCTGCAGAACAGCGATTATCGATCCCATCCTTCATATTAAATGTTGTTATTGAGCCAAAGATCGATACCCATTCTGATACTGGTGATCTGGCAACCTTGTTAGGATCTGTGAATGACAGAACATTAGGAGCGCACACTTAGCTACAGCTTTCTCCAATAAGTGCCTAAGTGTCGTTTTAAGGTTCTGTATGAACTGCACGCCTTGCAGCACAGTTGGCCTATTCGTGTGTATTGGAGCAGCCATGTCGCCGAGACCATAGAGTTAGTAAATAATACACTAGAGGTAGCACCAGTACCACTGTCTGCAAGAGAATCACTGCAGCAAGTAGGGCAAGTTGAAATCTCAGCTATTTGGCAAAAAGCTTATTCCATTGTGCTCATAAGTGTAAAACTGTGTGGATATTGATATGGTTTAAAATTCTTACATGTCAACACTCTGTACCACAGTATAGTTGTGATACTTCTGTTCAGTAGAAAGAAAGCCCAAATAGCTTAAATACAAGAGAAGTGCATGATAAAAGAGGACAGTGTTCAGTTGTGATTAAGTAATAAATGTTAAGTCTTCAAACAACGTACTTCAAGATTGGGGGTACATATATTTCTCTATCTTTTGTGTAAGTGGCCAGTACTTGAGCATAATTCTATCAAACAAAATTTATATTAGCTGTTATGTTCCATATTTGATTATATCACAGATTTAAATTTTTAAGAAACTCAGGTAGGTCTGTTCACAAATTGAATCATCCATTTGATTTACAAATACAACGTGATAATCTTCAGGAAAGTTCTATTAGTCATGTACATTCCATTTGTGTTTGGCTTTACAGTTAAAAACAAACAGATCTATTGATGTAGTCTAAAAATATCCATCCTATCCTTGCGTATATCATATAGTGCCTCAAAAGTACATTATCATTGATGTAATATACTGACTAATTTGCTTAATGACTTTGTTTATGCTGGTAGTAAACAAAGCATATCCAATAACATTCCAGTTTGCACTTTTATGTTTTTACGCCTGCCAGGATGTATGAAATTCCTCCATTTATTTGAATGGGGCAGCTGTTGTGAGTCATGTGGCAAAGTCTTAACTTCATGAATTTTCTTGAACTAAGATCAGAAACCAAGCCACTCCTTTAAATCCCCATTAAATGGTTTTAAGTTCAATTCTGGGCCACTTTAATGACCTTGTTTTTGCTTCTGTTGGCAGACTGTAGCCTCTGAAATCTTCATTCATAGAGGAAAGACCATCAGCATCCTTGAATGTTGTGTTTGTTCTTAGAGTTTTATGTATTTTAAGTCTCATATTCTCAAATGCTGTATGATACTCTTCAACCCCCTCACATTCTTCTAAAATGCTTTCTTCAATTCCATCATTCTGTAATAAAATATTCATAACCTTTTCATCTCATCCCCTCATTTCTTTCATTACCTCTTCTAGTTGCTGAAAAATAACCTGTACCGAGCTCGATAACTGCAGTTGCTTAAGTGCAGCCAGTATCCAGTAATCGGGAGATAGTGGGTTGGAATCCCACTGTCGGAAGCCCTGAAAATGGTTTTCCATGGTTTCCCATTTTCACACCAGGCAAATGCTGGGGATGTACCTTAATTAAGGCCACGGCCGCTTTCTTCCCACTCCTAGGCCTTTCCTATCCCATTGTCACCACAAGACTTATCTGTGTCAGTGCGACGTAAAACAAATAGCAAAAGAAAAAAAAACACCTGTAAACGATAGCTATTATCGGACGACATAACCCCACTATTTGCGAGTATGACCTTTTTCCCCCTATTAAACAGAATTCTCACTGGTCGTCTAGCTTTTGTCATTTTCTCCATTTCTTAGTTTATTTGTTTTTAAATAATAATAATAATAATAATAATAATAATAATAATAATAATAATAATAATAATAATAATAATAATGGGGTATGGCCTCCGGAGAGGCCTGGTGCAGGTCTTTTTCTCGTAGACGGCCTATTAGGCGACCTGCATGTCTGTGAAGATGAGTGCCCTACCTAGGATGATTTCTAATGCTAAATACGCCACACTCACCCAGCCCCCGAGCCATTGGAATTAGCCAATTAAGGTTAAAATCTCCGACCCGGCCGGGAGTCAAACCCGGGACCCTCTGGACCAAAGGCCAGCACACTAACCATTTAGCCATGGAGCCGGACACTATTTAAATGGCACTAGTTCAAGTAGTTTTCTTGTAAAATGTGATCACACGCAGTTAATATACGGCGTCATATTCTTAATGAAAATTGTATTTGTCATATCTTCAAAATAACTAAGTTATAAATGTCTTAATCTTACTGTATAGTCATGAAGATCATGTCAGGGTCACCAAAAAAATGTTGGGAATATCACAAGAAAATCAAATAACACTTTTCTCTTACTGACCTGTTTTTGTTTTCTTTCTTTCAATATGACAGAGACAAACACTAACCAAAACCGTTATGATACCCAATTTATAACAGTCCTTGTCTTCTTGTTGTTGCTTCCTGTGCCCACAGCCTGTCACTTTGTTTGTTCTTTCTGTATGTTGTACCTTCCTTCCTAACTTCCTATTTTTGGTGCATATTCATACACTTGTTTGTTCTCATTCCAGTACACCAAGTGATTTTTTCCTGTAAATTTGTTCAAAATAATTTTTTTTCTTCTCTTCTTTCTGCTTTTCTAGACAGCAGCATTGATGCTCCACCTTCCTTCAAACCAGCAAAAAAGTACTCAGATATATCAGGTCTTTTGGTACGTATTACTAGATTCACCATAGTAATTATGTACTTAATAATGATTCATTCAAAACATGTTACTTTTGTTCTCTGCAGGCCAAATATACTGACCCACAGACAAAGTTATATTATGCTATGGCTGAAGAATTCAGCACAGTTCGTAGTTTGCCCATGGATATTACTGCTGGCTACCTTGCTTTGAGAAGAGCAAATAATCCTATGGGCTGACCAAATATTGGAATTGTCTCCTCCCAACCTTTGGTTATCCATTTGAATGCTGGACCATTGCAGTAGATGGTATTGACTTTGTTATTGTTATGAATATTAAAATATTAGGTAATCCTGTTCAATATTCTGATTACTGTCAACTTATACTTAATATTAATTATTGAAAGTCATGTTTGATATTAGTTTACAAATCAGGAAAATGTTAGTGAGAAAATTTAAGTTTTGACAAAAAGAAATATGTTATACATAGCATGTCCTAAAAATTTGATATGAGAGTTTCTGTTCGTACAGTAGAAGTGTAATACCTATACTGCCATCTGTGATCTATGTTTCCCACTCTCACTTTTTCATTGTGTCGTTTATGAACCCAAGTATCATCTATGTAAATAAAATTGTAATTTTGTTTGTACATTTCATATTTCTTCCTCATATCTTGGATTAGGTATACAGGAGTCTAACATAAGTTTGGCTCAGTTCTTGTCTGTCCATCTGTTTGTTCATTGAGGCATGACAGAATTTAATTTCCCTAAACTCGAAACTTGAGTGTTAGTCAAATTGTGCTTCAGGGTGTACATTATTTTATTAATATTCGGTAGTGTAGTGATATTGGGCGAGGGATCAAGATAGGAATTCTCAAATATCTTTGTTAGGTATTAGTTGCATATTAAACAGGGCTTGTTTTCTGCTGGTGCGCTCCAGTATGCGTACTGGTAAACTTCAGATTGTAAGAGTTGTGATGAAAATTTGTATTTATTGTATAAAGTGTGTCTCCACTTAGGTGCTGCCATCATCGCTTGATGTTGAATTTTGATGTCAGGAAATGTTGATAGATTAATTCACATCCATAGTTATCGAGCGTATCAAAGTATATGATATCGATCCAGTTCGATAGCACTACTCGATCGACTGTATGTGCCTGTCACTTAAAATATGGGAATATCCTTCATGTGACTGTGATCAGCTTCACTTCACTTCCTGTTCACTTAACTTTGTTGCTGTGAGCTGTGGTTGTGTGTGTTGTGCATTCTGTACGTGAATCGGTTTGTTTCCTATGGTCTTTATCAAACACAGTGAACTTGAAAATCACTCGGTTCTTCTCTTCCGCTCTGGCAGGTAAGAAATTGAACTTTCTGAGAGTGAATAAAGTGAATATAGTGTGCTGAAAACAAGTTTGAAGGAAAATGCTGTGATGGAATTTGTAAAAGTTGAACACGTAGTTGTGACTACCGAACACGCGATTGCAAATAAAAATCTTCCCAAGTGTTGGACTCCACAATAAAAAGCTGAGTTTTGTGAAAAAATGACTGATCATGAAAAATAAAAAGCTTGGCTGTATTGTTTTATTTTATGAAATACAGGGTGGGGCATGGAAACTTCCTGTTTTGAAAATTCAATAAAACATACTATATGTTTCATTCAATTTTATTGTTATTTTTTGCCTACTGCACAACAGTGGAAATTTGAATTTACACAGTTTTAAACACAATGGGCCGATTGCAGAAACGGTATTTAGACGATGCTTACAGTTAAACAATGCCTAAGTATGGCTGCCGCATTGCAGAGACGTTATTTATCACTTAGACACTGTCTAAAACCGATGTTCAACCGGTCATGTTTAAACAGTGCCGAGAGCACTGTTTAACCTCAAATGAGAGGAGGGAATCACAATAAGAGGTAATGTAGCATGAAATATGTAATTTGTATTATCATGTTGAGACGATTCCGGGAAGAAAGGTTAGTCCGACGGCCTCTCTGTGGGTCGCCCGCTGCTAAATCACAGCAATTCGTTTGACATGCACGGGGAGATAGATCTTAAAATAAGGTTTCGCTTTTCGAGATTTGTTTCTTGAGACTGACAAAGTGACAGTCCGGTAACTGTCAACTTGAATACAATTCTAGGTAACCGATATCTTTTATTATATACATGGGGTAATTTCCACGGAATTATAGGTCATTTCGACTACATACAGAACATATCAGAATTACGTGTCCCGATCGTCAGAGGGCTGTCACATACATCAACCGGGCGGGATTCTCTTATATTTATTGCTAAGTAAACACACATAATAGTGAAAACTAACAAGTAGGTTGTATGGGTTTTTTATATATATGATCGTATAAGTTTTCGGCAACTATCAGATAGGAAAAGGCAAGTGGTGGTGATTATTGTTTAAAGAGGAGGACTGGGGAAGAAGAGCCGTGGCCATAACAACAGACCTAATATTTGCCTGCTGTAAAAATAGGGAAACAACGGAAAACAATTTTCACGGTTGCCGATGATGCGCTTCGAACCTACGATCTCCAGAATCTCCAGAATGGCCCGTACAATACACTCGGTTATACATTTACTGTTGCTTCATCTTCCCTTCGTCGAAGCTACCGTATTTATGAGTAGATTACACTCAACTGTAACAACGCTATAATCAAAGCTACACTTCCCCGTATGCTGGAGTGTCGCTTTAGTGTCGATAATATTGTGAGATTTAATTTCCACCGAAAGCGATACTCTTATCTGTGGGCAAGTCATGCTCAGCCATATTTGAGTAATGTGTAGGAAGATAAACAGCTGACTGGCGTTCGGCGCGCGCACCGACGAATTTCATTGGTTGCGACAAGCAAAGAGATGCATGAAAGATACTTCTGTCTCCATTTTCAAACCAAAATTGAAACTTTAAGCGATGTCTAGTTAAACATCGACTGAACAATGTTTATGCAATGGAAGATCATGCTTGATTTAGACGTTGTTTAGGTAGATGATGTCTAAGGCTTAAAACTAGTCATCGTTTCTGCAATCGGCCCAAAGTCTGTTAAGTGTCGTCCTCCATTGTCAATACGCTGATTCAGTCAACTTCGAAAATTCTGAGTCACCTTTTCAAGCATATTGACCAGGATATTGTCAATTTCGGCTTGGATGTTGTTCCGTAGGTCTTCCAGGGTGTTGGGACGATCTTTGTAAAATAGGGACTTGAGATGAACCCATAGGAAGTAAGCAGGAGGGACTAAATCAGGCGAGCACGCAGGCCAGTTTACGTCCCCTTGCATGTAGATCAGTCGTTTCGAGAAGGCTGCTCTCAAAACACCCATGGAAACCCTGGAGATGTTGGCTGTGGCCCCATCTTGTTGAAACCACACGTGGTCATGATCCATTTCTTGGAGAGCAGGTAAGAATTGTTGGATCATTGTCACATAACAGTCTGAATTGATGGTAACAGCACAAACGTTTTCTTGAAAAAAGTATGGACCAATGATCCCTACTCTTGATATGGCACACCATACCATGACACGATCCTCTCATAAAGTTATTTGGGATTTGTTGCATTCCAATACCACATGTTCTATTTATTCACACAGCAACTGAGGTGAAAATGTGCCTTGTCAGAGATGAACACAACTGAGTCATTTGGCATGCGGTCACATAACTGCTCACATGATGTTTGTCGGGTTACATTATCCTGCTCCGTAAGCTGTTGGACCCCAATCATTTTGTATGGGTGAATATGGAACTCATAGTGAAGAATTCGACAAAGAGAATGGGACAACATCCCAAACATCCCCTAACATTTGGACATACAGGCTTATAACAAAGCTAAATGCCTGTTTACGTGCAGAACACTTGAGTGACAGCAGAATAGACACACGAACTCTGTCCACATTTTCAGGTGTTCTAACGGTCTTTGAAGGTCCTTTCCTCCCTTTGGAGACACTTCCCGTTTCTGTGAAGGCATCCACCCACATTAAAACACATCTCCGATCAGGAACACAACCTCGGAAATATTGAAGTGATGACGAAAGGCACGTTGCAGAGATGCCAACTGTTATGATTCAATCGTATTAATTATGAATCGCCCATTATAATTACGCCCTTACGAATCACACACCACAAATTATGATTTTTTGTTGATTTTTAAATCTAAGTGTATGAAGTGTTCAAAAGGATACACAAGGAATACCATTACAGCTTGAATTCTCAGAATATTATTTTCGGATTTCTCAATAATCATTTAAACCCCTTTCGTGTCTCTCATTTATGAATATTTCGAGTTTTCATGTGCCGAACTCAGTATGTGCTTCCAGTACTGAAAAAATAGGTACCTGTGAAGTGGTATATCTTGCGGAGTTGTTGTCTTTGTTCGTCACATTATCAGACTTCCATGCAAGTATGCAAGTTCTTTTGTCTTTGCTTTGGCGGCAAAGTGGTGACAAAGTCCATTTCATTGTGAATGCTGTGTGCGTGACTGTTGAAGAAGTATTTATTGCGATTTTGCTTCTAGGATATATGTTAATCATGTTGTTACGAAATGCAAAAGGTTTGAAATAATGAAGCGATTTCTTTTGCAGGAAAATACATGTAATGACGTTGCCGTGACTAGTGACGCTAGTAATAAACCAAAAATAGTTCAAAAACTTAGGGAGAAATACTCGAATGAATGGCCCAGTTTACTGCTTTCCTCAGAATCTCATTCACACTTGTTTTGTAGTGTTTGTAGCCACGATTTTTCAGATGCGTGTGATGAGGAAGAGCAAGACTGAATTCCGTGCTAATATGAACTCCTGACTGTTAAGTGCTCTGTTAGTGCAGAGGATGCACATGATATCAAAAGAAAGAAAATGTCACCAATGTACGTTTACCAAACAGGAACTACAAGCTGCTAAGATAGCAAGTACAGTAATTAACAAAAGAAATGATTCTTCAACCTTCACTCAGGTACGTACTGCAGATCACCTGTTACTTTAGCAGGTAAAAATCATACACTCTTTATATGCCAATCTTTAAATTGTTACATCTGGTGGAATTGTATGTTGTTCATTGATTTTTCAATGATATGCAAGATACTAAGATGCCGGAAAAAAAAAAAAAAAAAAAAAAAAAAATCTACCCTGCCTCCTCTTTGTCCAGTACAAATCTCGCATGGAGTGTTCAGGATTTGAATAACGGAACCCAGCGGTGGAAGGTTGGCGTGCTGATGCCTGAGCCATAGAGGCATTCTATTGGCCTGATGTGGACGAACATACAAATCTACTTATTGATTTTTGTTGAGGAGCAAGATGTCTGCCCAAGATATTTTTCATTGTCTAATTAATGTTTTGAATGAAATGAGCTTCTCTTAAGAATTTTTGAAAGAAAATCTTATTGCAGTAGCATGTGATTAAGTGTTGTTTTGGCACTGTGCAAACCATATACTTTAACTCTCTGTTGGAGATGTAGTTACAAAGGAGTTTTCATCACAGATTAATAATTTTAAGTCATTCCTTGACAGACTTTATACATTTTATCACCAGTCATCTCAAAATGCCAGAGAACTGAAAAATATATTTGTGATGGTCTGGACCGGCAACTGTACCACATTGGAAGAATTCTAAATAGTTGTTCCATAGCTTGAAGTCACAGAAGATTTTTCTGCAGTTTAGAAAAACTATGGATAACTCGTGGCACATTTTGAAAGAGCAAAAAACAGGTTGAAAACAGGGATAAGAGTGAAAGATGGTAAAGACGGTCTCTTTAAAAAAAAAAAAAAAAAAAACATGTTTTTATTCTTGATCTTGGTCTTCAAGAGTTGTCAGAACTCAGCGTTGAACTAGAGGCATGCAATATGACTCTTTATAAGACTCATAAAGTAATATCCAGGCAGATTCTTCTGTTTGAAGAAGTGGATCTTACTATCATGAAGCTCGAAGTGCAGCTGAGAATTTGAAATTCAAAGGAGTTACCCTAGAGAATAGAGACAAAAATCAAGATATGAATGCAAAAAGCTCTCTTAATCCTGAAATGTTCTATGACAGCTTGAGACGATGGATGGAAAATTGCCTCTTAACAAAAGAAGACGCACAGATACCAGAATGAGCAAAAGTACTGTATCCTGAATGTTCAGCAGATGCAGATAATGTTCAGAAGAATGTAATTTTTGTTGAAGATGGAAGTACAATATTTTTGTAGGTGATTTAAGGATTCCAGACGGCAAGTTTTAAGAGGTTGTCATGAACTCCTTGTTGAGAATGCCATTGTCACTACTACCACTTGTAAACACCATAAACAGCATTCCCATTTCCTACCTTTGAATATAAACATGGTTTCTCGAATGTGAACTTAATAATGACACCAAGAAGGGCTTCTCTACATCTGACTACTGTT